>NC_058405.1:4316198-4519659 GCF_002201575.2 Neomonachus schauinslandi
AAGGAAGGAAGGAAGAAAGAAGGAAAGAAAGAAAGAAGGAAGAAAGAAAGGAGGGAAGGAAGGAAGAAGAAAGAAAGAAAGAAAGGAAGGAAGGAAGAAAGCAAGAAAGAAAGAAAGAAGGAAAGAAAGAAAGAAAGGAAGAAAGAAAAAAGAAAGGAAGGAAGAAAGAAAGAAAGAAGGAAAGGAAGAAAGGAAGGAAGGAAGGAAGAAAGAAAGAAAGAAGAAAGACAGGAAGGAAGGAAGAAAGAAAGGAAGAAAGAAAGGAAGGAAGGAAGGAAGAAAGAAGGAAAGAAAGAAAGGAAGGAAGGAAGGAAGAAAGAAAGAAAGGAAGGAAGGAAGAAAGAAAGAAAGGGAAAGAAAGAAAGAAAGAAAAAGAAAAGCATCTTTTGAAAAGAATAGATTGAAAACATCTCAAAACAAAATAATTTTTAGTAATGTTGGCTCCAAACTCAAGAAAAATGTGGGTAAACACAGGCAGCTCATGTCTCACATGAGCCCCAACAATCTTTAAGCCTCACCAAGAGCAATTAGGGTAAGGGACAAGGGCTCAGAGGAAAGTCAAGTTTTGGTCAACATTTCCAGCAGAGGGACTTCACATAGAAGTTCTCTATCTAATGCTTCTAAAATGTATTTACATAACAGAAAAACAAAAGTAATTTAATTTTTTTAATTAACTTGCTCAAAATAGATATTAATTTCACAAATATTTGCTGAGTATCTAATATGTTCCTGACACTTTTCTAGACTCTGTGGATGCTGTGATGAATGAGACAGACAAATTCTTTCCCCCCAAATCTTACGTTGTCTTGGAAGAGGGTCTGAGGCTTGTGTGCTGACGCATAGCGGTGGGTCCCCACTGTTCCAGTCACTGCTGATGCAGAGCTTTCTCCCAGAGAAGTAACTCCACTCTGTCTGCACCTCAGCTCTTGAATGACTTTCCTCAGTGTTAACAATAATAAATAAATATCGTGCGAACCAACCAACCAACAAATCTCCCTTGGACCCTCCTTTTATTATGCTGTGTTGGCATGATTTAGCACCAGGTAAATTATGTCAGCATCAAGTCTTCTTATACTGTGTATATACTGGAAACAATGATTATTTTTACACAATGAAAAGACTTACATGCCCAAATGAATTATACCACTCACTTATTTTTAGCTTTTTTCAAATCAATAATCTACTGTTGAATTATCACTTAGACGTTTTCTTTAAAGTATTCTGTAGCAGGGATTTTTCTACACTTATAAACTATTTTTGAACCAGTTTATTACAAGGTGTGGTGAATATCATGTAACCCCTGACCAGCGATGTGCAAGTTTGTACTTGTAGATGCAGGTGTGAAAGACCAAGAATGACATTTACCTTGGCTCTCCTTGGAGACCAAGAAGGCAAGACAAAAGATTCAATAAGCCTGTTGTAACTATTATTGATAAGTATCTTGATTATAAATTGCTTAGAACGCTTTGTACTTAAAATTGTCAAATTCTCATGTGTAAGACTTTTGACAAGCCAGGCATTTGAAATATTAATTACAAAATAATTTTTAAAAAGATAAAGAGGAAAAGATAAAAGAGAAACACTTTAAACATTAGTATGTTCTTACTACTAGATAAGATACGTCTGGTTTCCTGTTCATTTGAATTTAAAGGAAAGATTTTAAAGTGTATATAAAACATTCACACATCAAAATCCAGCAACTGCAAAATAATCAGCCCCTTTTTATCCACAGACTGATAAAGCTTTGCTCGATTGGCTGTACTTTCTATCTTATGTAGAATATATTTTTCTTCAGCTCTCTCTATAAGCTGCTGAAAAAATGGATTTTATCATAATCAATACTGGCTTTAGCTGTCAGTTTTTTGTAAACCTGGATCCAACATCTATTTTGTCCTCTGGTGAAAAAAAAAAAAAGCAGAAAAGATAAGAAAAGAAATGTAAATGCAATTCATTGTATGAAAGACAATTATTCTTTTATTTTTATAATGTATTCAAATTCAGCCTGGAGAAGAAACTATTTTTAGCTAAATTCTTAAAGAAAAGGCCCAAGCATAGCTTCTCACATTAGTAAAAATCCTACAATATACACCCTCCCTCTTTAATCAAGGATAGATTAGACTTCTTTGTGTGTTAATACCAAATGATGTTCTTGGTCAATATTTGAATACCCTTTTTTTAATATGGATTTACTCTTTTGCTTTGCTTAGGTTTTCTCTGAATTAAAGGAAAACATATTCAACAGAATCACAACCATCACTTCTTAGTATTTATTTATCAAGGCTAGACATGAGTCAATTTCTCATAGTAGAGCAAAGGCGTTTATCCTCAGAAAGAGCATCAGCCAGTGCAGCAGTGTTTCCCAATGAGTGCCCCCAGAGATGCAGAGTAGGTGTTCTTTGGGGGCAAAAGGATTCCGAGATCACCTTCTCTGGGAAATGTGGAGTTGAAAAGGGAATCAGATGTGCTTTGCAGGGATTTGAGAGGTGAGGTGGTATAGCGGTGGACAGGGTCATGTGCAGGCGGTCTTTTCAGACTCCTGTTCTTCTGCCCGAGACCCAGCCGGACTGAAAGTATAGCTGTAGGGAGAACATGCAAGCTGTAGGTTAGAGTCTTTGCCAATTTATTCAAGGACAAAGTACCTTACGGAAAACTAGAAAAATTAAAGCGTTAGTCACACAGCAAAGGAAACCATCAACAAAAGGAAAAGGCAACCTATGGGATGGTAGAAAATCTTTGCAAATAATATATCTGATAAGGAGTTAATATCCAAAATATATAAAGAAGTTATAGAACCCAATAACAAAAACTCAAACAATTCAATTCAACAATGGACAGAGGGACTGAATAGAAAATTTTTAAAGAAGATATAAAAATGGCCAGCAAGCACATGAAAAGGTGCTCTGTATAACTAACAATCAGGAAAATGCAAATCAAAACCACAATGAGGTATCACCTCACACCTGTTAGAATGACTGTCATTAAAAAGACAAGAGGGGCGCCTGGGTGGCTCACTCGTTAAGCGTCTGCCTTCGGCTCAGGTCGTGATCCCGGGGTCCTGGGATCCAGCCCCGCATCGGGCTCCCTGCTCAGCAGGGAAGCCTGCTTTTCCCTCTCCCACTCCCCCTGCTTGTGTTCCCTCTCTCTGTCAAATAAATAAATAAAATCTTTAAAAAAAAAAAAAAAGACAAGAGATAACAGGTGTTGGCAAAGATGGGGAGACAAGGAAACCCTCGTGCACTGTTGGTGGGAATGCAAACTGGTGCAGCCCCTCTGGAAAACAGTATGGAGGGGCCTCAAAAAAATTAAAAATGGAACTACCATATGATCCAACAATCCCGCTTCAGAGTCCATAGCTGAAGGAAACAAAATCACTCTCTCAAAGAGGTTATTTGTACCTCCATGTTCATTGATTGCAGCATTATTTCTAATAGCCAAGTTATGGAAACAACCTCCGTGTCTGTCAACAGATGAACGGGTAAAGAGACTGTGATATGTATACAATGGAATATTATCCAGCCATGGAAACCAATGGGGCGTTATGCTAAGTGAAGTAAGTCAGAGAAAGATAAATCCTGTATGACCTCACTGATCTGTGGAATCTAAAACAGCCAAATTCATAGATACAGAGAACAGACTGGTGGTTGCCAGAGGTGGGGGGTGAGGAGGTGGGGAGTGGAGCAAAGTAGGTGAGGGTAGTCAAAAGTTATAAGAATATTTGAATAAGTTATAATTAATATAGTATAAGAATAATATAAGCCTTAAAACGATGTTTCTGGCCTTAAAACAATGAACATAATTGAAGAAAAGAATTACTTACAGAGCTTTCAGTACAGAGGCAAACTGAAATACAACATAGATATAATCTCTCCGTACCATGTTTTATTGAGATATAATTCACATGTCATAGAATTTACCCTTTTCCCATGTACAATGCGGTGGTTTTAGTATATTCAGAGTTGTGCAATCATTACCACCATCAAATTCCAGAGAAGTCTCAAACCCTCAAAAGAAACACCCTCTCAGTTAGCAGTAACCCACCTTGTCCTTCTCCCCTTAGCCCCAGACAAACACGAATCTCCTTTCTCCCTCTATAGTTTTCCCTGTTCAGAACATTTTACATAAATGAAATAATGAAATATGGGAGCACAAATTGTATACTCTCAAACGGACTTACTCTTGAATAGAAATGTGTCACTTCACCTTAGTTCACGGTCATAGTATTATTTTCTTTTAAAAAAGTTGTATTATAAGTTAGTGCACGAGTAGGAGATCCTTGGGTCAACCGTCTAAAAGCAAACATTGTAATGATGACAATCCTTTATGCTCCATATAAAGAAAGGGCATTGATTGACCTTATTTCATTCCTTTCTTTTAAAACCAAATATTCCAAAGCTATCCCATGGTAATTCCAGTGAATCAGGGACAAACAATTAGGTTAACTGATTTTTCCTGTCAAACTGATTCATTTGCCTGGTTGTTTAAGGGTGTGCATAGGTAATCAAATCAGCAAAAACAAATTACTAATAAATATTAGGCTGTAACATATTCTGATTAAAGAATATGTTTACTGTTTCTTTACTGGGACTATGGCAAGAAAGCAATTTCTTCTGCCTGGGACAGAGGGGTAATTATGTATGGGAAGCATGCTCGTCCCTCCGTGCAAGGGAAGGACAATGATTATAGTAGAATAGTTAGTACAAAATGGTGTAGTTACTCTACTTTCCTGGGAACGAAGTAGATGTGATCAAACTAAGTGCAGTCGGCTTTAATAGGCGGCTGGTAAAAAGCAATCCATCCCAGGCAGCAGTGACGCTCACTAACCATGGAGGATGGTGAGAGGGGGAAAATTCCTCCTCTGTGGGGTGGCCTCCTCATTAGAAACATTGCTTACCCCATCAGGAAAGCTGTCTCTTCAACCTGAGACTTGCTGACATGGACAGAGAGAATACAAAGGCAATGTGTCCATCAGAAATATAAAGAAATAAAAATAAGCAGCAGAAACAAACAAGCCCTTCTTCCCGCCCCAAGCCACCCCTTTCTCTTTGCCTTCTCCAGCAGCGCATGCTTTCCCGTGGGCAAGGCGGGGCTAGCAGATTTCAGTTAATGACTTGAGTTATACACTTGATTCTATCAACCACAAAATGTCATTCCAGTGGTGCCCTATAGTGTAATTTTAATCTTTAGGGCTTTTTATTATGATTATATTAATGTTGTGCCCTAAGAGGCAAATAAATCAGCCAAGACAGACTTATATGGGATGTTTTCCTGCTAAGTGCCACACAAAAGCTCTGGATAAAAGGACAGCTCCAAGAGTGGATATATCAAGGCAGGAGGACTAAATTACCCTGTTTCACACATTGCTTTCAAGGGCCAGGCATCACGCTTTGCTCTAGTCATTACAGGGGATGAGTAAAACAAAATCACTGTTTTAAAGAAGTCAATCTACTGAATGGTGACAGTTATCCTCAAAGATAGTAAAAAATAAAAAACCGAGGTGCATACAAAATAGTAAGAGGTTGGATTTAAGTTCATGGGCGTATGGACACCAGACTTGAGTCTTGACGACTGAGTTAGCATTTAGCAGGATGAGAAAGTAAAGGACTTTCTAGGGGAGAAATTACTTATGATGTAATGGACAGAAAATGTCAAGGTCAGAGAAACACAAATTACTCAGCCTGCTTGAAGCATAATAAAATGTACAGGGTAGGAAGGAAAGAGGCAGGCAAGAGCTAGTTTATTAAGGGTTTTCTGTGTGTATGCTAATAAAAGGAGTTTGTAGATTATCTGTGAGGCAAAAGAGATCCACTGGATTAATTTACAGAGAAAAGGGCATTATAACCTGACTTCACTTGCAGAAGTCAGGTTATCAGGAATAATGTAGAATTTTATCAGTTAGATGTTCAGCCGTGATCAAGATGGGGCTTTTATGATATATTACTTTATTCAAAAGAGTTAGCTAGTTGCCTGTTTCCTTACATTTTTTCTTTGGTAATTTCTCTTTTAGATTTTACATATTTCCTGAGGTCGGCTTTAAATATTTCATTTTCCCTAAATAATCACCATTTCGTCCACTTTTCAAATGATTAGCTTGGAGGTTAGTAGCAGCCAGAGTGCTTAAACCCTGAAGAACTGATTTTGTTGTTTGACGGGGGACGTGTAGGGCGCCTGGGGGGCTCAGTGGGTTAAGTGTGTGCCTTGGTCTCGGGTCATTGTCCTGGGGTCCTGGAGTGGAGTTGGGCTCCCTGCTCAGCAGGGCATCAGCTTCTCCCTCTGCCTCTGCCCTCCCCCTGCTCCTGCATGCTCTCTCTCAAAAAATAAATGAAACCTTTAAAAAGATAAAGTGGGACCGGCTCCAGTATGTCCTTCTACAGAAGAAGGGTCAGCAGAGAGAAAGAGGTTGGGGACGGAAAAGAGGAGTGTGTAGGGTCAAGGACCCCTAGGAGGCGTGAGCATCTGTGGAACTGCTGGCCCATTTCTCTCTCCCACTTCCTCACCTGCGGCTGGTGCTCTCGCTCCCCATTGCACAGGGAGCCAGAGCATCTGGAAGAGACCTTCCTGGAGCCGCTATCCCCAGGGCACTCAGTGCCCCGCAGGTGCTCAGGCTCTGGGTCCCCTGTTCCCAGATGTCCTCCCCACCAGCAGGCAGGCGTCGTTCCCTCCACCTGCCCAAGGGCTCTGTGCTGGTCACCCTTGCCTCCTTCTGCTTTATCAGTTTTCCTCTTTCGTGACATTGCGCCATCATCACTTGCGCTTTTAATTCTCTTGACCCAGCAGAAAGACAAAAGCAAGACCAAACCCTCTCTTTGTCTCGACTGCACCTCTCACTGCCCGCCCGCCCCCGTTTTCTGTTTCTCCTCACAGCGAAACCAGAGATGTTTCCCCCTGGTCCTCTCCTGTAACGTATTTTTGAGTTGTGTTTGTTTAGATTTTTTCATCAGAGTGGTGAAATGTGAGGGCAAGTTCTATATTCCAGCTCACATTGTGCAGTGTGGGGAAGATGCAAAGATAAACACGATTACTCTTCTTGAAAATCACCTTGCCTTGGAAGGCTCTGCAGCAGAACTCCGTGGCAGCTCAGTGGACTTGATCTGTTCGGGCACGCAGCTCACTCTGGGAGCCAGGACATGCCTAGCTCCGAAGGGACAGCTCCAGGCAGGGTGGATGAGGCAGAGAGCAGCGCCCCGGGATTCTTGCTGCTCTGTGACGCCCCCAACCAAGACAGGGACCACATGCTGAGCACGTTTGTATACAGGGAAGTAGCATTGTTGATCAACTGCAGGTTTTAAATCATCTGTCTTAGTTTGTTTTGTTGGCTTCAAAAGCTTGTTTGCCTTTCTCTTTTAACTGGATGCTATGATTTTATTTAAAATTTGATTTTTTTTTAAAGACTTCACCTATTTATTTGGAGAGAGAGAACATGAGAGAGAGAGAGCGCATGAGCAGGGGGAAGGGCAGAGGGAGAAGCAGGCCCCCCGCTGAGCAGGGAGTCTGACTTGGGGCTCCATCCCAGGACCCCAGGATCGTGACCTGGGCAGAAGACAGATGCTTAACAGACTGAGCCACCCAGGCGCCCTAAAATTTAATCTTAAATTAGACAACAAATCTTTGTTTTCTCTGATGACTTCTTGCCGTTAGCGTTTTCACTGTGGTTCAAATTTGACTTGCTTAAATCTGCTTTCTTTATGTGGCCAAAATAAGTTATTGAAATAGGACATTGTTTTGGTACTTCCTATAATTTCCTCTTTCTCCTCATTGTGAGCAAGTAGCCAGACTTCATCACTCTTTTTTACATCCCTCCTCTGGGGATTTTGGCCGGGAAGAAAACAAAGGCAATCTGTCTCTCCCCATCTATTATAAAAACTAAACCCATTGGAGATATTACTCTGGCTTTTCTAGAGGGGCAGGAGGAAAGCCTTGAAAGACAGAAAATGGGGCAAGGGGAATCCCAGAACACCTGTAAGGAGTGAGAGATCTACTGGTCGCGAGAGCAGTGTCCTGGCCAGGGGCTTTGCTGCCTCCATGCCTCCTTGCTTGGCAGATAGGAGCCCCTGCAAGTAGTAAGACTCAGATGGAAAGCATGTCTGTGTACCTTGAAATGTGGGTGTGTAGGTCCCCAGCATCCCCTATCATGCCCACTGGGCTCTTAGGGGCCGGGGAGATGGGCAGTTGGCATGATTCTTCCAGGCTGATGAGTAAAAAGTCTTCCCCATTGCCTTGATGCTTAATAAGACATTGGATATGCACTCCGCTTCAGGGCCTAAAATTAAATCAATGTGAATTTTCTATTTTCTGCTTGGAATCCAAATGATATATACATCTCCCTTGCTGACCTGGGTGTATGGATTAAGAGTCATACCAGCTACATTTATATAAAGCTTTGAATTTTGTTGATTTCTGTATTCAATATTCTACTATATACATACTCTTTTACTTTGAACTTCTACTTTCTTAAGCTACAAACATGTTTCCCCCAGAATTTTCTTCTTGAATGGGGTTTAATATTCAGTGCTTCTGTCTGTCACTGTCTCAGGTAACAGAAAACAGAAGGAGGGCCAAGGGGCACAGGTTTTTCAACACTGATCCTGATTAATGTCATTTCGCTTTTAGGATTGGCCCTATTGCCATATCTGGAAGACTTGTCCTGCTTTGTATGTGAAGTCACTGTCTGTACACAAGTTGTAGATTTGTATGCAGTCAGAGTTGTCAATCTTTCACTTGATAGTAAAGGTTACAACTGGTGACATTTCTATTGGCCAATTCTGTAAGTCTAGAATTAGGAGTTATGGAACCTGCCTTGTCTTTATGACTTTGGGATTTTTGTCAGCGCTGCATTGACCTAAAATTATAGAATCACGTGCATGGCTTAACCTCAGGAAACACCTAAACACCCGTGTGTGTGTGTGTGTGTGTGTGTGTGTAACTTGCTAGTTGGAGGGAATCGTAGGAAACTGTAAAAATAACTTTATTAAAATGGCATCAGGGGCACCTGGGTGGCTCAGATGGTTAAGCATCTGCCTTCGGCTCAGATCATGATCTCCAGGTCCTGGGATCGAGACGCCCCGCTGAGGCAGCCAGGAGCCCGATGTGGGGCTCTCGATCCCTGTTGTGGAATTACACATATAACAGTTATTAAGTCAGGAATTTTTACTTATAAATTCACTAGTAAACATGCTGCTTTTAAATTAATGGTATACAGTTGAATATAAGTTGAATATAATAGAAGAAGGAAAAAGTGAACCTAAAGGCATTTTTGAACTTCAGATAAATGTTCCCTTACTGCAAGAGATGTGGATTTATAGCATATGCTATTAAGGATAAGCACAAAGGTATTACACAAATATTTAAGAGTTTGGAGTCCTACTCTTGGCTTTTTAAAGCTGGGTTTCAATATCAGACACTATTGATTGATTTCCTGATAGAAAGATAATGAAATTAACATACTTCTATTTCTTTCTATGCCCCTCCATGAAGCTACACTTCTTTTGACTTTATTGCTCTACTAGGGTTTATAATAGTTTTTCTGATTCAAAACCAAAATTTTCACAGCTAAACAGTCTTATTCCTATGGTTAAACAATTGTTACTTTTTTTCAATAGCTTCTCTTTCTTTAAAGTTTTTATTTTAATCTCAGTTAACATACAATGCTATATTAGTTTCAGGCATACCAATACAGTGATTCAATAATTTTACACATCACCCCTTATTCATCACAAGTGCACTCCTTAATCCCCATCACCTCTAAGACCCATTCCCCCATCCACCTCCCTTCTGGTGACCATCAGTGTGTTCTATTTGTTAAGAGTCTGTTTCTTCATTTCTCTCTCTCTCTTTTTTCCCTTTGCTCATTTGTTTTTTTTCTTAAATTCCATATATGAGTGAAATCATTTGATATTTATCTTTCTCTGACTGACTTACTTAGCTTAGCATTATATTCTCTAGCTCTATACATGTCATTGCAAAAAATAAGATTTCATTCTTTTTTATGGCTGAGTAATATATATATAACACATATTATATATAACATATATAATATTCCATTATACATATATTCCATTACATATCTATATCTATCTACCATATATATCTCACATCTTCTTTATCCATTCATCAGTCAATGGACACGTGAGCTGTTTCCATATCCTGGCTATTGTAAATAATGCTACAATACATAAATCAATAGCTTCTCTTATTCTGAGTTATATCACTGTATCTGTCTTTCTCCATCCATCCATCATCCATCCATCCATCATCTATTTATCTAGTCATCTATCTCTCTATCTAGTCATCAATCTATCATCTATTAATTAGAGAGATAGTTTTCACCTTCTGGTGGTGTGTATGCATTTGTTTCTCCAGAACTGCCTCTAATTACTCTAAATACTACATCATTCATGATTACTTTTTCTTCCCTGTATCATCTGCCTTTATTGTTTTATTAGATATTATAAATTCTAAAATAGAGTGTCAAAAATCTTATACACCTTCTTTTCAATATAACTGTCTCTTGGAGTCCTCTGTTCTCCTTGGCTTTCTAAATTCTCTGTGTTCACTATCTGTCTACTATTGTTTTATGGACCCTCATCACTACTCTAAGAGGGATTACTACTACATGTATCCATTATTGATTCCATTTGGGGAACTATCCCTTATTTCCAAAGAACACATTCAAAAGTGAAGATGAGAAGGAATGAACTTGAGTCCTTATAATTGGAAAATCTATCTGTTCTTAAAATGTATTTCACTGAAAGTCTTACTGCAACAAAATTCTAAGGTAAAAGTTTTTCTCATGTACAGCCCTGGAGCATGAATCCTTTGACTTGAAGTTTTGTTGTTAGTAATGAGAAAATTTGATGGTTTTCTCCTTCCCATCTCTTTGTGGTGATTTTTATTCTAGCAATTTTAGGAACTTCTCTTTAAACTTGATGTTCTCAATTACTGTGATGATATACTCAATATGATTTTTTTCTCATTCATTTTGTTGGACATTCGTTGGTCTTCTTTTACCTCTGACTCCTGATCATTGGCTCTGGGAAGTTATTTTGTGTTAGATTTTTGATCATGTCCCCATCTATTTTTTTCTGTTCTTTCCTTGAGTACAGTTCTTGGAATTGAGTGCAAATTGAATGCAATTTCTTGGAATGATTTTTCATATTGTTTATCTTTTTACTCATATTTTCCACGCTTTTGGTTTTTATTCCATTTTCTAGGATAATTCCTTTATTTCAAACTCCCACCACTGTTACTGAATATTTTAAAAATCTCTTAAATCAGAGTTTAATTTCCTAGTGTTGTTTTGTTTTCAGTTTTGTATGGCACCTTTTTCTTATTTTGTGGATGAGCCTTCTTTTTGAAACTTGTCTTCTTGAATCTCTCTATAGACATTTTTTTTTCTCTTTGGGTCTCATCTATTTCCTGCAGTATCAGTTGCTGCTGTGATGGGCTGTTGTAATTAATCTTGGAGACTTCCTTATCACAAGGATTTCATTAAGTAATCCAGTGGTTTTACTTATATTTGAGATGGAAACAATAAACGTTAATTGGGAGCTCTCTTTGTATGCGCAAGTCTTGTCAGTTAGCAGCTTCATCTTAGGTAATTACCCAGGAGGCAGGAGAATAACTCGGAAGAATATAATTGGAGTATTTGGGGGCAAGTTTCTATGACTTTGCAATGTTTTGTCTAGTGGTTAGGCGTCTAGGTGCTGGGGAGAGATGGGGGCATTGTGCTAACTGACCTAAAACCAGACTTTCCAGTAACCAATCCTCTTATTTATGCCTTAGGCCTCACACAGTACTATTGTGTAACTGGAATGGATATTGAATTTTGCTACCTGCTCTTTTGCTGTTAAAAGTTTATTTTATAGGGCGCCTGGGTGGCTCAGTTGGTTAAGCGACTGCCTTCGGCTCAGGTCATGATCCTGGAGTCCCGGGATCGAGTCCCGCATCGGGCTCCCTGCTCGGCGGGGAGCCTGCTTCTCCCTCGGACCCTCCCCCCTCTCATGGGCTCTCTGTCTCTCTCATTCTCTCTGTCTCAAATAAATAAATAAAATCTTTAAAAAAAAAAAAAAAAAAAGTTTATTTTATATCACTTCTGATATCCTGCTGTTGAACTGAACTTGCATTTCTAAGATGAACCTAATTGATTATGGTCTAAATTTTTTAATTAACATATAATGTATTATTGGTTTCAGAGGTACAGGTCTATGATTCATCAGTCTTATATAACACCCAGTGCTCATTGCATCATATGCCCTCCTTAATATCTATCACAAAGACACCCCATCCCTCTATGCCCCTCCCCTCCAGCAACCCTCAGTTTGTTTCCTGTGATTAAGAGTCTTATGGCTTTTCTCTCTCTCTGGTTTCATCTTGTTTTATTTTTTCCTCTCTTCCCCTATGATCCTCTGTTTTGTTTCTTAAATTCCACATATCAATGAGATCATATGATAATTGTCTTTCTCTGATTGACTTATTTCTCTTAGCATAATACTCTCTAGTTCCATCCATATCGTTGCAAATGGCAAGATTTCATTTTTGGCCTAAATTTTATATATACATAATATATATCTGCTTTTGTTTGTTTGCTTGTTTGTATTTTGCCTCCTTGTTGTGACAAAGTCCAAAGGTAAAATGCTACCTTTATGGTGATTAAAACCTTGTGTTTCTAACATTTTTAGATATAAATATTTAATACATTCTTATTTGGTGCATGAATCAGGTTATATCTTGGACTTCCTGGGCCACATATGGCCCACAGACATGTTTTATTTGGCACACACAATATTGTGTGTGCCAAACTCCCATAAAAAATTCGGAGATTTAGTTTTATTTGAAAACCCTCACTGGATGACCTGAGCTGGTGCTGGTTTCTTCTGGTCTCCCTTTGGGAGAGATGTGGGCTCCAGATTGGGACCATCGTCTGCCCTCCTGGTGGTCACTCAGTGATTGCTGTTGTGTTCCTATTGCCGGGGTAGAGCTGAGTTTGTAATTTCTGGAGTGGAAGTCAGAATATTTATATGTTCATTGTAAATCTACTCTTCCATTTTGTCTGTTCTTATATAATATTTTATAGTACTTCTTTATAGATTCTATTTGATCTCTGTGTGTGTGTGTGTGTGTGTGTCTTGATTTCTATGCTTAGTTTTGAATGGGGAATAATACTTGAAACTTGCTGAGATGAAAAACTGAGTTTTGGGCCCTGATTTTTTGATCACTCATGGTTGAATCCTCTCAAAACTACTGCTGAACAGCAGATCAGTACGCAAGCACCCCACTCGAATTCCCAAGCCCAACATGCAGTAAGTAGGCTGCTTTTCTCTACCAGTGTCTTCTAGCTCTCCACGCACACAGCCACCCCAGCCCCCAGCCTCCACCCACCACTTCTGTGCAGGGAAGCGATCTGAGCACACGGAAACTGAGATTTTCATGTGTCTCTGTTACCAAGTCTCTGCCTGTCTTCCTCTTGGGGGTATTGTTTCCTTTGGGATTCTCTACCCCTCAGAATGCACCACACCACCACCAGCTTGGCCCTATGCCCTGCACATTTGTTTCTAAACACATTTGTTTCTAAACAGTGTCACTCACTCCATCGTAGATCCTGTGAGGAACTGAATTATTTCCTTGCCAGGTCTCTGAATCCCAGGGAAGATGTCACAATGGACAGAAAATACTGTCTTTCCTTTTCTCAGGTGTTGTCTGTTTTCTGAAGAGAAGTCAAAATCTTTCATGAGTTGAGTAGGTTCTCCTCAACCCACCACCACCTACCTTATCATTAGAATTAGTTCTTCCCGTATTCAGTCTTTGAGTTGACACTGAGCCTCGGTTCTCAATGGTGATGAAAGGCTTATAAAGTAAAAGTCATAGGTATTTATTGGTAAGTTGATAGTGGTTATTGACCAGACAAGGGCGGAGGTGATGAGGATGGAGATGATGTGCATGATAGGAATTGACACTTAGTCTGTGCCAGATGCTGCCCAAATCTTAACATATCCAGAATCTCCTATGGAATCCAGGCTTTTGTGTCATTCATGAATTGTGTGCCCAGGATGCCTCTACTATAATTTCATTTGCAGAACAATGCTTACCATGAAATCTTGTTGAGTTGGGATTTGATTATTTGGTACCATTTGGAAACTCAAATAGAAACACCACACTTTACTGAACACTAAATTGTGCCAAGCATTATGCACTACATTCACATTCAGGATTTTTTTAACTTGTCTGAGAAACTAATACTTTTCATTTAATTCCAAATAATACCAAAAACGTATGGAGTCACCTTGTTTAATGCAGGAAATACAATAAGAAAATTTTCTTTCCTTCAAAACACATAAAATTCCATGAGTGCATGTCTGTGTGACAGATCAGGTACAAGACCCTTTCATCATTTTAAGGGCAATCACAGAACTCGGCAGACATGGAGCACGGGATGAAGGTGTTTTCTGTGTGTAGTGGCCAGTGGGCTCCCCTGAGAGAGAGAAGCCTGTCTTGGGGATGAAGTTGGGTGATCCCACTTCAAAAATGAAGAAAATGGTTCTGGGGAGATAAAGACCTGGCAAAGGCCGCAGAGATATAAGGGGATGTATCTTACACTTACTTTATGTGCAGTCAAGAGTTACTTTGCTATTTTTGCAATTTGAATAGTAATTTAAACACTTTTATTTTAAGATTTTATTTATTTGCTAGCGAAAGAGAGAGAGAGTGACAGTACAAGCAGGGGGAGTGGCATGCAGAGGGAGAAGCAGCCTCCCAAGGAGCAGGGAGCCCGATGTGGGACTCGATCCCAGGACCCTGGGATCATGACCTGAGCCCAAGGCAGATGCTTAACCGACTGAGCCACCCAGGCGTCCCTAAACACATTTGTTATTTAACAAGTCTCTCGTCTATTTCGGAATACCAAGCTTCCGACCACTACCAAGCTGGTTGAAGAGTCATTTTGACTAGTTTTTATTTTCTCCAACATGCAAGTGAAAACATGTAGCTCAGCTAACAATAATCTATTCTAATTTCCCAGTTCACTGACTATTCTAATTATCCCAAACTTACTACCATCTATTCAGTGCCCTTTATTGGGTTGGATGTAACGGGGTGTGTGTGTGTGTGTGTGTGTGTGTGTGTGTGTAAGAGAAATACAGCTTGTGCATTTGATAAGTACATTCTTCCATTACACAGAATCTCACAGAGTCTTGTCAACCAGACATCCTTCCATGATATATGTATGCCACTCTCCTTAAAAGAAATCAATTCATTTTTTCAAATAACACTAAAAATTTTAATAGCCTATATGAAATTACTCTTACATAAGTACAGAAAGCAGCAAAACTGTTTTTCACTCAGATACACCCTGTAAAGAATTATTTATCATGTTTTTAAAGAGTATGTGTTATATTTATATTCATTTTCAATGATTGATTATAATATCATGACACATTAAGTTTATTATGTTTGGCTTTAAATTATATTAAAAAGACATATAAAGATTTCATTAATTTAAATAAAGCCATCATCTTATATAAACTAATTTGAATCAAATTGCCTTTTCTAAAAGCCAAAGTATTCAATTGTAAAATACCTATTTAATGCATGATATAATTTATTCTTAATATCCAATTTAAAAAAAGAAGAAGGAAACAACTGCAATCTAATATCCTAGTATGTGGACATATGGTAATGAATTACAGTGATGGGGAAATTTTGATTTATGTTGCTCAAGTTCACTTTCATTATTCTGATTGCCCGATAAAAACTTTGTAGTAGGGCGCCTGGGTGGCTCAGTCATTAAGCGTCTGCCTTTGGCTCAGGTCATGATCTCAGGGTCCTGGGATCGAGCCCCGCATCGGGCTCCCTGCTCCGCGGGAAGCCTGCTTCTCCCTCCCCCACTCCCCCTGCTTGTGTTCCCTCTCTCGCTGTGTCTCTCTCTGTCAAATGAATAAATAAAATCTTTTAAAAAAAAACAAAAAAACTTTGCAGTAGTTATCTGCCCACCAAAGTTGTTTCTGCTTAAAAAAAAGTTTTGTGGGGAGAAATCAAGCCTCATTAGCAGCAGTGTTTCTGGTCACCCAGACAGGGAGCATCCTTAGAGAGGTGCTAATTGAGTACAGTCACCCAATTCCAGGTCTGGTGCTCATTTTTGCAAGCTTTGACATTTGATTATCAGTTGACCCAGACGTTATCATCTTCCAGCATTCAGACATCACTGAAACTCAAACTTACATAAAAAATATCTACCCAGTGGATGGGGTGTTGGGTTCCCCAATTATCACCCTTGCTCCACACATGGGACATCATGGAAGCCAAATTGCAGCAAGAGCAGTTAGTTGATGAAGAATGGCTTTGGCCATTATGCCGATTGTGGACCGCATCATCTACTCTCGTGTTATAGCTATGTCACTAACCAGATATTTAGGTTCATGGGCCCCATCCTTTCTCATCCACAGGGAACAGCTTGAGTACTTAAATACCTTAATACTTTTAAATGCCTTAAACACTGTTTCAGGTAATTTGTATAGGCATTCTTGAGGTATTATTTAGTTTTGTATTTAATTCACAATATTCTTGTCATCCATTCTTGTACAGCTTCCAAATATGTTGGTTTGAATCTCATTCTGTAAGACAGTCTTCAAGTTAAAAAATGGAAACTCTAGAGGTGCCCGTGTAGCTCAGTTGATTAAGCGTCTGACTCTTGATTTTGGCTCAGGTCATGATCTCAGGGTCATGAGATAGAGCCCCGCATCAGGCTCTGTGTCAAGCAAGGAGTCCTCTTGTCCTTCTCCCTCTGCCGCTCCCCACGTAAATAAATAAATAAAATCTTAAAAAAATGGAAACTCTAAGGAAAATATAATTTTCATGTTTCCCAGTATTAATAGTTAAAATCTGTTGGAACCATTGCTAGTTGACAAACTGTTTGAAGAACTGTGCATATGTTACCCAAGTTAGCACAGAAGCACACTCGCTGGTAGGTGCTATCTCTTTTTTGTCCACGTGGAAAGAAGGCACAAAGATACTTCAAAGCTTCTCAAGGTCACACAAGCTTACACAAGGGCCTGCACCAAGACAGCTGTCTGCTGTTTTGGGCTCCATGACCTCATGCCTCGTAAGTAGAGCTCTGTCCCTCCCTGCCAAAGTCTAGCCATTTCTAAAGGGAACGCTTCTTACATAGTCAAATTGCTAAGAGTAGTTCTTTCAATGGTGCACGACTAAAAACTGATTGCAACCCTTAATTTCACGTGTTAGTCACCATACCTGGGGCTTAGGGGGCCAACATCAGAGCCTTGTGCGGCTCATTTTTCTGTAACAGCTGCAGCTCCATATGTTAAGTGAATTTTGGTCAGATTGCTCTCATGTGAACACTGAGGGCTAAAAACGGTGCAATCGGAAGCTAGAGTTAATTACTAAGACTTGAAAACTTTCAGAAAGGAATGCTGGAAAAAAATGGGTTATTTTTTAAAAAAACATGGCTTTAATGTTAGCTGATCTTAAGTTACAGAGTTCCTGCTCAGCACCAAGAAATCATTTCTGGGTAATAATCTAATTTTGCCTTATAATAACATAGAGTTCTTATACATATTTTTCAAGAACTATAATACTCTGGAATAGTGTACTCTTCCCATAGATAAGCCATTGTAAGCAAGTGAAATACTCAAATTCTCCCCAGCAGTCTAATATTATATGTTTTTATGATTAAAATATGAGTTGGAAGAAGCCTGAGTTTAAATATTCCACCTTTCTTCTTCCAGTCAGACTAGTGATGATGGATTTGAAAAATGACCCTCCTTTTATTTTAGAGACGAGAAAAGTCAAGACCAAGAGGCATGAGGGGCTCAAGTCAGTGGCCTAAGAGAGAATTAAAATAAGGGTGACGCAGAGGTTTCAACTCTAGTCCCAACTTGATAAATTTGCAGAGAATGGGGCTGCCCTGGGGGCTGTTTGATGAGGAAACCCAGCCCTCAGCGCGGTTAGGCAGTGATGGATTAGTACTGTCTGCAGCTGCGAGGGGTGCAGGAGGGGTACCCGTCCCTGCTCACTAGGCCACATCCCACAGCTCCCGCCCAAGTATGCTGCCAAACACTAGCAAAATGTAATTTCCGTTTGCTACCCTGCTGGGAGACCCACGCCAGCCAGAGCATTTGGCCGTGGCAGGGCTGAGCGGGTACAATTGGCTGTGAGCTCAGGGGGCAGGAGCCCACTGCCAAGACAGATCACCTGTTTCCTGGGACGTTTCCGAGTGTGCCGTGGGCATTTAGGAGAGAGCAACGTGAGGGCAGTCAACAGTTCTAGGTAAATGGCCAGCAAGTGCGGAAAGGCCGACCAGAGAATGATCTATTTGCAGGTGCTTTTCTTGGTACTGTAAGAACTTGTATAATGTAAATGTGTTTGATGTCATCCCTGAGGGCTAGTTCAGCTTTGTTCAAGTCTGCTAATGTCTTTGGCTGTCCCACCAAAAACTGTAGGATTTGAAAGTGGACCCCAAACACCCACAAGCCTCCTACTTCCAGGTGTAAGCTGCCTCCCTGGCCTCTAGTGCTTGCCCCAAACCCTTCTCCTCATAACCTGCCTGTGGTTTTGTACCTTCTCAGGGCCACGGGCTGCAAAGCTCAGCAGCATCTTGAGAATGTGCCCCATTCCTGACCACCGACCAACAGACTCCTGTGTTGGCCTTTGTAACCGAAAAGAAGCAATGAAATTGGTGCTCGACTTTTAAGCTAACGAGGAAATTAAAAATTACATTCTTCACTTGGGCATGTGCTTTGTGTTTGTTTTTGCTCTAGAAATCCGGAACTTTGGGGAGCCTGGGGGGCTCAGTCGGTTAACCGTCTGCTTTTGGCTCAGGTCGTGATCCCAGGGTCCTGAGATCGAGTCCCACGTCGGGCTCCCTGCTCAGTGGGGAGTCTGCTTCTCCCTCTGCCCCTCACCCTGCTCTCATGCTCTCTCTCACATTCTCTCTCTCAAATAGATAAATAAAATCTTAAAGAAGAAGAAGAAAAAGAAACCTGGAGCTCTTAAGTACAATTACTTGCGGTCACTGGCTGTTCAGTGTGTCTAAAGACAGTGATGAAAGGCACCTTCACGGAGGGAAGGGAAAGAGATCATGCTTCTACAACAAAAGCTAGTGTGGAGTCAACATATTATTTACAATTCTCTTAATGATTTCCAAAGAAGGAAGTGACCATCTTTACCTGGGGTTTCAGTATACTAAATGGTTTGTTTTAGTACCAATTATCCCATACCGTTTTAATAAGCAACTTTTTAAAAAAAGGATTTGAAATTTTATATTTCTTAATATCACTAAATCGCACTGCGATGGTGGATACTTTTTGCAATTATGAAAACATTTCTTATTACCGCTGAATTACCTGAGGCTTTCTAAAAGTGGAAATGTTAAGATATATAATTTACATGGCATTGCTTAAAATGTTTTAACTTTCTATGGGCGCCTCGGTGCTCAGTTGGTTAAGCGGCCGACTCTTGATTTTTGCTCGGTCATGATCTCAGGGTCGTGAACTTGAGCCCTGCATCAGACTCCGCAGTCGGGGGGAGTCTGCTTGGGATTCTCTCTCCCCCTTTCTCTTGCCCCTCTCCCCAACACATGTGCATGCTCTCTCTCTCTTTCTAAAAAAAAAGTTTTACTTTCTAATAAAAAATTGTCATGAAACAAATGATGCCATTGCATTTCGATCATACCGTTGAATTTTTTTTTCAGTTTTTATGTATTTACTTCTTCTTGTTATTTAAGTGCAGTTGAATACAATGTTGTATTAGTTTCGGATGCTCAGCCGTGAGCCCACCATTCTGTACGTTACGCAGTGCTCACCATGATGCGTGCAGTCACCACCTGCCACCAGACCACGTTATTACAGTATCGACTACCTCTCTTATGCTGTGCTTTTCATCTCCATGACTTTTTTATTTTATAACTGGGAGTTTGTACCTCTTAATCCCCTTCACCCCTTTTGCCCATCCCCCCACCCCCCCCGGAAACCTCCAGTTTGTTCTCTGTATTTATGATTCTGTTCTTTCTTGTTGCTGTTTGTGTGTGGATTGTGCCCTTGGAACTTAAATAACTCTAATATGAATGAAAGGCTTCCTGTTACTATCTCAAGCAAAAAATTCTGTTCTCCATTTAAAGTCTAACAAAAACCAGCGTAACCACCTAGTACATGATAGAGAAGGAACGAGATAGAATTAGATTAGTAGTCACTAGTGTCTTGTAGGAAGATGAACAAAGTAAAACAAAATGGTAGCACATCACAATTATTAAAGACTTCCTGCTGGGTACTTAGAGGGATGTAAATGAGTTCCAAATAACCAGAATAGCATCATTTCATAAGTGAACTACTTAAAATTGCACCACTGAATGTGAAGATATGAGATTCTAAAATAAAATGACTCGAGTGTTTTCATATGATTCCACAAACAGCTGCTCTATAATGGCCCATTGAGTTCAGCATAAAATAGAAATATCCTGCAGCCAGAAAAATACACTTGTCTGTGCAGAAAAGTAAACATTTTATAGCAAAAATAAATCACATAAATAAATAAATTTGGCACTCATAGGCAACACTTGATTTTTATGTAATTCACACTTATAAAGAGAGACTGGAACATTTGGAAAATGATACAGCTTTGGGATATTTCAATACATCATTTAACATAAATGTGCTGATTTTAACATGATTTTTCTGAAACATGATTTTTTGCCTTTTGTTGAACAACCCCTTGTTTCCAAACTGAAGTCACAAACTCTGTGCAAACATCCGTTACAGCTCAGAGCCGCTGTATCTACCTCGGTCTCAGCTGGGGACAGTTCCGCTCCCTACCCCTCAAGGACAACTAGCAATGTCTGGGGACATTTCTGAGTGGTCATAACTGGTGGGGGAGGCAGTGGGAGGGCCTCTAGCACCTAGTGGGTGGAGACGGGGCATGCCGCAAAGCATCCCACTGTGCACAGGACGGTCCCTCAAAAGCCCAAATGTCGAATAGTGTCACAGTTGAGAAAACCCGAGTTAACTAGTTAACAAATCTGAATGGAAGTATGTAAAATCTTTCAAATTTTTAAAATATAAAATCGCTCTCTAGTCAGTTAAAAGGCCACAACTTACTTAAGATGCTCTCTAAATACACTTTGCAAATGAGACAGTAAGCTTTTTAAGGGAGAAAATTTTAGAGGGGATGTGATAATTGGGGAAATAAAATTGTACGCATTTTATATCCAATTTTCTGACTCCCATTATCTAGCCACTGTATTCACAGAAAGCGAAATTGTCTTCCCATTAATGACTGTGGAAACAGTCCAGCCAAGCAACACAAAAGGACATTTTTGTTCTTAGCCTAAGCAACACCACCCAGGAGGTGTCACGCCCCACAGCCCCACTAGCTTCAGAGGAAACCTATGTGACTTACAGTCTACGTGCTGCATAAATGACTTTTCTTCTTCCCAAGCAAGCACAACAGTAGATCCAAGCTTGACTAGTAGGGCAACTGCAATGTGGATGTTCCGGAAGGTGGAGCATCTCAGAAATACCTGGGACTGGAGCATAATCCCATAGAGCCTTCAGTGCATCAATCTGGTTAGTGGGAAATGGAGCTCAGACTGTTCCCAAGCCAACTTTAGAGTGTGTGAATATTATATCTTTACACATTTTTGTTATTACCTGATACTTTTTTTCCTTAAGGCATGTGTTCTGAATATGTCGAGTGGGTACGAAAATTGAAACAGGGTAGGACTTAACTCATTAACAACAGATCATAATCAGCCAATCCCCATAAAAGCATAAACCAGAAAATTGAAACTAAATTTGAGATACATATTCCATTTCTTTAAAGAAAGCTGGATTGGTCATTGACTTGCTATCTCTCACACCCATAAACATGGAATTCGTGGTCAAAATATCCATTTGCCTATTGTGATGTGTGTCTTCAATGGGTGCTTTTAAAAAATAAAACAAAAACAAAACCTCAAAAATAAAACAAAACCCTCAATACTGATCTTTCTCATTTAACAAATTGATAAATTAAGTACTTACTCTTTAACAATTGTTAAAATCAATATTCATATCTGGGATAACTAAAATCCACAGCAAATGTAACACTTGATTTATATGAATACTTTCAACTCCCCATCTTTCCAAACCTTTTAGAAAAAAAAAAAGCCAATTTAAAGATGAACAGTTGCCCTCAAGCCCCTGGGTGTCAAACACTGAGTGACTTTTGGAGAATATCTCCCTTCTCAGATAGAACCTACTGATAATTGTCATTGAGATATTTTTAAGAAAAATACTAAATACTTTTCAATACAACATATAGCCCCACTCAAAGCAGGGCAGTAATTGGAGCTGGACTCCCCAGTTAGAGTCTTAGGATAATGAGGTAGTTGGTGTTGAGGAAAGGTCACCACAGATCAAAGAGAAAATGAAGATCTAAGTTCTTGGGTCAGGTTATAGATCCAGAGAAGCCAATTCTAAAATTTATTCCAAAAGGCAAAGGAACTGGAATAGACAAAAGTACTCAACATTTTTTAAAAAGATTTTATTTATTTGAGGGAGAAAGAATGAGAGAGAGAGAGCATGAGCAGGGGGGAGAAGGAGAAGTAGATTCCCTGCTGAGCAAGGACCCGACGCCGGGCTCGATCCCAGGACCCCGGGATCATGACCTGAGCCAAAGGCAGACACTTAACCGACTGAGCCACCCAGGTGTCCCTCAAATGTGGGGCTTGAACTTAAGACCCTGAGATCAAGACCTGAGCTGAGATCAAGAGTCAAACACTTAACCAACTGAGCCACCCAGAGCCCTAAAGGACTCAATTTTAATTTTTATCAGAAAGCTACTACAGGCAAGACAATATGGTACTGGTGAAGGAACAGACACAGAGATGTGTGAAACAGAATAGAGAACAAGCAAACAATGGAGGAAAATCTCTTCATCAAATGGTGATGAACACATGGGTATCTATATGCAAACAAAATAACAAACACTAACCACAGGGCACCTGGGTGGTGCAGTCTGTTAAGTGACTGACTCTTGGTTTCAGCTCAGGTCATGATCTCAGGGTTCTGAGATCGAGCCCCACGTTGGGCTCCACACTGAACGTGGAGTCTGCTTGAGGTTCTCTCTCTCCCTCTCTCTGTCCCCTCATGTGTGTGCACACACACTCTCTCTAAATAAATAAATAAAACAAAGGTTGCTTTAAAAAAAAATGAACTGCAAAATAAACCTCACACGTTATAAAAAATAATTCAAAATGGATGACATAATTAATATAAAAGATAAAACTGTTACTTTTCACAAGAAAACAGAAAAATTGGTGACATTGTGGTAGGCAAGGAATGCTTAAATGCAACACAAAAAGCAAAATTGAGAAAAGAAAAATAAATTGGAGTTCATCAAAATGAAAAATGTTTGCTCTGCAAGAGACACGGTTAAAGAAATGAAAAGACAGATTAAGGGAAAATATTTGCAAATTACACATGTGACAAAGGACTTGTATTCCAAATATTTAAGGAACTCTCTAAATTCCACAGTAAGAAAACAAACAACCCAAGAAAAGAAATGGCAAAAAAATTTGAATAGGCACTTGACAAATTGATATGTAAACCCGTGCACAGATGTTCCACATATCTAGCTATTAGGTAAATGCCAATTAAAATCATAACAAGGTAGCAGGACACATTAGAATTGCTGCAATTTTAAACAAATGTGTGAATGGATGAGTGAAGGAATGAGTAATAACTGACAAAGGCTGGTGAGGATGTGCAGCGCCTGGAACCCTCACACCCTCTGAGGATGCAGAAAGGAGCGGCCACTCTGGAAGACAGTCTGGTATTATCTTATAAAATCCAACACACACTTACCCTATGCCCAGCAATACCACTCCTAGGAATAAAATGATGTTCACACAAAACCTGAACGTGAATGTCTATAGCATTTCTATTCATAGTGGTCAAAAAACAAAAACAGTACACATGTTCTCTAGTCAGTAGGTAAAGGGACAGACCGTGGTCCATCTGCGAGATTCCATAATGGAAAGGAATGAACTCCTGATACATTCAAAAAGGTAGATGAATCTCAAAGGCATAGACACAATGAAAGAAGTCCATCTCAAAAGGTTATATATGGTGTGATTTTATTTGTACAACATTCTGGTAAAGGGAAAACTCTAGGGACAAAAACCGGACTAGTGATTGGCAGGCATTGGGAGTGGGGGGAGAAAGTCTGTCTACAAAGAAGCAACATGGGTGCATTTTGCGGGGGCAATGGAAACTGTTCTCTATCCTGATTGTGGTGGTTACGCAAAAATACATGTGTGTTAAGACTCATAGAACGTACATACCCCAAAAAGTCTATTTTACTTTATGTAACTTTTTAAAAAATGATAATGCTTGGTAACCAACTGGTTCACAGGATAGTTTGCTAGTGTTTCTCGATGTGTTGGCTAAGAGTTTGGTTGATTTAGGGACATTAAGAGCTGAGTGGAATTTCCCAAAGCACAAGACAGGAAAGACAGAGGGTGCCTCTGCTAATTTAGGCAAGACGTACATGGGTCATTCAATATCACTTCATCACAAAGTGAAAAAACTTTTTTACCAATTTCACTTCTCTTTAAAATCACGAGATAACGTTGAGAAATAAGTCCACGTTGGATGTTAGTATGTATTTAGGACCCTTAACTCCCTTTCTAGGAAAGAGAGAGAGCTTTAGGCTTAGAGCGTTGATTGATGATAGCATCCAGCTAAAACTGAGTAAAACTATTTTATGTGACACATTTAGTTTATCGCGTGGGCAGGGGGGGACCTCAGGTGGGCCTGGAGCTTGGGTTTGCCTCGAGATGCTGCACCTGGGGACTGACCTTGGATTCAATCTATTAACCCAAGTTTGCTGTGAGAGCCATTCCTCTGCAGGGAAACTTGAGAACACATTGGGGGTTTCTGGCACCAGTTATCTGCAGAGACTTAGGTAATTGGGTCTCCAGAGCAGTCAGGCCTATCATTTGTTCTAACCAGGACGGCATTTAAAAACACAAACAAAAGCAAAAAACCTTCAGGATGGAAAAACTAAGCTTCTGACCTAAGAGAATTCTCATAAGCAACGGGAAGTTTTGAGACCCGGCAAAGCCATCTATCTCCATTTGTGAATACACTGAATTGTCTTTTGTTTTGTGTCATACTCTGATTTCCCATCATTAGCCAAATAAAATTCTAGTCCTTTGATCATCTGTGTCTTTCAATCGTGCCACTGTCGCCCTGGTAAAAACACAGCAAACAATGACGGCTTTTCCTTTTGAGCTGGAGATAGAAGGTTTCTTGGTAAAATAAACGAATTTCAGTCAAATAGAAAAGTGAATGCATTAATTTTTTTTTTAAGATTTTATTTATTTATTTGAGAGAGAGAGAATGAGAGACAGAGAACAGGAGAGGGGGGAGGGTCAGAGGGAGAAGCAGACTCCTCGCTGAGCAGGGAACCCGATGCGGGACTCGATCCCGGGACTCCAGGATCATGACCTGAGCCGAAGGCAGTCGCTTAACCAACTGAGCCACCCAGGCACCCGAAAAGTGAATGCATTAAAAGACAAGTGTTCAGTACACAGCAGCACTGGTGGTGCGGAAATATAGCCAAAAAGCGTGAAGACGGTGCTTGATGGAATGGGCGTGGCAGACATCATAACGGTGCTTCGCAGCAACCCATGTGGGAGAAATGCCCACGAGACCGTCCAGTGTGTGGACCTTGACCCAGAATTCCTCTGCTTCAATCCTGGGTTTGATACTCACCACCTCTGGAATCCTAGGCAAGTAAATCCTCTAGTACTCAACTTTGCCATCTCTAAATCAGAGTTAATCATGCTTTTTACCTTATAAAACTATTGAGAGGACTAAACATGACTTTTCATGGGAAACTCTTTGTCAGATATCTGGTGTCTAATAAGTGCTGGCCAGAAGAGATAACCACAAAATGTATCCTCTAGTGTAGAGTACACAAAACAAGATTTGATCTCCTGTTAAGCAAACACTCCTATCTATTAGCTACTTGGCAACAATTCATATTAAACCACCATCAATTGAAACTGTGGATCATATTTTAAGTATTGAGATTTGGGAGTAATTGAGAATTTTCCCGTATAATCAATATATCAAAAATAAATGGCTCATAATCCTTTGAGAACACACACACAGAGAACATTTGTCACTGGCGTCCAAAAAAAATTTAATGCAAAACACACTTTTAAAATTACACTAATATCTGAGCTCCATGAATACAACGTAATTTCCCGGCCTTCAGTTCAAATAGACTGTGTAATGAGCCCTCAAAACACCAAAATGTAGTAGGCAACTGTCGGCGCACCTGACTTTACTTGAACAGCCCGGTGAAATCAATATTCTGTTCTACAACAGTCTGACTCTTCACTCCATCTTACCGCTCAGTTGGCCTCTAGGAAAAGACGTATCCTCTGTTGGATCAGTTTAAGTGTAACAACCTGGAACTTCTGTTCAAGTGACAAGTTAAGAGTAGTCTCTCTTTTTCCAAATCTGATGTGAGTGAAAATAAAGGGGGAAAAATCCACAAGTTCATTAAGTGGAACAGATATGGGTATGAGTCATTTGACCCAGTAACCAAAGGCAGAAATTAGACAAAGGAGATCCAAATGATGAAGTGGCCTGCGGAGTGGTCTCAGGGCCAGAGGGGGCAGCCAACCTGCTGGACAGAACCCACGAGAGGTTTTAGGTGTGGGAAGAGGCAGAGCGGGAGGATGCAGTTGACGGGCTCTCTCCAGAAACAACACATGGGACGTGTGCATTGGGATAACACCTAAAGCTTAAACGAGACAAAACAGATAACTGTTGGAGTTATTCTCTGAAGACATTTTGAGGGGACAACAAGGAAAATGGAGTGATTTAAAATCCCTGGATAAAGACGATCCATTTTCCATATTTAAGGGTCCTGGCACTTTTCCGATTACCAGAGGTGAAGTCTGTCTAGTTAACAAGCCCACCAACAAATACAAGCTCCATTCCGCTGTTTTATCACCATCTTCTTTGATGTGAACAGTAGAGGAACCAGTTATTTTAAGAACCCCTCTAATAGGAGGTGGAAAATCCAAGACAAAAGACAAAATGTCCAGGAAGACAACTCAAGGAACAGAAAATAAAAACAAGACCAACAAGAAAGAAAACTTTAATTGGGAAGTGCATACAAATTCAAGAAATGAGAGAGGAAAAAGAAAAAAACAAATGAGAGCAGTAGATAAGCAACACAGAGCGTCATTATGGGAGGTACAATCTACAATTGCTAGCGATTTCCCAAAAAGAGGGGAATACAGGATCAAAGAGTGAAGCGTGATCATTTCCAAAGTTGGAGGGCAGAGGAATTCAATAGGAAGACACCACAGGAGATTTAACAGGATTTTGCAGCAGAGAATGTCAGGGTCATTACTATCGGTGTCCTTCCTATTCTCCTGGGACACACCACTGAGCTCGGAGGCAGGCATCCCGCGGCCACCCACTGCGGAGCCACCGCAGTGAGGCAGCAACAAACACACGGATGTTATGTTAAGCTGAGATCTGGGGGCTTTTTTCAGCCGTTCAGACACTGTGACGAAAATAGAAATCGGTATTTTGACTTGAGCTGGTGCTGGAACATACGGGGCCCGGGCATGGAGATAGAGCAGTGGGAGTCAGGACACGATTTGGCAGGTGGATTGCAGGAAATGCATGCTGGGCAATGGGAAAGCGTTTGGTAATACTACAGCCAGGCACACCACGGGTCCGGGTGAAAGGTGAAGTGCATTCAGCCACAAAGTACAGGAGACAAACGAGCTCCAAAAGAACTGGAGAACAACAGGCAGACGGAAATTGTAGGAATAGGGAAATCCCACAAAAACTGGATCCTTGAAGGGTTATCCAAGTCTAGTTTCTAGAACATAGTAATCAGCAAGACAAAAAAGAGTAAGGGGGGATGCAAAGGACCATTCACAGTATAGTGGATAAATAATTGAACTGTGGGGTTTTAAAATGATGGAATATTAAAGAACAGTAAAGAGAACCACCCGCTAGCGCTAGCTAGCCATGGGCGCGAGGCAGGCAAGGGAGCTACTCACGTGGTAGATCAGCGCTGACCAACATGCGCTGACCCAGAGCTGGGTCTGATGGAAAATGTCTGGTAGCCGCATTTTTAAAAACTAAAAAGAAACAGATAAAACTATTTTTATATACTTTATTTAACCGGCATGCAACCAGTATAAGGATTATTGAGATATTTTAGATTTTTTTGTACGAAGTCTTTGCAATCAGTCATTTTTGTGTTACAGCCCTCCTCAATTCAGATGCTAATTTTTCAACAGGAATTCTTAACCTATACTCACATTTTACAGATAAAAAAGTAGATTCACACACTCAGGTTTTTCCAAATATACTTAACGTGTTGTCCTATAACTGAGCCAATTACCAGTTTTTGCGAGCAAGGCCAGTGTCAAGGCCCATTGGCCGTTTGGTGGGACATAGGCCTTCTACAGCTCGGCCTGACTGCTTGTTACGTGGGTGTGTCCGCTCTGCAAAAGTCCACCTGGACGCTGAAAATGTGTGCCTTTTTCTGGACATCTACGTTATTCTTCAAATTAAGAAAGAATTTATTGCTTTGGTGTAAAGGCTGAGAGTAAGAAACACTGAATCAGCAGAAAACTTCCTCTTACTTTAAGTCCTTCTGCACTATTTGCTTTCCCAGACATACGTATCCCTGGTTTGATATTCTCCTGATGATATATTTTAAAAAATCTTTCCACATTTTTGCTGCAGTCCTCGTAATGAATGAATGCAATCCATTAACTGAAGTGTGCTCCGAGAGTCAGAGCACTGCCCCGACTTAATTCCCCTGATGAAGCGGCCGCGATGGGAAAACAGCGACGAGTCAGTGGCTTCATGATGGTGTCTGTTAGTCTACCTGGTTAAAAGGCTTTGGAGAAAGTAGTAGCTGCTATTATTTTCCGGTTTAGTGTTTTTCTTCGCAATCCATGCATTTAATCCTTACGGCCGCCCTATGGCTGGTTACTGTCATCATCCCAGTCGCACACATGCAGAAATGGAGACACAGAAACGTTGTGTTAATTGTCACACATCTGGGCAGTGACAGAGCTGCAAGGATTCACGCCCATGCGCTGAATCCAGGCAGCACACCGTGTAGACTAAAATATGCATTGGTGAATGCACACCCATCCATTCTCTGCAAATATGTTCGTACAGGGGAGACAGAAGTCAATAAGAATAAAATCACTCCTTGCTGTGCTCTTTTACACGTGAAGGCCCCATGGCAACTCCAATGACAGGTCGCTCATTTGTCACAGCCCCATCACGAGAGGCCTGCATATGTTCTCTCTTGCCGCCCGCCCTTTCCCACCTGTAATGTCAGCAGCTGGTGTGGTCGCCCTGCACTGAGCCTGGCAGGTGCACGATGTGCTAACAGCGGCCCACACCCTCACCTGTCACTCCAACACTTGTCCCCTGTGTGTCCTCAGCTGGTCTTCCCACCTGCCTCCTCCGCATCATCACTGGCCGTGCTCTGGCCTGGAATCCACTGCACCCTATCTCACATTTCCCCAGCCTTATTTTCTGCCCGAGAAGGTGGCTGCCCACTTTGTTACTGAACAAACATTGTGTGAACTTGGTGTGTTTTCAGAATAGAAACACAGAATACTCAGTACCCTTCCTCTAACAGAAAATCCCAATGCCTTCTGCCCACCCCCCCAAACCCCATACCCTCAGAGGATGCCTAAAAGCCAGGACTTCCGATGTATCCATTTCCTGTGTTTGCCCACAGTTATCAGGTCGAGGGGCTATGAAAGATAGAACTCAAAGTGACATGATAAGTAATAAAACTCAGGACTCACCCGTTTTCCACAATTATGGGAACCTGGATTATCTAAATAATTTTCAGGTATATGCTAGTCTCATCCATTCAGGGCAAAGAGGGGTTTTCAGGTGTGTGGAAGACGAGTAGGCATAGGATATAAGATGGGTTCATTATACCTCATAAACCTGCATTGTCTTTCTTACGGGACCTGGGCAAACAATAAGTCCTTAGGCACTCAGCATTTGCTACTCTAATTACAGTGCTGTTTGCTCTTCCCAAGAATAAAATTCAAAGGTTAATGATAGACCCCTGCCAGATTGTTATCCTAAAATTGACAGCCCTCCTTGGTCATGTTTATGCGGTATGTATACATTCCATGAATACTGTTGCAGCACTTGATGAACCATGACAGGGGGAAGGTGAAGTCCACACTGAAATTGCTTTTCATGGTGCTTCCGACCGATTCTGGAATAGTATGGTTAAAACTCCCGTCTTGTGACCGGGACTGCTAACTGCTAATTGCCCCATTGATGAATAGGTAGCTGCTGGCTGACTCCACGAAAATAAATTGCTCTCTTTTAAGTATGTTTTTAAAACCTCCTTGGGTTATGTGGGCTCTCCAGGAGTGAGTGAGTAAACGTTTTTTTTTTTTTCGGAAATAAAAATTTAAAACTTCGAAAGCCTTACAGACAGCCTACCATATCCATCCCAAAGAATAACTGACTCACCTTATTAAAAGCACAATTACAATCTATAAGTTCACATCTGATTCTAAATTCTATATTTATGTCTTAATTATCTCCACTCCCTAAATTTGGGATTCTCTATCTTTTGTATGTGGTGATGTTAATGGGATTTATCGTGGTGACCATTTCACAATACATACAAACAGTAGATCATTAATGACTTTAGGCACCTGAAATTAACATAATGTATATGTCAAGTACAGTTCAATAAAGAAATAAATTTTTTAAAAATTGCATCTGAGGTATGCACATAAATTGAATAAGCAGCTATTTCTACCATGGGTCAGAAACATTTCATGATTTAGAAAGTTCGTATTTTGAACTGGCTCTTGAGGAAAAAAATATGTCATGTGTGTTCGTCTCCAAGATATCATGCTATTCCTCCTCTGTATGTCATTTTGTCAGGCCTCAAGTTGTCAGTTGGTCCCTGTTAGTTTGTAATCTGCGCCAATCCATTGGAGGGAAGACTACAGCGTTGGGTGTGAGTCAGGATATGTCCTAAGCCGAGGTCTCTGGGATGAGGAGTCTGCCCTCAGTGCAGTAGGGCTACTCTGAACACGCCCCAACCCCATGGGTCTCAATCCCTTGGCTACACAGGAGAATCCCCTGGGCTACTTTACCAAGTATTAATGCATTAATGCCAGAACCCCACTCCCAGAGTTTCTGGATGAACAGGTCTGTCGTGTGGCCTGGGCTTCAGGAATATTAAAGCCCCCCACAAATGTTTCAAATGTGCAGCTGGAGTAGGGTGGGACCATCCCTGCTTGTCACACCACCCTAGGAGAGCTGGGTTCTGCCCCCCATGCTTCCTCCTTGTTCGATTCTCACAGAATCCTTGAGAAGGAGTCAAGATAAACCATGCTTTCTTCTTGTCAACACAGTGGGAAACGTGGTCCTAGAGACTCTGGGTTTTGTAACAGATAGACACAAAGTGGAGGCTAGCGGTCAAGGAGTAGGACTCAAGGTCATCATGGTTGTGAGGGTTGACAACGTAGGAGACGTCATCTTCAGCCCTTGTCACAGGTCAACTGTCTACTACACAGGAAGACGAGCTTTCTTTTTCCCTTTAAGGCCCATTTTGGTGATTTCTGTTTTTATTTTTCTACATGTTTGTCATCATTAACACCACGTCCATTAAAGTTAGGGACAATGCAAAAGAAGTGAGGAACCCTCAGAGAAAATCCTTGCTGTTTTGCTATGCATTGCCACACCTCTGCCCTAGCCGAATACATTAGCATTCCGGCAAAATAGCATTAGCAGAAATTAATTCAGAGAAAATATATGGGTGCTCTACAAAGAGTGTCATCATTCTTGATATTTTGCTGTTGTTGAAATGCCGTCTAAGTATATATTTTTAGAGTTATAAAGACAGTTGTCTAATAATGTGCCACACGAATGTCATTGTCACCTCCTTTGAGAGGTAAAAATAGCAGAGCCAGGCCATTTGTGATTCAGAAATCACAACCTGTTCATTTCAATGTGCCCTCTCTCTGGTATGTAGGTTACATTTCTGACCTACTGTTGGAGGGTTTGCCCTGGGAGTCTCCTCCGTAGGGCACATGGATTTGCCAATCACACCATGAGAATTTCCCTCACTTCTTTTGTCCTTAGTTTGTGCTGCTTACAATTCTGTTTAAATTGAAACTATTTTTTTAAAGATTTTATTTATTTGTCAGAGAGACAGAGACAGAGAGAGAGCACAAGCAGAGGGAGAAGCAGGCTCCCTGCTGAGCAGGGAGCCCAATGTGGGACTTGATCCCAGGACTCTGGGATCATGACCTGAGCTGAAGGCAGACACTTAACCAATTGAACCACCCAGGCATCTGTGAAACTCTTTTTTTTAAATTGAAATATAATTAACATATAGTGTTATGTTAGTTTCAAGTGTACAATATGGTGATTCAACAATTCTATATATCACTCTGCCCATCATAATGAGTGTGGTCTTAATCCCCTTTATCTATTTCATGCATGTCCCCATCCATCCCCCATCTGGTGACCACCAGGTCATTTTTTGTATTTAAGAGTACATATTTTGTTTGTTTCTATTTTTAGTTGTTCATTTTTTGTTTATTTGTTTATTTTTAGAGAAAGAGTAGAGAGAGAGTGTGAGTGGGGGGAGGGGCGGGGGGGGGAGAGAATCTTAAGCAGGCTCTATGCCCAGCACAGAGCCTTACACGGGGCTCAATCTCACGACCCTGAGATCATGACCTGGGCCAAAAACCAAGAGTCAGACGTTTAACCGACTGAACCACCCAGGAACCCCCATTTGTTTTTTTCTTAAAATCTACATATGAATGAAATCATATGGTGTTTGACTTTCTGTGACTTGTTTCACTTAGCATTATACCTTGTAGACCCATCCATGTTGTTGCAAATGGCAAGATTTCATTTCTTTTTATGGCTGAGTAATATTCCAGTGTGTATGTGGGCCACATCTTCCTTATCCATTCATTTATCAATGGACACTTGGGCTGCTTCCATAATTTGGCTATTGTAAATAATGCTGTAATAAACATAGGGGCACATATATCTTTTTACATTAGTGTTTTCATTTCCTTTGGGTAAATACCCAATAGTGGAATTAATGGATCATGTGGTATTCCAATTTTTAATTTTTTGAAGAACCTCTATACTGTTTTCCACAGTGGCTGCCCCAGTTTGCATTCCCACCAGCTGTGCATGAGGGTTCCCCTTTCTTCACATCCTCACCAACACCTGTTGTTTCTTGTCATTTTGATTTTAGCCATTCCAACAGGTGTGAGGTGATGTCTCACTGTGGTTGTGATTTGCATTTCCCTGATGAGGAGTGATGTTGAGCATTTTTTCATATGTCTGTTGGCCATCTGGATGCCTTCTTTGGAAAATGTCTATTCAAGTCCTCTGCCTGTTTTTAATCAGATTATTTGTTTTTGTTTTGGTGTTGAGTTGTATAAGTCTTTTTTATATATTTTGGATACTTATCAAATATATCATTTGCAAATATCTTCTGCCCTCAGTGCGGTAGGGCTACTCTGAACACCCCCCAACCCTTATCAAATATCAAATTTGATCCCTTATCAAATAATATCATTTGCAAATATCTTCTTCCATTCACTGGGTTGCCTTGTCCTTTTGTTGATGGTTTCCTTCAGTGGGAAAAAGATTTTTATTTTGATGTAGTCCCAATAGTTTATTTTTGCTTTTGTTTCCCTTGTCTGAGAAGATATATTTAGAAAAATGTTTCTAAAGCTGATGTCAAAGAAATTACTGCCTGTGTTTCCTTCTAGGAGTTTTATGGTTTCAGGTCTCACCTTTAGGTCTTTAATCCATTTTGAGTTTATTTTTGTGTGTGCTGGTCCAGTTTCAGTCTTTTGCATGTAGCTCCCCAGTGTTCCCAACACCATTTCTTGAAGGGACTGTCCCTTTCCCATTGTATATTCTTGTCTCTTTTGTCATAAATTAATTGGCCATATCAGCGTTGGTTTTCTACTCTGTTCCATTGATCTTTGTGTCTGTTTTTGTGCCAGGACCATACTGTTTCAATTATTACAGCTTTGGAGTGTATCATGAAATCTGGGATTGTGTTAGCTCCAGATTTGTTCTTTTTCAAGATTGCTTTGGCTATTTGGGGTCTTTTTTGTATCCATACCAATTTTAGGATTACTTGTTCTGGGTCTGTGAAAAATGTTGTTGGTATTTTGGTAGCAGTTGCATTACATCTGTAGATTGCTTTGGGTGGTATGGGATTTTTAACAATATTGGTTCTTCTAATCCATGAGCATGGGATGTCTTTCCATTTGTTTGTGTCATCTTCAATTTCTTTTTTTTTTTTAAGATTTTATTTATTTATTTTTCAGAGAGAGAGACACAGAGAGGGAGAGAGAGCACAAGCAGGGGGAGCGGCAGGCAGAGGGAGAAGCAGGCTCCCTGCAGAGCAAGGACCCCGATGTGGGACTCCATCCCAGGACCCCAGGATCATGACCCGAGCCAAAGGCAGATGCTCAACCGACTGAGCACCCAGGTGTCCCTTCAGTTTCTTTCATCAATATTTTATAGCTTTCAGAATCTTGGTCTTTCACCTCCTTGGTTAAGTTTATTCCTAGGTATCTTATTCTTTGATTCAATTTGTAATGGGATTGTTTTCTTCATTTCTCTTTCTACTACTTCATTATTATGGTACAGAAATGCAACAAGTTTCTGTATATTCATTTTGTATCCTTAAGTTGTAACTGTTAATTTTATATTGTGAATCTATAAGAACTATGGGGTGATTTGGGGTCAGCACTTTATTCTATGTGAGCCTAAGTTCCCACACCTATAAAAAGTGGAAAATAATATATATTGCAAAGACTGTTGCACAGATTAAGTGAGCTCATGGATGTCAAAGTTCTCAGCAAAATGCCTGGGCTGCCATAGGTGCTCAATAAATGTTACTTGAAAGCACTCAGTTAGAGCCCAGATCGATTCAGTAAAGCTAATTTAGGATGATCGGCATTTGTGTTTGCCATATGTATTTTACTCTGTTGTAAGTGAATTTATAAATCTACTTCAGGTTTTTGTCCTGGCTTCCCGATTATGGGTCTCTCACTAGCAGTTTACGCGGTTATGCTACATATATTTAGCTTTTAACTGTCAGTTCCTCTGGCGGTACTCCATTCGGACATATCATTTCTAGACCTCATGACACGGTGACATAGGACCATCAGGGCTCTTTAAAGGACTCCATGCTGCACGAAAGGCCTAATGCTGTTGCTTCCATTTCAGTTTTTCAAAAGAAAAAGGAAACCTTTGCTGTGGTAGTAATTAGCAACTGGGCTGCTGATGACAAGGATCAAAAGTTCACCCCAGAGCAGCTGTAGGTTCTGGAATCCACCACCCCGCTGTCCCAGATGGTATTTTTAGCAGGACACTCTCTAAATGCAGGAGGCAGAGGCAAAATATAGTTCAAAGATAATGTCATTCAGAAGGTGCTAGGAAGGGAGTTAGGCTTTTTCTTTTTAATTTTTGTTTTCTGCAAAGAAGTAACCCTAATACAGTTGAAAAGAGTACGTTACTTCCATAAGAAACCACCAAGATATACTTGTGCAAACGAAGATTGTGCAGATACCTTCCGGACTTTCATCTGTAACCCTAGTTCAAACCAGGATCATTTCTGGTGAAAGAAAAAAAAAAAGGAACACGACTATAAAATTACTATCTCTTACCAAAAAGTATTTATTGCTTACCAGGTGTCTGGCAGACACTCCTGTGAACTGTGCAAAAAAATATCCTTTGTTTGTAAAAAGCAAAACAAAAAAACCCAACACTTTATTGTCTGGTTGTAACCTAGTGGTATGAATACAAGAACTGAGAACACAATAAAACGCTCAATTTTGTGGGAAAGTATATAGTTAGTTACATTTGTGACAAAATATTTGCCGCGGCAGATCCAACACCTCTCCTCTGCTACCTCAACCCCCCTCCTCTGCACACAGTGAAGACTTGGATTCTGCAGGTATGTCGTATGCAGACGCAAGATTCACCTTTACCCACGCCAGGTGATCCACCGTGAGGCTTGAGTAGAGAGAAGCTGCTCCCAAGGCGGGGCCTGGAATTCCTCCGACACTCCAGTAGCTGCCCCAGGCCCGCTCCGAACATTCCAGGCTGGCCGAGCCTCTGCTGTGATCTCGGCCTCTTTGTCTCTTCTGATGAGGCTTAAAAAAAAAAAATCTTACTCATGCTCTAGCTGGCATCATCCAGTTTTGCAGTATTAGATGCTACCTGTTTGCTGATGGGTCCCAAAGGTATGTCTCCACTCCAGACATTTTGCCCAGAAACCATTTGTCCACCTGTCGACTGGTCCCTCCATTTAGAATCATAGTAACGTCAAAAACTTCGGCCCCAAAGCAGACTTCTGTCTTCTGCCAATGGGATCTTGCCCCTGGAATTTTCCCAGCCTCAGGCAAAGGCAACTAGTCCAGCAAGTGTCCATTCTAGTCTCCCCTCCTCCTGCCCACATTCCTTCCCACCCTAAGTCCTGTTGCCTTCCCGCCACCCTCACGGCCAAGCCCCTCCCCGGGCAAGGCCATCACCGGGCCGCGGTTTAATGACGGCCCTGACTCCTAACTTCCCTCCTGCCTCAGCCGCGGCTTCCCTATAGTATATTCTCCACACAACCATCCGTCTAAACCTGTCACGACGTATCTTCACATTGCTCTGTGCACCACTCTACCAGAGATTCCCATCTCGGAGAAAAAGCCAAATTCCTTTCCAGCCCCACCAGGCCCTCTCACCCAACAGGCTCCCCTGGCCCTTCTGACCTCTCCTCCTGGCCTCTCCTCCCATTGCCTCCACTCCAGGGCTCAGTTCCCTTTGGGGAACCCAGGCCCTCAGCCAGCAGCTGGCCGGTACCTGCTCCCCGGCTGCTCCCCGACCCCATTCACCACAGGACGCACCCCACGCACGACGTTCAGTTTTCACAGAGAAGTCACTCCCCCTGTGAAGCTTGCCACCTCTGTACCACTAAACTGTCAGGACCCCCTCCTGCTTTGCACTCGGACATTCTGTACGTCTCCTCCCTCTTTCATATTTTCTCTTAAGCACATATTCCTCTTCCATATGCTGTGGGCTTTATGTGTTCAACTTGCTTACTGTCTGTCTCCCTCACTGGAATATAAGCTCCCTGAGCAGAGAGTTTTGTCTTGTTCCTCACTACATCTCCGCAAACTAAAACGGGGTGACACGTAACAGGCTGCTGATGAAAATGTCTTTCACTATCCCCCGCATGGCTTTAAAGATGGGTCTTCAAGAGCTGTGGTCCAGAGAGTAAGGCACAAGACTGTGGGCTTACAACACCAAAACAGCAAATCAAGGGAGTCTCTTCAGTTCAATAAATGAACAACTCATATTTGAATCCACTCATGTGATCAGTTAACTCAACAGCTTATGGAGACATGGACTGGATATCCCTTTTCCAGGCCTGAGTCATGGTGGGCTATGCTTCGAAAATATCTGGAGCTTCCACGAGTTGGACTCTTTTAGATACCTCGAATAAGTGGAAAGTGGAACGGTGCTTTCCAGGGGTTGAGGAGGGAGAAATGAGGGGTAGTTGAAAGTTCCAGTTACACAAGATGATGAATGAGTACCAGCGATCTGGGGTACAACGCTGGGCTTTTAATTAACAATGAGGGTACATCTCCTGTTCTCTGTTCTTACCACAATAAACACAAAATGTGTCTGGAGCAAAGTATTTCATGGATTTGTCTCCTGCGATTATAGAACCACCTTCTCACCAATGAGAGTTTCTTAAAAATGATTTGGCTGGTCAGAGAAGCAAAAACACCACCTTCCCTCAGATGGAGACTGGGCGGGGCGTATGAGTGTATCACGATAGCCCTTATGCCTAGCACAGCCTCCTTATAAAATAAAATGACACCGTGGAGTTCCTCACCACCAAGAGCTCAAAGCTGTCACCACTCCTCAAATGGCTGAAGACAGGGCTTGGTGACCCTACCGAGCATCTTCCTGCCTATTGCTCAAAGATGCGTTAAATCCAAACAATGAGCAGTTGACTGCCTGCACTCGAGGTCATGACACCCTCCTTGGATGAATATTCCCTTCTGCACAATTCCTCCTCTGCTTTCATCTGTAGCAGGAGATCAAAGTATAATGTAAACATGTCAGGAAGTCATCAAATAATACTGCGGGAATCCTCCCTGGTTACTGATCACTCAGAAGTGAAGAGCTACATTATAATGTCACAAATGCCTACCAAGTTCCATTCTGTGGGGAGGGAATCTGGTGCCCCAGGGACTGAGCGCTCATTGGAAAGAGGGCCCATGTCGTTTCCATTTTGAATGTTGTGAGTCTGACATACATTTTGCAGGTACTAAAAATGATTGTTAATGGAAGGAGACATGTGAAGCTTTCAGAATCAATGATTTTATACCAACCCTCCATTTACTACATTAAATAAAAGCTGATGTGCGCCCCCCAAAAGGTAAGCCCTCTGTACGTAACAGGCTGCCGATGAAAATGTCTTTCACTATCCCCCGCGTGGCTTTAAAGACATGCTTTTGGGGAGGACAAAGCAGGTGAGCAGACCTCACCAGTGTATCTGTCAGCCTCACTTACCATTTCTTATCCGAGGGCTGTATTGTTAGTCATCCTGTCAATAGTATATTGATGAAGAGGAAAGCTAAATTCATCTTCCTGTCTTTTTTTCTGTTCCCAGGCTTCAACTCAGTGACTCTTCAATTTCCTAAGCTCAATGACAGGACACTTTTTACTAGCCTATTTCCTGTACATCAAAGTTCAAAATATGTCAGAGGCTTTCAACAATCTGTCTTCTTTGACATGAGGTAGTTTCAAACATTTGTGTATATCACTTTGGACATAAGTGCCTTCCTCAGCAGAGAGACCTCTTCGAGTCACCAGGGAGATGTTAAATGCATCCCTGGCTCTGTTTTGACTTTAAATATAATGGCTCTCAGAGGATTACCCAAGGAAGAGGAGCACTTGACAGAGACTTCGAGTTCTATTTGCAAGCTAACAAATTGACGAAGCCCAAGGACGTCCTTTCTCCTATGGTCCTCATAGAATTCCAGAGTCTTTGAAACAGCCAAATGAAACCTGGTCTCTTGAAATGAGCTATTGTATCCCCAAAGGGCAGGAGGACACAGTGCAGCCGGGGACAGTGCATTGTTTTCTGGTGGAACCATACTGAAATCTCTAGAGGAAGAAGGGCACGATTTCCCTCTGCAGACAACCACAATGCACACCTGTCACTTTCCAGAAAAATAGAACCTGAATGCTACGTTCTCCGGATCTCTTCTTGCTCTGTGTCATGTGACAGTGAAAGTAGCAGGTCCTGCACCTTAGTAGTGAAGGATCCTTTATTCCCACACCAGCCTCTGCCCCTGGCTGGTGCAATCCGCTGTGACAATTCGATTCGTATCAAACCAAATGGATGTAAAACTTACTATTAACACTATGGCCTTGAGAGATAAAATGACAATATCAAACACTAATGACATTCACAGCTATCAAAATGGCTTATTTTTTCACTATTTTCTCACCAATTTTTGTATGTTTTCATTTAGAAAATTTTTGTCTTTCCTTCTCTGTGCTTGTCCTGTTCTTTCCTATCCAAAGGTTTCCTCTCTTCTTTACAAAGCCAGACTGTATCAATGAACGCCAGCCCAAACTTACATATTTCCACCCAAGATTTTATTTATTTATTAGAGAGAGAGGGAGAGAATGTGTGCACGAGAGGTGGTGGGGGGGAGCAGAGGGAGAGGGTGGGGTGAAGCATCCCAAGGAGACTCTGAGCCTAACGGGGAGCCGGACCTGGGGCTCAATCACATGACCTTGAGATCATGACCTGAGGCAAACCAAGAGTCGAACGCTCAATGGACTGAGCCACCCAGGCACCCCTCACAACGCTTCTTAAAGAAACAGATGCCAGATGACTGAGATTTGAAAATGTTCCAAGAGTATCTTACAACCTATCATCTCCCCCCTTTGTTTACGGTAGTCCTGAAATTCCATGATGAGATGTTTATTTTGGGGGTTGAATGCCATCCTCACCACAAAGCATTATTTAAAATGTAAAGTGCAAACTGTTAGGGGTCTAGGAACACTCTAGATCTGAGGGGGACGTATGACAGAGGGGAAGGAGATTGTTGCTCTTTTTTAGTAAGTCTTATTCTCTAAGTTCATTTCCATCTATTCTTACTTAATGTTTAGAGCAACTACTGTGTAGACAAGTAAGCAGAGGTTTAGAAAATTTAAGTAGCTTGTCCTAAATAATAATGTCATGACTACCACATTCTGAACCTGGCCGGCAAGGATGGGTACAAGCACACATGCTGACACTGTGTCACCCTCTTCAGACTCAGTGCTCGCATCAACGTGATTCAATGATTCATCCAGTTAAATTAAGATTATAGGCAAAAAAGCAATTTGCATTCAAGGCAAAATACATCACCAAAATTACTCAAGCTTTTCTCTATTCACACGAGTTGCTTTGGCTTAACTGGGAGGAAATATAATGTGGAGAGAGCGAGTTCCTTGGCACCGTGTACACTTGAGTTAAATGACAAACTGCTTTCAGCTCTGTTTATGTTCGATGTTTTTGCGGTGACCTTTTGCATGATGTTTGAATGGACTTCAGACCCAATCTAGGGTTTGTGTTTGAGGAGATTTACACCTCCGCCGTCCTGGTCAGACAGCTGTGGATCTGTTGCATCCAGCTGGGCTCCACCTGCTGCTTCGGACCACTGGCCGCTGAGTACAAGTCACAGAGAGAAACGTCACCCCGCCAGCTGGCACCAGTGCTCATTGACATGAAGCAGCATTTGGACGATGCATCATCTCGTAGGCTTGGAAACACTCTGGGGTGGGTTTTGAACCACACGATCATTGGCTTCCCTTGAGGGAGTTCTTTACGGGGGAGCTGATGGCTACAATCCGGTTACAAGAGGATGGGAGGTCTGTGCAATGAAAGCTGGTTCCAGGAGCTGGAAAAGGGCAGGACTTCAGTGTCAGGGAAACTGCTGGTGGCTAAGCACACATTCTGTGCCCTTTGGGTCCCTACAGCTGTCGACCAGGAGAGAAAAAACCTTGAGACCAGGAGCATGCTTGCAATGCTCTCTTGACTCTTGACTCTCTTGGCAAAAGGATCAAGCAGGCAAGTTGGCCTCACGGGTTTGTTCCCCAGCTATCTGAGGTCCTCACCTGAGTCCTGAAACCCTGCATTCCCACGTCTTGCCTCCCCCAGACCTTTTTGTCCAGCTACCTGCCGCGCAGAGTCTCTGCCCTCCCATAGATCCTTCACATGTCTACCCACTCTGTCCTAAAACGTATGTCTGACTGTCTTCCTTCTGCTTCATAGAAAAAATGGCCCCCGTTTTCCTACAAGGTTGAATTTCACTCCTTCTGTGACTTGTGAAGACTTCTACAGTCTCAAAGCCATGCCACCTGCAGGCCCTGCCACCGCCCTTCTCTCTGGCACATGCCCATGGACGCAGGCGCCAGTGCTGGGACTTGCCGCTCTGGGGCCTGAGATCCTCTCATTCATACCCATGGGCAGTCGGGCCAGCACTTCCTGTCACATAAGCCGCCCTGTCCCGCTGAACTAAATACCACTTTTGTCTGCTGTTTTAGCTCATGTATCCTGGGCGGAATTCCTGGATTTTATATGGCCAAAATTATTTGGTTTACTATTTGGTTAAACTAATCTATTTATCTATCCCCATGCCAACACCATATTGAGTTGATTCCACTAGCTTTGTAGTGTCTGTTGACATCTGACAGGCTTTTAAAAAAGTTTTCTTGGGGCTCCTGGGTGGCTCAGTCAGTTAAGCGTCTGCCTTCGGTTCAGGTCATGATCCAGGGTCCTGGGATTGAGCCCCGCGTTGGGCTCCCTGCCCAGCAGGGAGTCTGCTTCTCCCTCTCTCACTCCCCCTGCTTGTGCTCTTGCTCTCTCTTGAACAAATAAATGAATAAAATCTTTAATTAAAAAAAGTTTTCTTGGCTATTCTCAAACATTTGCATCTTTATCTGAATTTTAAGATCATGTCATCCGGTTTCTTAATTGTAAATTTTATTGAAAGGAAATTACCAAAAATTACTGGAAGAATTGACTTCGTGGTATAAGTAATGTTCTCTATGATGATGGGCTTTTTGACAATGTCAGATACATTTTAATTTCTTTATAAAAGGCCTTATTAATTATTGTACAAAAAGGACATGCCAAATCAAAGTAGCATTATGGACGTCCCAAAGGCATTTTGGCATTAATAGCTTTTATGAGCATAAGGAAAGAGTGATAAATGTTAAAAGGAAATATTGGTGGGTGTTAAAAGGAACTTCTGGATGACAGAGGTAACGGCAGTCACTTATGTCTGAATCACTTTGCATATCCTCCAAAACTCTGTAAACATCACCGAGAAGAACAAACAGACCCCCGCAAATATTATGCCTTTAGCAAAATTATGTAATGGAAAACACGACACATTCAACAAAAATAACGGGAGCGAGTGGAGACCAATCATCTCAGTCCCATCAGTAGCAAGAACTTTCTTTTTCTTTCTTTCTTTTTTTTTTAAGATTTTTATTTATTAATTTGAGAGAGACGGCAAGCCAAGAGAGCACAAGCAGGGGAAGCAGCAGTCAGAGGCAGAGGGAGAAGCAGACTCCCCGCTGAGCAGGGAGCCTGATGCGGGGCTTGATCCCAGGGCCCTGGGATCATGACCTGAGCCGAAGGCAGATGCTTAACCAACTGAGGAACCCAGGAAGCCCTCGTTTTCTACGTGCCACACACAAGAGACATACTCAGAACAGTAATTCAGCATGAGACAAACATGAGAGAATATGCAACATACACAAGGCCCATGGAAATAGGAGAGTGTTGGAATGTCGATCCTGATAGAGACAAAGTAGAATTTGAATCAAAAACCTTCTGTGAAACAAATTCAATGCCATTTCATCATTTTAAATATTTTATATTAAGATACAGAAGGTATGAATACTTATGCACTAAATAACACATCTACTCCTTCATAAGGCAGAAACTATGAGAGGTGAGGGATTACTGGAAACATACTCTTGGTGCAGGAGATACCCAGTGGACAAAAATAAAGAAGAATATGAAAGACCCCAAGCACGATTCTAGGTAGATTTCCCTTATAACCAGATGCACTTTCCACCTATTAAAAAAAAACAAAAACAAAAAACCACCCACAATGAGCAGAAGGTATGGAAATCCCATAGTGATAGGAGCATTTCAAAGGAGTACAGGGGCCAACTGAAAGGGCCCCCAGTCGCCAAAGCTGTAATAGTTGGAGCAAACAACAAAAAAGTAGTCTTGGATTACAACCCAAAGTGTCAAATAAACATCCACGAATCCATATGACATAAATAAATGATTGACTATATTAATAGATATGGAAGAAGAAACAGATCTGCCATGCAGAAGAGTTTCAGATAATTTGAGTAGGTACTCTACCCTCAACTGAAGGTGTCTTCTCACTTAGGTGTGGGCTGAACATGGCGCTCTCCTTCCCAAGCAAACAGTGGAAAAATCTGACACACTACCTCAGACAGGTGCTCAAGGCCAACATCAAGTCATAAATTGTGTTGATAACATGTACACTCAACAAGAGGGAACAACAAAGGCGCTTTATGTCTGCAGTCTTCCTCCCAAGAATCCATAGCTCTGGTCTCATCATGAAAAAAACATCAGACAAATCCCGATAGAAAAGCATGCTGCAGAATGCCCAAGGGGTATTCTCCAGAACCATCAGCGTCCTTACATAGGAGGGAAGTGTGAGCATCCGTCACAGCCGAGAGAAGCCAAAGGAGACATGACAACTGGATGTGATATGGTACCCTAGGTGGGACCATCAGGTAAGAAACAGGAAATGGGAATAGGAATAAGAAACAGGAAAAGGACATCAGGTAAAAACTAAGAAAATATAAACAAACTGTGCAACATTGTCGTTAATCAGGTATCAGTACAGTTCATTAATTGTGACACATGGTACAGAGTATGTGAGAACTCTATACTAACTGCCCATTTTTTTCTGTAAATCTAGGACTGTTCTCAGAAAGTCTACCAGAAAGAAAAAAAAAATGCAGTGAGTTTGAACTACTGAAGAGTTAGATTTGGAATCCCACATGGTGTTGCTCTGTCTCCACGGAGGTGTTTTTCAGGATTTGCTGCTGGCGAAGTATGCTCAGGTGTTTTCTGTTTGGGGGATTTTTTTGGTCCACGGTAGATGAGGTAGGAGGGATATTTTGAAACAGGTCTCCCAGAGCACAGCATGTTAAGTGTTCACTTTCTTAAAAAGGCTGGCCTCATGTGAGGACATGTCTTAAATAAACGTTTTGTTATTGTTGGCGAGAACAGATTTATGATTACTGGCCACAAGGGAGCAATTCGGTGACTTGGAAAATAAGAGAATTGAAGGCCATTTTTACTGGCCTCTCATACTTAGTCACATAATCAATGGCTTATTTTATAGCAAAACATTAAAATAAAGTGCCATCTATCTAACCGAATATAAAGAACACTTCAATTTACAACACGTTTTCAGGCTGCTTCTCCTTATCTCTCTCTTTCCTTTCACAGGCAAGCTTATTGAATGAAATGAAATGCACTTCATGTCCCCACATCCTTATCTAGCCCAATTTCTCCATCCCCTGATGCTCTGGAAGGATTGAAACTGTTCTCACCAAGGGCAGCAAAGATCTCCTAATTGGAAATGTTGGTTCTTATCTTGGTCGATCTCATGTGGGAAACACAAGGCTGGCGGGGACTCAGGGCAGGATGAATGCCTCCATTTGGCTCCACTGCCCAACTGTGAGTAAGCCACAGACAATAGAAACAGGGCCAAGGCTTGAGGTGGACATGTGTCCTCTCACCCTGCGGGGCTCTCGGAAGCCTGCGAGAGTTCATGGTCAATGCTCTCTCTTCTGCAGCCAGAGAGGGCCAGAACTACAGCCTCACCCCTTTTCCCATTAGAGGCTCAGAGGCCTCCAGGACCGCCAGGACACACCTCCCTTGGTTCTTTCTTTCTGAGCCGGAGGGGCTGCAATGCCAGGCTGAGGCCCATCATCGGGATGGCTCTACCTCCCAGGTATCCCCTCTGCCCACGAGCCACTTCCTCTGCATGACTGCTGGGGCGCGGGCCGTCTTCACCGATTTTCTTGTTTCCTCTCTCACTGTGACAAACCAGCTACCGCAGAGCCGCCAACGCCATCTTAACAAATAATGGTGTCACTTCCTGTTCAAAAATAAACCAGCCATTTAGTTCCCATTGCCCCCAAGATGAACGTTAGACTCCTTAACATATCCTCATAGGAAGTACTCACTAACCATGTCCTTCTGTTTCCTGGGTGGAGTCAGACACCCCTGTTACAGGATGCCTCACCCCAATCCACCCCAACACTTAAGCCTTTTGAGAAAGTCCCACCACTTGGTACCATCAATCTCTTTGCCTATAGGAAAAAAAGAATACCGGAATTCAGGTGTTCGAGGGAATGTTAGAAGGTCTGCAGGCTTAACCCCAAAATTATCGATGGATTGTTGGTTGAATTAATTTAAGACCTCTCGAAAAACTTCAGAATTGTAACTGTCATTTGAGAAGAATGACGACAATTTTTAACAAGCCCTAAGTCTTAGATTCTATGCTGCTCACTGGTAGAAGATAGAAGACATGAGACCCTTGACCATTAGGTCTCAACAGTCCCACCTGTATGTGAGTAACTAATTTCCAACTGAAGTACATAAGCACAATAATGAAACATATCTAACATTTACTGAACGCTGTGATGGGCCAAGCTGAAAGGCATTTTACGTATTTTATTTCAGTGACTCCTCAAGATGATTGAAGGTGCCTAGTGTGACTGGCCCCGGTAGAAAGCCCAGGTGGAGGTCCCATGTCGTGCAGCTGGGAAACAGAGCATCTAGAAGGTAACCCCGAATGTGGCTGCATCCAAAGCCTGCCCTTCAAGGAGAAGAATATACAGCATACTTTTGAAACTGACTCCATAGTTCCACTTTGCAAATACTGCTCAAAGGACTCGCGGTGAGGACGGATCACCTAATTTTGAGCGGATCTAGTACGTGGACTGGGTTTGGGTATAGTTGGAGGAAAGTCCGATCACCTAGACCACACAGGTAGCTGAGGTCAGCATACGAGTCCTCCTGGAGCTCAAAGCCACCGGCCTTCAGACTCACTTTCTCAGGCGTCCGAGTTCCGATCTTGGCAACAGAGTCAAGGTTTCATCATTCTGGGGACGGCAACTCCCCAGGATGACCTGCTACTTTCCTTTTCTCCCCAAGGAGCAGAGTTTTGTTTGGGTTTGTTGTTTCTGGCTGTGAGGCATTTGCGTTCTTACCCGTGAGAGCAGAGCGTCCCCCTCTTGCTTTTGCGATCAGCCAACAGCATCAGAGCCTTCACGCGGGCCTGCACTTCCAGTTTCCCTCTTCTGTCCTTGGCAGCAAAGACAAGGCCTCCCAGGGGATCATTGCTTTAGCGAGTGGAAGGCTCACGTCTCCCTTCTCGAGGCTTTAGGGAAAACATTAGGATATCAGTATTCCAGGTCCTCCTGTTCTCGATTCCCCAAATCGCCGACGTGCACAAGTCACTGCAGGTCGTGCCCACTGGTTCCCTCAGCACCGTGGGCATTTCCAGCTGTTCCTCGGAAGGTGCTGGAAGGCCCGGAAACACAGAACCGGTAAGGCATGAGGTCGCCCAACAGATATTAAACGATTGAGTGCTCATTTTGGGAAGACAATGTGTAAATTATAGGAATATTTGCGCTTACAGCTTTTGCAGCTCCTGAGAAGGAAGACGGTCCAGGATGAGTCACTGAAGAACTGTCATCGTGCCCCATCTAGTGGCCGCCACCAGACACGGAAGCAGCCTTTTGTCCTCCCAAGTGAGGACCAGGCTGGGACGAAGCCAAGTTTTCCTGTGCCTTCAAGGGCTCCTGTTGGAAATTAAACCACCTGGAGAAGTAATTTTTTCAAGCCATGAGAGTATTGGCCAGTGACACTTGAGACTGGTGCTTAATGAAGAAAAGGATTCCTTCAAATACTTGGATTAAAGGGGATAATTTTCAAAGGTCATGATAGCCCACAATGAGCTTCAAGAAATCACCTTTACTTTGGTTGTGCCCCTTCTCTCTTCTCAGAAGAAGGTGTATTTAAGGTGATTTTTCTAACGCAAGAAGTTAGATTTCTGGTCAGTAACCTGTCACTGTTAGTGTTTGTCCTAAGGGGCTCGTGTGTGTGTGTGTGTGTGTGTGTGTGTGTGTGTGTGTTGGTGCTGTTCAAGGCTTACACTGTATTAAACAAGCAACAGAGATTGGGGATGACTTGCAGTTTGGAAACTGCTTTTTGATCCTGAATTTTTTTTCCTACAAACTCCAAGCAAATGATTGATGCATCCCTAAAGACAATCTCTCTAATGAAAAAGAATGCTGTAAGATCACTTCAATTAATTGGTAACAGCTACACAGAGCACTGTGTTGAGAAATGGTGTGTGATTAGGCTGAAAACAATTTAGCCAAAGCAATTTGGGTTACTGTGATAGAACCGAAAGTATGATGTTCAACATGAAAGCCTCACTGAAAATGAATATTCTTCCAGTGATGTATTTGTCTTTTAAGTATGGTGCTTCTTAAAATATCTAGGTGCTATTATGAATTTGGGGGGGAAGGGATTTCTACTTTATTCTCTTTTTTAAAAGATTTTATTTATTTATTTGATAGAGAGAGGGAACACAAGCAGGGGGAGTGGGAGAGGGAGAAGCAGGCTTCCCGCGGAGCAGGGAGCCCGATGCGGGATTCGATCCCAGGACCCTGGGACCATGACCTGAAACGAAGGCAGACGCTTAACGACTGAGCCATCCAGGCGCCCCTGCTTTATTATTTTCTAATTTACTTTTTTAAAATCTATATTCCTTTGTGCTGCTTTGCTTGCTTTGCAATAGCAGAAGTGTGGAAATCCCCAGATAGGGACACACTGAGAATTGTGACGTCTTCATAGTGCTTATCTCTGGGTCATTAATATTGTGATGTGTTCTCTGAAGGGGGGGGGGGTGATTTTATTTTTTTTCTCTCAATCTATTAAAAAATAGAGCTAAATCAATTAGAAAAATTATGAAAAAGAAATTGAAGATATTGATAAAGATCTGAGAATTTGATGAAAATATTCAAAGACAGAGTTGCAAAACTCCAACGGTGCACCAAAAATATCACTTTTCAAAGAATTTATGTGTGTCCGTTATTGTCTCTAACATTATTATTCTGACTAAATTATCCCGGGGGCGAGTTTGCCCTTGGCCAAACGATATTGATTACATCACCAACGGGCACATAAGGATGGACTGAAAGCCTAAGGGCTCAGCCAGGGAGAACAATTAGATTGATCAGAGGTGTCAGCAGTTACTGAAAGAGCATCTAAGTTACAGTGGTCAGCCAGAAGCAAGAGGGTCAATATGCTCACCCGCTGGAAAATAAACCATATTTCTATAAACAAAGAGAAAATGTTTGGAGAACATGTCATCATCCTGCTGCAGGTAAAATAACAAAGTCAAAGAATCGAGTTGCCCCAAGCTTTAGCCTTTAGCGGGGAAATATAACTTAAAACAAAATCTGCCAACTCAGATATCTTCTCCACGAAGTCAGTACAGAAAGAAAACAGTGTTATTATCGAATAAGCATTAAATCAGAATGTGATTCATATAACAGGTAGTCTGCTAAGAGACTGCAAAGAGAGAATAAAATCTCACCCTCTGTGTGGCTGAGCGGGTGCAACCCACCACGTCCGTGTTCTCAGGGTACATGGTAACTGGTCCTCAAGGGACCGGGCTTGACAGCATGTGCACCGTCCATCCTACATCGGCCTGGTCATTAGGGTGACCATCCGTGTTAGTGAAATGGGTTCATACAAAGGAAAATAAGCCATCTCTGCGTCAAGAGACAGGGTGGCTGTCTTCCTTGATGCTACGTCCCTTAGAGAAGGCTCCCCGGTCCTTGAGAAAGATTGGCCAGGGTTGGGAAACTGGTGAATTAGCTTTGAAAAGATTGGCATATATTCAGAGGTACAGAGAAAGAACCTATACGTTTTCTAAGGAAAAAGAGGGGAGTTGTCTCTTCCTTTATTTTGAACAGGCACAATGAAACTCTCGGTGTACTTTCTATTTGCCGCCCCCTCTGTCCGCCCCCCGCCCTCCCGTCCGCTCCCACTAGCACTCATAGCAACATCAGCGCTTCTGCTCTCCCGCACCTGCCGGGCCCGCTGCTCGGCTCTGGCCGGTCACCTCCGTCCTCGGGAGCTGCTTTCCAATGTCCCCCCTCCTCCCGTGGTTCCCGTAGCCACCTCACTTCCTCTACCTCAGTTGCTCCGGGACCAAGCTGCCTGCACTCTACAACATTTTGCAGTGCTCTAAAAGAGCTTTTGTCACATAACTTCACTTGATGCTGTGATGTGATCTGTAATTGGTTTATAGATTTCAGCACAGACGTGGCGATGGGTCTGTGTGGCAAGTGGCCTCACTCATGCTGGTTGGACGAGAGGCAATGATGGACGACGCATGCAACACGCTCCATGTAGGTGGGAGACTGAAGACCCTCATCGGGACTCCAGAGTCCAGAGGCTAGAATGTCCAGCTCCACGTGTAACACCATCTACATCTGCGCTGGAGGATTATGAATTAGCATAATATTCCGTTGGAGAAATGTGTGGTGTTCACGCTATATGGTTGCTGACAGTAGTTTTAGGCATCTCTGCCTTTAAAAGATCATGTACAAAAATCTGGTGACTGAGTCGCTGAACTTTCCAAATGGCGCCAAAGGTCCAACTGTCTGGTTGATCCTGTGACAAACAGCTTCAAAAATTTTGGTATATCTACCTTCAGAACACGGTTGATTTTGAAACTGAGTAAAGCTTTCATGCAAACCACTCCCTGAAGTACAGAGAACTGGTCGTCAGATCGTGTGGCAGAATTCAATACTCTCTCTCCGCAGCATATCTCCTGGTAGACAGTTTGCTGGGGGGTGCGGTGGGGGGATTCTTCCAATTGTTAGAAACTACTGATGTCCACCAAAAAGGATATGGTGATTATGAATCACCAGATTGACTTGTGTGAGATTTTAACAGATGTATATCTGTCTCAGGAAAAGTCTAACTCATGAAGCAATGAAAGACGTGACTGGATGTGCCAACACAAGACACTGAATGCAAGGAAACCAAAATCTAAGCGAATAAGTAAAGGTTAAGTGTTTTCCAGCAAACAAAAATAAAAACAAAAACATGCTAGTAATAAATAAATGTGGGGTGCCTGGGTGGTTCAGTCGGTTAATCATCTGACCCTTGATTTCAGCTCAGGTCATGATCTCAGGGTTGTGGGATCGAGCTCCATGTTGGGCTCTAAACTAGGTGTGGACTCTGCTTAGGATTCCCTCTCTCCTTCTCTCTCACTCTCCTCTCTAAAAAAAAAATAATAATAAATAAATAAATACATGAAAAAGTAATTATGTAGAGGGAATAAAAGTGATTTCACAAATTGTGAATCCACCAACAACCTGCCGTGAAAATCTTAAAAGATAATTTGATAGGGCACTTTTCTTTTGAAATTGATTATTTAAAAAAAAAGCAAGCGACTTGAAAATAGATGAGCCTACAAAATAGATGAAATTCTCAGTTATTGTCAAATCAGGCTTTTCTGACCCTCATTTACCCCCATGTTTCTTTTCTATCAGGAAATCCTTCCATGCCATTCAAATCTTTATGTATGTGGGTTGGTGAATTTCGGGAGTGGCACAAAATGGTGTTTGCTGAGTTTGAACTATGTCTTGGACAGAGGTCTGGTCTCCGTTCAGGTATTTTCTTTTTAGCTCTGTGCTTTGAGTCTGCATGAGTGTGTCAGGGGTCAGAGAGAGAAGTGGGCAGGTCGGCTTCAGACATCCATTCCCAGACCTTTTCCTTTCAACATTCCCAGCTCTCCTCAACAGCTACGTTTTACCAGCTCTTTTCTGACTTCCTAGAGAATAAGACTGGCTTTTTCCACATGTGCCCCACAACCCCCCAGAGAAAGTTCCCGATATAGTCCATCTCCCCTTCTCCAAGAAAATGTGCACCCCCCCCATCCCCGTGGGCATCTGTCAGCTCCTCCTTACCTGTCACCAGCCTCCAGGTAACAGTTTTGGGCATGTCCAGGTTCTATAACTGTTTTCTTCTGGGGATTTTGTCTAGCGGAGACTTAGTCCTTTAGTGGAGACGTCATAGAGATCCTGTGGCAGAAGCCCCCCGACTACAACTACTTCTGACCGTCATTCCCATCCTTACCAGAAACCGCAGAAGGACGGGGTATGCACAGTGAAGAGGGGAGAGTAAGCCAAGTGCATACACCCTAAGTTTCCTAATTCAACCATATTGATGGTTATAGTACTTCACCAGTTAGCCTTTTCTAGGACAAGAACAGAGATGAGAGAAATAATTGTCACAACCTCTCATAAAGTTTATCCATAAGGAACAAAAACAGCATTATCAAATCTTTACAGCAAATCTTTGTTATCTGAACGGTGACTTGTCTGGAGTCATTTTTATTACTAGCTCAATGCCAAGTGATGTCGACCCGCTCTGTTGACCCCTGGATACTTGTGGATACAGGAGACAACACTGCATGTGCTCTTAATCCCCTCTATGTACTTGAAATGTAAAAAATATGTTATTCCTCCCAATAAGACCTTAGATGATGCACAATGAAAGTGCTGTATCTCTTTACAAACTGACATTAACATATAGAAAGAAATGGACACGGGTCAGGAACATGGCTTTCCTGGTTTCCCCTAAGTTAGAGTTTATAAGACACTTCATTCCTTTAATAATTAGTTTCCTCAATCAAGAAACATAAACTGGCAACTTTTATAAGCAAAACACTGAGCTAAGCGATGGCGGTAGAAAGGTAAGGTAGGGATTGCCTTTGCCCTCCCTGATCAACACCAGCCTAGTGACAGAGGACATGTGGGTGTAGATGACTCCACGGCCACCGTGGGCAGGACGGAGCTGCGTGTCTTAGTAAGCCATGGTTCCATGTCGCTTTTCAAGTTAATGTAATATGATGCATCAAAAATGTGGAAATGAAGTTCTGTCTCATTTCAGAGGAAGGCGTAAGCAATCTTAAATGGAGAGAGATGTGAAATCTTCATGGCAAAGAAAGTGACTTCCTAGTCAAACGGACATACTGGTACTTAATGTTGAATGAAACACAGCAAAACAGAAGGGATTCCATCCCAAAGCCATTTCAGATACATACACATACCATTCCACCATTATTAATTCATAGATGGTAAGTTCAAAGAAAAGTGTGCGGGTGAAGATTTACCAAGGGCTTCTTTAGTTAAAGTGTAAAATGGAAATGGTCCTTGAAATACCAAATATGCCCCATATTGTCTCATTGTTTTGGTCCGGTGCATTAATTTAAAAGAAAACTGATGATTTGGAACTCCGAGATTGATATGAATAACACAATCATTAAAATTATACTCTTTCAGATATTAATAACACAACCATTAAAATTCTCATATTTGATAGTATATTATTCATACAATTCACAATACGGATAAATCCGTTCATTCCTAGTGATGCGTGGCTAGGCCAGTTCAAACTAAAGAGAGTGAAATGCAACGAGGCTGCCTCTAGGCTCGGGGCCTATTAAACTTAATTCATTATGAATCTGAAAAGCTAATTAGAAGTGAAAGGAGGCAGGGACGGAGATGCCTTCTGTGCCATGAAGTAGGCAATGCGTTTCAGGAAACGATGTGCGCGTTACGATCGCTGGAGCTTGAATGGAGTGACATCAGGAACTTCAACGGGACTTGCAAGAATCCCATCAACAGGACCTGCTTTGTCAGCACTCAGGGGGAGATTGTCAGCTCTTGAGCGACTTGCAGACCAGCAGTGGGGGTGTCGGCCGGGGTGGGGGGCTGGGCCTGGAGGAGGAAGGGCCCACCTGCCTCCCACAGTTTCTACAGCTCACTGTGGACAGCTCATGAAGCCTTTCATGAAAACACTTGCTGAAAGCAATCTTGCCGTTGCTTTTATGTAACTGCTTGAAAATAGACCCACTGGGTCCTTCATAAAGCAAGGAAGGCACTCAGCACCTTCACACTGATTTGATGGACAGGGGAGCAAAGGAATCCTAATCCTCCTGGCTGTGCTGCTAGAGGAAGGGCGGGGAGGAGGGTGTAGAGCCGGGAGACAGGAGGACCGCCCCCTGCAGGTGGAGCGTGGGCAGCTTGTCCCCAGAGGGTGAGGGGGTCCCATGAAGAGGGACCCAGGAGGATGAGAGCCCCCGCCTCAAGCCCACACGCTCAGTGCCGTCAGCACCCTCATCTCTTACCTGACAAGCAGAGAAAGCTCTCTTTCTCGCTCTCTCTCTCTGGGCACAGCGCTGCCTTTCCTTCTCTCTCCTGCCTCCTGCGTGCTCCGTCCTTAGATTGTTCCCGGAGGCCTCAGGTGAAGCGAATCTAAAGCTATCTCTCCGCTGTGATGCTGGATCCCACCGTCTCCAGCCTGGTCCTCACCTCCCACCCTCCTCTCGATCCTCATAGCAGCTCCTCTCCTGGATCCAGGACTTGGGCCGGGCACTTGCGGGATGCTCCTTCCCTCCTTCCCTCCTTCCCTCTCCTCAGCAGATTGCTCAAACAGGATTCTCTTTTGTCATCAGAACTGCTCGCAATTGTATGTCTTCTCTCTGTTTTTCCCAACTCCCACCCGTGACTCTACCCGCTGCCAGGTGACTCCAGGCTCCATGCTCAGAGGCACTAGCTCAGCCATGGGCGCCTGTGGAGGCCAGGCCTCCTCCCCTGGGCCTCTGCCCTCCGATGCTGGCCCCACCCGGAGGCCCACAGATTAGATGGTGAGCTCTGCACACGGGGAGTATGGGAAATGCTCATCCACCCAGACTCTTCTGACTGATGGTAAGGTAGCTGATTCTAGGCAGGGGCAGCTGTATTTCCAGAAAAAAAAAATTTCCTTGTGTTGAAAGGAAAATTTATCTCACATGGAGTCTCATTGTGCACTTTGGAGTTAATGCAGGACAAAGGAACTCATGCTCTTTCTTCAAGAAAACATTTCAAATATTTGAGGTAACACCATCTCCCTCCACCCCCACCTCGCTTTCCAGGTCCTCTTCTCTCTCGCTCTCTCCTTCTGTTTGTTTGGTTTTTAGAAAAATTGGTCCAGTTGATAATGCATTCACAATGTAGCTCATCCACATTTTCTTCTGCGTTTGATTAAGTGAAGTTTATAGCTCTCTGCCTGGAAATTTCCAGGCCAAAGGGATCTAAAATAAGGCCGGTTAACCCCATGCCTCCACTCCTGAAGATTCACTTTCATTTCCTCCAAGAAAACCACTAAAATCCCCTTGTTTAAGTTTTATTGGAATTTTATGCGATCTTTCCAGAAACCATTCTCTTCTCTGACATTGAAAAATCCCCACTGTCGGTCTGAATGCAACTCTTTTGAGGCTGGATTTGATTTTACAGCATTTAAAAGTCTATTTTTAAGCACCTGCTATTGCTAACTCACTGCATTTCTAAGTAAGCTTTAGGATCTAGCATAATGTGGATGGCAAATGGACAAGTATTAGGGTCTCCACATCACAACTGACCTCAGTCAAGCACCAATGGCCTGTGTGCAAAGCTAACGAGCACTGAACACCGGGCAAAGAAGTGCCCCATCGGGGTTCACATTCCAGATCCACTGTACTGTAGTGTTTGAGAGCTTGGATGATACACATAACTTCTCCAGGACCCGATTTCCCCAGTTAATGACCATAACCCCTTCATCACAGAGTTGTTGCAAAAACTAAAATAGATAAGAGAATAAGAAGAGAAATCACAGCCTAGAACAGAATCTTAGCAAAACACACATCTGATAAAGGATTTGCATCAAAAATATACACAGAGCTTTTAAAACTCAACTATTAGAAAAGGAACGTACCAATTGGACAGTGGGCAAAAAAGCTCAACGGACACCTCACCAAAGAAGATAACCAGATGGCAAATAACCGTATGAAAGATGCTCCACGTCCTCTGACATGAGGGAACTGCAAATTAATTGCAAATGAAATAACTCTACTCACAGCAAATACTGTGAGGAAGTGGAGCAACAAGAATGCTCCTTCATGGCCGTTGGGAATGCAAAATGGTGCTGCAACTTTGGAAGACAGTTTGGTGGTTTCTTACAAAGCTAAGCATACTCTTACCTGTATGTTCCAGAAATCGTGTTCCTTGCTATTTGCCCACATGAGTTTAAAACATAGATCCACACAGAAGTCTGCACACAAATGTTTATAGCTGCTTTATTCACAGTTGCCCAAATTTGGAAGCAACTCAGATGTCCCTCAATAGGCAAACAGATAAACTGGATCATTCAGACAGTGGAATATTATTCAGCAGTAAAAAGAAACAAGCCATCCAACTGCAGAAAGGCCTAGAGAACCTTAAAGGCACATTACTACGTGAAAGAAGCTGGTCTCAAGAGGCTACATATGGTGTGATCCAAACTCTCTGACATTCTGGAAAAGGCAGAGAGAAAAAAAAATCAGTGGTTGTCAGGGGCTTGGGGTGTGGAGGGGTGAAAAGGTGGAGTCCAGGGGACTTTCAGGGCAGTGAAAGATTCTGTACCACACTGCAGTGGTGGACACATGACATCATGAATTTGTCAGAACCCAAGGATTGCACAATACCAAGGGTGAACCCTAAGGTAAACTGTGCGCTTTAGCTAATAATCGTGTATCAGTGTCTGTTGATTAATTGTAGCAAATTCACCACACTAATACAATCAGTTAAAAATAGGGGGGATTAGGGTGGTGGTGATTGGGTGGGTGTATGGGAACTCTGCTTTCTGCTGAATTTTCTGTAACTCTAAAACTGCTCTAAAAATGGTCTATTGATTTTTTTAATTAAAATGAGATAATGCGTGCAAACTGGCCTACTGCAGTGAATGTATAAGTAGTTTAAAAATTTAACGGGAGCTGTCTGCAATGTGTCGGCATCAGAATATATCACTAACCATCTCCTAGTAAGAAGTCAGAGATGGGAAGAGATTTCTACAAAGCCTGGGCCAACTTAGGAGAGTCTGTCCTACAGCCTCCCTCCCCCGTCTCTCCCTGCCATTATTCTTTCCCTCTGCCCTGACTTTCCGGGACTATACCTTTGCCGAAGTTCCCAGGTTTGCAAACTATTTCCTACAACTCAACAAGAATCATGTCCATCATGCAGGAACAGAGCCGAAGTTGTGATACTGCATCTTTTCCTTAAAAGTTGAATATGAGGGGCGCCTGGGTGGCTCCGTCATTAAACGTCTGCCTTTGGCTGGGGTCATGGTCCCAGGGTCCTGGGATCGAGCCCCGCATCGGGCTCCCTGCTCTGCAGAAGCCTGCTTCTCCCTCTCCCACTCCCCCTGCCTGAGTTCCCTCTCGCTGTCTCTCTCTCTGTCAAATAAATAAAATAAAATCTTTTTTAAAAAGTTGAATATGATTTGAGGAAACACTAACAGGGTCTGGCTTGTCTTTTAACGTTCTTCCAGCTTCTGGTTTTATCATTCTTAATACTTCTCTCTTTAAATCACACTGGAGTCTGGAGTGCCTGGGTGGCTCAGTAGGTTAAATCACACTGGAGTCTGATGCAGACCCTTCCGTTCGTTGTTCCAGTGCTTCCCTCTAGTGGTTGCACTTGGGTATAACACCTCAGCAAGGCAAAGGCAGGGCGGTTCATTGCCCAAAATGAACATTTTGTGGGTTTGTTTCCAAATAAATGTAGCATGTACAGTTAATAGTTTCATACTAGAGGAAATATGTGAATTTGTTTTTTTATTTTTTTTAAAGATTTTATTTATTTATTTGACAGAGAGAGAGCGCAAGTAGGCAGAGAGGCAGGCAGAGGGAGAGGGAGAAGCAGGCTCCCCGCTGAGCAGGGAGCCCGATGCGGGGCTCGATCCCAGGACCCTGGGATCATGACCTGAGCCGAAGGCAGACGCTCAACGACTGAGCCACCCAGGCGCCCGGAAATACGTGAATTTAAAAGTGGTCCCTTGGGAGCTTGGCAAACACTACCTGGCCAGACGATCGTGTATTTCTGATTTTATAGGATTTATTTTATACTCCACCTCTTTGGGATTCTTCCCCCAAACGCATATCAGCTCGATTCCGACCTGAGAAAAAGATCAGACAAACCCAGACTGAGGGACCTCCTGCAAAACAGCTGGCCAATACTCCTCCAAACTGCGCGGGCCGTGAAACCAAGGAAAATTTGAGAAACTTGGACCAGAGGAGGCAAAGGAGACGTGAGCCCTGAAGGCAAGGACGTGCCCTGGGCTGGATTCTGGAAATAAAAGGGACAACAGTGGAAACATAACGAAATCCTAGTCAAGTGTGGAGTTCAGTGAATAGTAATATGTAGGGGTCCTTTCTTGGTTGTGAAGATGTCAAGAAACAGGACATGAAGAGTACGGGAACCTGGGTGAGGCATATCTAGAACCTTCTGTGCTCCCTTTGTAAACTTTCGTAAACCTAAACCTACTCTAAAATAAAGAAGGACGGTTCGCATATTTTCTTTAAAAGGTGGTTGTTGTTGTTTTAATCTTCCTCGGAGCCCCTCCCCTTCCTTCCTGGAAATATACTCTCAAGTTCCTAATGTTTTTAACTGAATTCTGTAACTTTCTGCACAGCTTTTTAAATTCATTTAAAAAAAATATTGAATTTTGCACTTTATACGAGTAAATTTTATAGTATGTAATTTGTACCTTAATAAAATTTTTTTAAAAAGAAAAAATTCTGTAAGTTCTATCCATTGATTGATTTTATCCTCTAGCACCTTGCATATTGAAAATGTTTCTTCGTTCTTTTTTTTCCTTCCTCCCTCTTTCTCTTAGTCTCCTTTTTTTCGGATTTCGTGTGTGTGTGTGGGAGGGGTGTCTTTATTTTTTATTTTTCCCTCTTGTATAGAAATGTCTACTCTCTTTACGCTTCATTACTTGGGAGCGTCCGTATTTTTCACACCCAGGTGCTGCGTTGGGAAGTGCTGGGTCTCTTTCACCGCATATGCGGAGGTGGGGGCTCTACTTTCTTGAGCAGCTGTGGGACCCACTCCCCGGGACAACATCAGCCAGCAGCCAGGATGCCAATCAGTCTGCAGTTTCGGAAATGAAACCGCCTGCAGCTTCCCAGACTTGCACGAGGGGTGCAGGTGAGGGCCTGGTGAGCGTCGGTGTGCGCATGCGCGCCCTTCCCGTCTCCCGGGACACGTGGTGAGGCAGGTGTCCCGAGCGCAGGACACACGGATACTCGGAGGGCGACATGGAAGCAGGCTGCCTTCTCCGGGGGAGTTTGCTCCGAGGCTGGAGGACAGCCTCCAAGGTGGCCCAGAGGAGTCCTCAGCAGGCGATGCTGTTCAGCAGACATCCTGTTCGTTTTTGCTGTGATTTTTGCACTCTCATTTGGCAGTCCTATCAGCTCAGAGGTTTACACTTAACAAAACCATCAGTTTGTCTTAACTTCCAAGGGAGTCAAATCTCATGTATGATGCAGTAAACGTATCCGAAATGCAAATCAAAATGTGGCTGTTTTCATTCCCATGTGACTCACTCCTGCTCCAGCTGGTGACCGCGGACCCCAACGGGGCCTCCCTCCCCGATGAGACCTCTTAACGAGGACCAACTGGCCCTCAGTGTTTGGAGAGAGCCGTGTGCGGGGCGATGCAGGGGGGTGTAAGCAGAGTCCCCTTGTCTACGCCCCTTGTCCCTGCTCACACCTGCAAGCTGGGCTCGTATGGGCACCCCCAGGGCCCAGGAGACTCTTTCCTGTGGACGTTTTCCTTCTCATCAACCCCCCACCCCGTTTTCTTGCCACTCCCACCTGCTCCCCTGGATCCTGGTTCTTTCACTCCTATCGGGTTAAATTTAGGGCAGTCTTGGCTCCCACACTGACACTCTTGCCCCACCTGTCCCCTAAATCCTGGAAATGCTTAACCTCCAGGGCAGGATGTAGTCAGAACCGTTTTCTGTCCCATCGGCACCGTGGGGTAGAAGCAGGTGTCCTTCTGGGACCCGAAGAAGGGCCGGCATGGTGTTCCCAACCCTGGGGGGGTGGGGGCTGCTTTCTCTTTCTCATTTCTTTCTTTCTTCTCTTTTTATTTTTGGTCTATTCAAGATATCTGAAAACCAAACGACAAAACCAGATTTCTTCAATTTCCTGCCAATTTAGCTTTCGGATCTTTTGCTAAAATAAAACCAAACAGTGCACGTCTCTTTACTTCTTTTGAATTCCAATTGCAATCCCTTCTCTCTGTGTGTATGTGTGTATCTTTCAAGCAACAACATTCTGCACGTATAATATGCCAGGCACTATTCTAGGTGTTTTCACATGTTCCTTTATCTCTCCCAGCAGCTGCGGGAGTTCAGCGGTACTGCAGTCCCCGAATCCCAAGCGATACACCCAGAGAACAGCCCAAGAGGGACGTGAACTCCAGGGACACAGCCCTAGAGATGTGCCCTTTCTTAACATCCTGTACTGCTTCTCCAAGAGCTTTAAGCGGGACCACTCCCTAATTTCCAGGGCCCAGTGCAAAACAAAAATGCAGGACCCCTTGCTCAAAAATTATTACAAATCTCAAGACGGGGCAGCAGAGGATTAAACCAAGATTAGGAGCCTCAGGAGCGGCCAAGAAGCAGCTCCATCTTCAAGGGCTGCTTTCCAGTGTGTGTGTGTGTGTGTGTGTGTGTGTGCATTTGTGAAAAAAATTGCTAGTTTTATATAGAGGGAAAAAGTGAGACACAGAAATTGTTCTGTTGCATATGAGGTGTATCACTGTTTTTGTATTATAGTTCTCCTTTGTTTATTCCTCTAAAATGACAAGTTAAGTAACCATTGGGTGGTCTCAATGGACAGTTCAATATCCAAAGCATCGTATCAACCATTTCTGGATCAGATGCAGCTCCCCTCTCCTTCCTGAAAGCCCATTAGTTCCCATCTTTGTGATTAGTTTTAAAAACAGAGTGTGACTGCAGCAGGACATTAAAAAAAAAAAAAAGATTAAACAACAAAAAAGAACAATTGCCCCACACTTTCCACATGCATGAAATTACGTGAGCAGAGAAGGTAGGCTATCTTCTAAATAAATCGTTCTAAGTATTGGTAAGGATCATACCAGCATAAGATTGTAAAAATAAATCTATATAAGCAAGAAATCCATACTGGTGCTACATTATTAATATACATATATGATTTTATTTGATTGTCTTTATTTTTAAGTGATCTTAAACATAATTTCATTGCATCATTTTAAAAACAACACAAGACTTAGTTGACTTGAATAAGGACGGTGGTGAAGGTGAGGACCTCAAACCAAGCCTGAAAGTTGGTCTGGCCACAGTTGAGCAGGGACGACGGCCCCGCTGTGTGGCATCGCTGACCTCGCACGGGCCCCTCACTCCCGTGCATCACCCACGGAAGACGAGGAACCCCAAAGGATATCAGCAAGACCAGGATCTTGGGCCACTCCCTTTTAACCATGATCAGTTTGTAAAAGTTAATCCAATGTATACAAAGTTACAGAACTGATTTGTGAAAGCGATTACAGATAATCAGCAGTGGAGTGTATTTGATAATCGCCGGCATCCTCGTGGGGGGCCAGACCGATGACAGGTGGACAGAGAGTCACGTGGGGTCTGCAGCCCAGCGCTCGGCCGCGTGGCTGCAGTGGGCGGACAGGAACTAGCCCAGTGGGTTGTCGCCTCCAGTAGCCTGGTTCTGCGCGATTTTCCGCGGTTTATCATTCAGAGATCTTCCTGGCAGTATTTGCTAAAGTTGAACCTAGGCACGGCCTATGTCACGACAATTCAACTTCTAGGTATCAATGCCACAGAAATGTGTACATAGGTCTTCCCAGATACTTCCAGAGAATGTTCATAGAAAGTTTAAATGCCCTGTTTTCATGTAATGGGCCTAGATTTTTATATTAGCAACCGAGCCAAAAACCGTAAAGCCACGCGGGAGCCAAGCGAACGGAGCAGCTGCCCGCGTCGGAGCGGGGCTCACGGGTTACAACCTCTCTCCCAGGACAGGCAAGCCCGATTCGTAGCTCAAGTTACAAGGGGATTCGCGAAGATCTTCTAACGATATACTGCGCGCCCCGTAACCAACCAGGCTGGGAAGACCCCCTCTCGGCACAGGGCTGAGAAGGAGCGCTGATCTCTCTGGGGGCCTGGTGGGGCTGCCTGTCACTTGGCCGGGGGGGCTTGCTGGCTCGTCCATCCGTCCCGCACAGGCGAGCAAGTCAACACCCTCAAGTACTTAGTTATCAGCACCCTTCCTGAGTTTGCATGTAAGACAAGCGCCTCGGGTCTGGGCCCCTACACTTAACCTTAGAAACGATCTGTTATAGGAAATCCCACTGTAACATCATTTCTCCTAAAGCAAATTGGGAGAAAGCTAGGGAAAGGGACGCTGGACCACCGGTGCTCCCGTGGAGACCCCCACCCCACCACCACGGGGTTACCTCCTCTTCGCCCGTTTCCTCACTGCTAAATAAACTCCTCCTGAACCACTCTGACTTCCCTCACAGTTTCACACTCGAGGAAGACGGGATTCACATTTTAACGCTGGTTTAAACTCAAAGCAAAATAAACGTTAGGAATACTTTATGTGGCGGAATGCATCATCTGCTGATAAACTGTGCTAAGTCATGGAAGAGGAACCGCAAGGCAGCTGTAGACCACAGGGGCTTGGCGTGCAGGCCTGTCGATCTGGAGCACGATCTTCTCGGCCCATATGCTCTAAGAATTCCTTACTTTATATCTGTCTCTATAGTGTCAACGTGAACAAATTCTTTTTGAAACATGTAAGATATTCACAATTGCAAATGCTTTGTTTCCTACCCTAACACATATTACTTTATAATGTTTTACGAGTGTGCACTGAATTCTTATTTACTTATTTTTAAAGATGTATTTATTTTATAGAGAGGGAGAGAGAGCATGCCTGTGGGGGGGGGGGCAGAGGGAGAGGGAGAGAGTCTCAAGCAGACGCCCCATTGAGCACAGAGCCAGACGCCGGGCTCGATCTCATGACCCCGAGATCATGACCTGAGCCGAAACCGAGTCCGAGGCTCAACTGGTTATACCATCCAGGCGCCCCCCCCCCCCACTGAATCTTTAAAATGGCATTTAGGTACATGGAGAGAAACCAAAATATGAGTGGTGTTAACCAAACTCAATCAAAAGGCCAGGCAGAAGGCACGAAGTTTTTTTATTTGGTGATTCAAGTTAGCAGCAACACTAGGGCTATGACTCACCTCCTAGATCAGGACTCCTGCTCCGCCTATACTTTTAAATTATAATTTTGTAAAACACAGTAAGTTGCAAAATATATTTGATTTTAACCAGAAAGCCAAAATTGTGGTCATCAGAGCTTTAAACAACGTTTAATCTTAGACACAAAATACAAATCATCTCTTGTTTCGTTTTGAAAAGCATATTCTTAAACACATTTCAATGTGGACTGGAGAAAATAAGTGTAGACCAGGGTCTATTTTTTTTCACCTACTGTTTAAACTGGAGAAGGAAACTGTTTAATAAAGTAAACTCTTTAAACCGATGACATTTACAAAAAAGACAAGCAGAACAAGGGAGATTGATGTCCTAAAGACGCATTCGTGAATACGATTCTCTATTAGATGGAAAGGAGGGTGGTGTCTCTGGCATATTCTCAGCCAGGTAACAAGCACAAGGCACCAAACACCCTTCAGGACGCCAGGAACTTTAATGAAACCTCAACTTCTGTAAAGCTAATAACATGAGTATGTTTTAAAGGCTGGGATAATAGCAGCAGTTTAAAACAGAAGACTAAGAAATAAAGGGCAAATAGATTCATTATAAATGTATTCATTAACTTCTAGTGGAGATTTTATTTTTACATAAGAACAATTAGAGCTATTTTTTCACTTCATGCTCATATGCGTAAGAATCGGAATTACCCCCCGGTAAAGTTTCTGAAGTGATTGAAATTAGCTAGGAAAAAATACATGTTAGGGATAGACACACGAGAGAATGACTTCCCTCCTGTGAAAAGTATCTGGTGGTCCATCAGGTGATATAATATTACAGATAAAAACTGCAGACTTGAAGTAAACCAGAAGAATTTAAATAGTACCTGTATTTTAAGTCCAACTGCTTAATATATTTCAATTTAAGCTTTTAATTACTTTTTCATATGTCAAATGCAAGATTTCTATAATTTTTTTTTGTTTTACTTTCCACAATGCTAACTGCAAAAGGAGAGGGGCATACTTAACATAAAGAGAAAGGTTGGATCCTGAGATTCCCCAAGAATGTCCTCATGTCCGACAGACACGGACACTTAGTTCCGCAGTCGATAATGGAATGCCGTTTTGGAAGAAAGGATTTTTGTCCCCTTGCAACCTGTGCTCCGTCCAGGTCAAGAAGCCATGACTAAGTCGTTCAACATGGCATTACAGTGAGAAGCCTACTTCTAGCTTTCCCTAAACGGGCCCTAGTTCTTGTAATTCACATGACACCCTTTGGCTGTGGTTGTCTGTTAAATTTCCTGTTTTGGTCTAGTATCAGCAAATCAAAACAAGTAGCTCCCAGAAAAGGCTATGGTAACTACTGTTTTTCTTCCTTTTGGTATTTCCAGTTAAGTATCTTCTCCTTAGAGGTACAGAGAAAGGAAGGAACACAGCCACAAACAAGGTGTAAGTAGATCACAGAAGCTTCAATGCACCAAAAAACGTGCCGTCCCCATCTCGTGATATTTTAGCATCCTCACGTGGTATTGCAAGCTGGATCTCATCTCCTTCTTCCAGCTTTGCGATGCCTGGAAAACAATGATTTACAGGGACTTTAAGTGGTTGTACAATATGGGAGGCAGGGTGGGGGGGGTGCATTAAATAAAACGATGTTATTTTGGAAAAATGTTAACATAGGCATTCACACTTCAAGTGACATGAGTGGACTTCTGGTCCAGTTACTATTCTACCAGCCTAAAAACAAAACAAAACAAAAAGCTAAAGCAAATGAGCAGAAAGATTTACAACAGATATAAATGTATTTATCACCTACTGTCTATAAAATGGAGACTCTGAACAGAAACCAATGTCTTATTTGAAGAAAAAAAAGTTAAGTAAATCATAGCACATCCCTTGTTGGGGTATCGTCTGGTTAAAAGTGGTTTTGCTTCATTTTATTAACAAAATGGTTTATAATAGTGTTTAAAATGTTAAATAAAAATACAAAATAGAAATACAAAAAAATAAGGATGTTAAATAAAATAAAAAATAGAAATGCAAAAAATAAGGATGTTAAATAAAAATACAAAATAGAAATACAAAAAGTAAACACACACTATGCAGTATGTATTTACCACATAGACGCTGCATAAATATACACTTAAATGTGTGTTTAAAATGTGTATATTACTAAGAATAAAAAGCAAAACACCACATATTAGCAAAGCCCATCTGTTAACATAGTTTTTCTCTGGAGTCCAGACCATGGGGTTAGGGGTCATTTGGATTATTTTTTATAGCCTTCTATATTTCCATGAGTCCTTAAATGACCATATTTGTCCTCGTAATCAAAAGCAATAAAATACTTAGCTTCTCAAAACTGACCAATAAATCTTTATGTGCCTAATTTACAATGATGTGTTCTGTGATTCAGGAACACAGAATACAATTCAGGAACTACACTCGGTACATCAGTAGGGACCCCATTTTCAAAGACAAACATGAAGGGAAAGAAAGGGCAATCAGGGGAGAAGAAGCATTTTTGTGAAGATGCCGTGAAAATGTATTTACACGACTATATTATGTATGTTAACATCCATCATCAAGCCAAAAGCACCCAGATCGCCTCAGGCAACAGCCAGTCAGTCTTTATTTATCGAAACTTACGATGTACCAGACACCTTTCTAGACACGCACAGGGCTGTGATCAGAATGACAAAAGATTCTGTCTCCAAGGATCTTGTTTTTTTTTGTAATGGACTAAGACAGACAACAAACAAAAGGACAGTTCCAGGTATCGTGAAGGGTAATGTGCACACGTTTTAGGATTAGCAAAGCATTTGATGACTACATGAAAAAATATAGACTGGAATTTACTTGTTGGATAAATCAGTTGTTATCATAAAGAATGAAGAGAATCTAATATTTTGACAAAGGTCATCGATCACGGAGCATTAAGTTAGTTAGTATTAACTAACTCTCAAAATAAAGTCAGTGTGAACCGATGATTTTCAAGTAGGGTCTGTTTGAAACTCTTAACACTGAGTTTTTGGCTATTTCAATTCTTCCAGATTACAGCAACCAGCTGTAACCTCTACAACAGACACTGGATTTGTTAGCGAAATAGTGAGTAAGGCCTAGCTTTGTGTAAGGGTGGTGCTTGGTGTTATGCTGGACTCCTCAAACGGACCATTTGCATTTTCTTCCAGGTTATTATGTACAGGAGCACTGCATGCTCTTATGTACTAATAAGTAGCTTTTAATGGTTTTAAGCAGACTGGCGCTAGAACAGATGAGAATCGCAAATCTGGAATGTCCTGGAGAACGGTTCTCATACCTAACACTAAGCTACGGCACTGAAACACAGATTTCAGGTCTAGTGAATTAGTCTTAAAAGGCGAGGCCCCTGGGAAGTGTGGCCGAGAGCGTGAGCACGGAGGGGCAATGACCAGCACGGCCCCTGTAAGTACCGCTGAGTCTGGACTCAGTCCAGACGGGGGTGGCCGCGCCATTCTGTGGGTTTTCTGCAACGCCAGGATACTGGCTATTGCTGGGCGCAGGGGAACATCTCTTTATGAAAATGAGGGAGTTTCAATTCAACACACTTCCTCATTATCCCCTTACAGCTGTTTATGGCCGCGGGTCCACAGTGACAATCGTCTCCGATTTTCCTTCCTTCCTGATTGAGTGATTGTGCACTTGGTAGCAAATGCCTTCAAAACTTAGGGTTTCAGAGGAGGCGGCCAGGCCCCATGCCTGTGTTTCAGGGAACTGTCTGGAACTGAAGACATTCCTCAGGGTTCTCAATGGATTTGTCAAAGTCACCAGAGAGGAATAAATGTGTTAGAGGCAAATATGGGATTTTTCCCCCCTAATAGCAGCTTTGATGAATTTACCCTCAAAATAAAATAAAGACTGTGTTGGCAATTATAGCCCAAAGAGCTGAAGTGAACAAAGCCCTCCCTTTCTCTTTCTTTTCTCTCCGCATCTTCACTGACCCTGAGCCGAAGGAGCCTTGCTCCTGCTCGTTTCCATCTCAAAGTCAAATGTGCACCAGACGTCACCTGAAGGAGAGGGGAGAAAGCCTCTGGGCAACCTGACCGGACCCTCGATCCGGTCAAGGGCATGTCTTCAGCAGCACGTAAAACAAAAACACAAAGAAAAAAAGCTTTGGGGGCTCACACTCTGGGGTCAGACCGGTTGGTTTAATCCAAGTTCTGGAACTTGGAAGCTGTGCCATCTGGAACAAGGTGCGTAGCTACCTCTCTGTGTCTCAGATGCTGCCTCCCTTAAACAGGGGGGATCATACGAAGGAGCCCAGGTCAGGTGCAGACAAGGATGCCTGGCACATGGCAATCATTCCCTGTGTTCTTACACAGTATTATCTACCGAAGAGCAATAAAACTATTAGTAATGATTTTATCCGTTTCGACTCAAACGAACTAACTCATCCTTCCAGAGAATAAACACCACACAGTATATTGAGGAATGTCTTTCTATTTATACAGAACTGTTATTTACCAGCTGAATAACAGGAATTATTGGGTAGTGTTTCAGGCATATTTTGAATACATCGGAACAAAGTCACCAGACTCAATTCGTCCCCAAAGACGTGGACTTTTTTCCTCTGTATTAGATGTCCCATGGCAAAGGTGTTATCGGTGTATAAAACCTGAGGAACAAACAAAGATGCTGGTCAGAAGGGAGCATGGCAGGGAGACCCAGGGCAGAGGGAGCAAGTGGGTGGGGAACCTACCTGACCGTATATAAAGAAGTAACCGGTTTCTTTCACCAGTATTTTATTTTCCTTCTCCTCCAGGGCCCTTCCTCTTTTAAAGCTCAGCAGCCACGGAACGAACGTGTATGCTCCTGTGACACAGAGAGAAGGCTTGTGAGAAGAGCAGTTTTTCACCTCTGCTCAGAGGCTAAACCCGAGTCTGAAACTTAGGGAATTTCATCTTCAAAAAAAAGAGGCAAAGGAGACCAATCAGGACTCTCCACTGGTATTTCAGCCGTGGTTCGCACATGACCCCCCGCGCCCCTCGGGAACCCGAGGGCAAGCACGTCCTAAGAAATGTCTGTGTTTTCTTCCAGTCTTGTGTGCGTTTCAGCCATGTTCACCAGAAAGCCTGGTCTGCGTAGGACCAAATGGACCAAATGTCTCTGAATGACGGAGATTTTCTCGTTTTCCTTTGGTTCCTGGATAGGAGGGAGTTAGGATGGGAAGAGTTTAGCGCGGGGCACGGGGGAAGGAGGGGAAGAAGCCCCCTCCCCAGAAGGCACCAGAACAGCGCTTAGGGGCAGGCAGCGAAGGAGTGACCAAGACACAATCTCTACTGGACAGGGTCAAGGAACTCGGCGGGACTCGTCTGTGATATTCAAGTTGAAGTGGTTACTGGTCAGCACACAAATTCTCCTCCGTGACCCCTCAGATGCCCCTGGGGAGTGATGGGGGAGCCGTCGAGCGCACGAGCCCGAGGAAGGGGGCACAGAGCTGCTGGTGGTTACAGAAATGGTTGGGCAGGAGGGGACCCAGTCTCCGCGCTGAACACGTGCTCTGGGACAAACACCTGTGAGGAAGGTTATATACTCCTCTCCCGTGAATTCACAGCGTTAAATTCACTGGCTTTCTCACCATTGTGTAAAAATACTGGAGTAAACTGTGAACCCTGAGGCTAGGTTAAGAATGCGGGGGTTCTAAATAAAATGGCATAAACCAAGTGAAAAGATTAGGGAAGTGGTAATATAAGGAGAGAATAGTGAAATGAAACTGTGGTCTAAAATAGTCTAAAAAATGTTCCCTTATAATTGGTAATGCTGGACCACACATGTCCCCAGGCTTCACCTTGGTCATAGCAAAAAGGGAAATAATAGAACTCAGAGTCCATAGGGCAATATGCCAGAAGCTCAGAGCAGAACAACTTGTCCTGGACTGAGTTTAAAGAGCAATTTCCCCGTGGATTTTTGCAAGGGGGTAGCACCGTAGGATGTGGTGGTTGGTGATGCTTTCAGACTCATAAATACAACTGCTGAGGGAACGTGCCTGCTTCAGCTAGCTCCCCCAAGGCAAACCCATCATAGCTGAACTTTTTCCTAATAGGATTGAGGGGAGAGTATAAGACAAGAACCCCATATTTTCAGGACACTTCAGAGAAGTAAAGAACCCAAGGACACTATGAATCTGAATTCCGTCCCCTACATCAGTCCTCCAAGTCGGCAAGTCCACAGGTGGAGGGCGGGCAGCTGTGAGGGAGACCACGAAAGGAGCCACGGGTGCCTGTGGACAGAAGGCTCTCGTCCCTCTTCTTGTGCGCTCCCAGGATGTGCCTCTGTCTCCTACGGGGAGGGAGGCCCCCAGGATTCAGTAGGCCTGATCACCTGGCTCTGCTGTTCCCAAGAAGGTCTGTGAAGAAACTGGGCTTGGATGAAAGCCCCCTGGGGCCACACTGCAAAGGGACAGTCCCTGGAGGAAAGGTCTCCCTCAGTAACACGTCACAGAGGCAAGCTCATCATCCGTCGTTTGACATTTGTTTAAAGGAGATCATGTGCTCAAGGCACTTTTAAATGCAGAGTGACCAAAATATGAGGAAGAATGATTTATCATGTTGTTATTACTGTAAAACACAATTGATGAGGAAAGAGGACCGCTCCCGTGCTCGTGAGGACACCAGCCGGATGCTCTGACCCAGGCGCGCCTTTTCTCCCTTCCAAACAGCACACGTCTGAGATTCGGACCTCTCCAGGTCTGGGCACCCCCGAAGTCCGGTCCCCTGCTATTTCCCAGGGCCTGAAATGATGGCTGGCCAATGGCGGACTGAACAGTCAATGAATTAACTACCTCAACTTTAAACATAAACAAATTCAAAGTGGGGGTGTCCTACGCAGTTGCCCACAAACATCCCATTGTGTTTCCAAAGCTTCGTATTATTTATTAATTTATTCTTAAAAGCATTTTATGAGCTGGTTGCTGGAACTGTGTGAGATGGAACATCATCACAGAGGTAGTATGTACTCACAAGGTAAAGGAAAGCGCACGTTTCCAAAACTGCTTGCTTACATTGTGGCTGGAGATGTTTATTGACTAAACTTTTTTTTCAATACCTTAAGTTGATTTCCTATTTCTTTACACCGTACGTACATCTATAAAATTAGTGAGCTGGTTTTTACCAAATTTCACTGCTGCATTGCCAGAACAGAAAGAAGAACAAGTAGTTACTAGACATATATTCTTTTGTTCTCTTGACATTTTCTTTTGGCATTTCGTCCTATCTTGCTGGAAATATTCTTACTAGAGACAGCCCATGGTTACTGGTTTTTATGTACTGTCTGTATTTCTGCCCCCTGCACACACACGTTACACACACACACACACGTGTACGTGCGTGCATGCGCCCACAAGTTACACTGCATGAGGCCAAATGCCAAGAACACAGCCCTGCACAGCATCTGTGCTCAGTGAGTATGTGCTGAGTGAATCTTAAATCGACGAAACAATACATTAAAAGCTAAAGTAATTATAAACTTAAGCATAAATATTATAACATGTTTCTACATCTTAAAACTTAGATTTTTAGCACGCTAATTAGACTATGGATAAATGCTGACAAAAAAATATGCATGAAGTGCCTATTCCATAGGATGCTTTTCTAAACTAGAACGCATCACCACCAATAAATATTTGAGAATTTGTAAGTAAACTCTAAGAGTATTACTGCTTATCTTTGTTAGTCCACAGCTAAACACAGATGTGCTGCGGTGTATAAAGCCTGAACTTCCCAGCTCCACTGAGCTGTAAATACTTGATGCATTTAAATGTTTCTGAAAACTTAAAATTAATGTGTACAATAATATGTGAAATTAAATCAACAGAATGCCAGAACAAACATGCGAAAATAATTTACACGTATACTTGAAAGTGTCTGCTCTTAAAAAGAGTAGCTCTTTCCTGATCTGACTTATGTGAAAACATAAATTTTCTGTTGACAACATTTTATAGAAAAATCAGATATGATGAGCACTGGGTGTTACACGCAACTAATGAATCACCGAAAACTACATCAAAAACTAATGATGTAAATTGAATATAAATTTTAAAAAATTGAAAAAAAATAAAATGCCCAATTAAATCTTGAACCAAAAAAAAAGAAAGAAAAATCAGATATATTTCATTAATACTTGTTTTTTATTCTACTTTATGGATAGATTTCCTTGCAAACATTCATACTTCCGGTGTTACCTCCCTCGGTAACTGAAAACTCGCTACAGAGAGCAGCGGTCAATCATAGCTATCGTATTTGGTTGCTTCTCTTGATTTTTTAATCTTATCATCACACAGCTGCTGGAAATAGTTTTAGGGGATAAGATACTGATAATGCTTTTTTAAAAGGCAGATTATATCAACCAGTTCAAGCCGCAGTAATTTCTTATATAAAACAAGTGCTGTTTGGCATGGAGATCCACAGTTACGACAGGTTTGATTCTGTCATTGGGGCAGAGCAGGGGGGTCAGGAGGGAGCACGGGCAGCCAGGTGGGGCTGTGGAGGCTGAGCCATACGAAGGGCCTTTGGAGGCCCCTGCTGGGCTGTGAGCAGTGGAGAGAAATGATTATTCTGCTTTAGAAATGTCACTCTGTGTCTACCAGACAAGAATCGGGGCCAAGGAAACCAGCCAAGAGGAGAGATATGAAGGGGATCTGTAACACGATGGTGAGATAGGCACGAAGGGCGATAGATTAATTCAGGTTACGTTCATGGGGAATAACTGATAGAGTTTGAGACTGATGTACTGAGTCAGAGGGACCAGTCAAGAATGACACCCCAAGTTCTGCCTGAAACAACCGGGGACACAGTCATCACACTCACTGAAATAGGAGGAAAGCTGGGGACAAGTCCTACAGTCCGGGCTGAGATTCCACCAAGTTGTAAAGAAAGAGGTGTTAAATAGAGGTGTATATAGGCTTGGAGCTAAGTGGTTTGGGCTAAAGATTTACACTTAAACCATCAGCACATACATGCTAAGGGACAACATAGGAGTATTTAAGAACGCCAAAGGAATAAGAAGAAGGAAAAGAGAATAAGACTGTATCAGAGGACTGAAGAACATCTATACTGGGGAGATACATTATAGAGTAATTTGCAAAGAAATTTAAAAAGGAGTGGCCAAAAGAGTAAGGAAATTATTAGGGAAATAACCCAAGGGCAGCATATGTTTCAAGAAGGGAGTTATCAAGTGTCAAATTCTATTGGAAGAGTAAAAGTAAATTTCATTATTGCCTGTACGAAATAATTAGACGGCAAGGCAGAAATAAACAAGAGACTTCTGCTATCAACACGACTGTGGAAATAATGTCTGTCCTTTTTTACCTCCTGTTCGGTCATGTGAAAGAAGCAGACAGATGCATGTTCTCCAGAGTAGCTGTACAGGCTGCCAAAAGTCCCTGGGATCGCACTGGGGCTGGGTGTGGGAAGCCAGGAAAACAGTGACAGGTCCTGACAGGGGCCAGCTTCACAAAGAGCCAGCAAAAATCCACTCCCTAATGGCGAAGAAGCCCTCATATGCACACAGAAATCTCCAACAAACTCACAGTCCAGGAAATGCCCATGTTGGCTAAAAGAACGTGGAAGATGAGGAGGAAAAAAATCATTGAAATGAAAATAAAAGTTTCAGAATGGGAAACAGGTTTTGCACAAAACAAAGTAAGGTGGAAAGAGTTTAGAATTTGAAAAAAAAATATATATATATATAGAACTATCGAATATATAGGACCTGTAAGACAGGTCAAGAATTACCAGCATACACGTCATTGGAACCCTGGTAGACAAAACCAGCAACAACAAAAAGTCAAGCAGAGCAACCACAGACGGGGAGGCGCACCCCGGGCCAGGGAAGTCAATTCCATATAGCTTCATTAGTTTTGTGTTGCTGCTGCAACAAATTACCACAAACTCAGTGGCTTAAAACAACACACATTTACTATCTCATGGTTCTAAACATCACAAGTCTCACTGGGCAAAAATCAAGGTGTTGGCAAGTCTGTGTTCTTTCTGGAAGCTACCAAGCCCATCCCTTGCCTTTTTCTGACTCCTACAGTCTGCCTGCTTTCCTTGATTCCTGGCCTCCTCCATCTCCCAGGCACCAGTCTCATCATTCCCAACTTCACTTTCATCCTCACATCACCTCTCTGACTCTGACCCAACCAACTCACTCTGTAAGGATGCTTGTCATTACCCTGGGCTCACCCAGATCAGCCAGGGTAGTTGCCCCACATTTCTTAATCACATCTGCAAAGTGCCCTTTCCCATGTGACCTACAATACTCACAAGTCTCAGGGATGAGGCTGCAGATGTCTCTGGGAGCTGTTAATGTTACTTACCACAGCAGTCAACCCTGAGATACAGAGTAAAATAAATACTGACTTTTTAAGGTAAATAAACAATTCCTTATGTAATCAGGCAAGAAAGTCAAGCCACTCATAAGAAGAAAAATTTCTCTTACCTTAGTTCTCTTCAAAGTGCATTTAATGCCAAAGAAGAGTGGAGAAATTCCTACAACTCAAGTAAAGAAAGGGGAAATGGGATTTTGCATCTAGCCATCTGTCCTTAAAGTATAGAAACTACAAAGATAGAGTTTTATCAATGCAGAAACTTGGTGACCATTTTTCTCATGAGCCCATTTTGAATAAACTAGTCAAGAGTGAAATTCAGGAAATTAAGACATGAATGAGGAAAGCACAGTAAAAGCACTTGCAATGGGTATTGAATATATTTATGTGTAAAACCAAGCAAGACAAAAGCACATAACGAGAATGGTTTGAAAGAAAAGAAGGAAACAGTTTTATGTCATGACAATGTAGAAATTATAAAATTTACAAATACAGAGAAGTAGAGGAGGAAAAATATTGATAATGGCCTCATTTGTAATACCTGGGGCTCCAAGGCTGTGTATTAAAGTTGATAGATAAGGAACAGAAACATAAATATTTTAATAGTACATACACAGACATTTAGAAATATAATATTAGCACCCAAAAAGTGTATGGTGGGGGACAAGAAGAATATAGAGAATTAAGAGGAATCATATTAATTTTATTCTAGCCTAGAGTGGTCAATAGATATTCCCAAAAGAGGTAATTATAGATGTCAGAGTGATGTCACGGAAAATGGCAAAGTAAAAAGCTTACAGAATAAGTTCCTCCACCAAAATAGCACTTAAGCTGGCAAAACTTACCGAATCAACATCTTTGAATATATGAAATCTAATAAAAAAACTTACAGCAACCAAGAGAGTACTTAATAAAAAAAGAAAAAGGCCGTTAAATTTCCGTAAGGAAGTATTGTATTTTTGCTTCCTCACTTACCATCCCCCATTCTCCAGCATGGCAGCAGCTATGGACATGATGGCCTGGGTTCTAGGTGGCATCTTGCTGGTGCTGGTGGGTATAATACTTACTTTGTTCCCAAATCATTGTGGCTATGCATTTTGACCTGTCTGGAGATTTTTTTTTCCTCATTAAAAAAAAAATATTTATTTATTTATTTTAGAGAGTGAGAGTTGAGGAGGGGGGGAGGGAGTCTTAAGCAGACTCTGTGCTGAGCGCAGAGCCTGATGCAGGACTTGATCCCATGACCCCGAGGTCACAACCTGAGTGAAACTAAGAGTTGGATGCTTAACTGATTGTGCCCCCCAGGCGCTCCTGTCTGGAGATTTCTTTCAGATAGGAGTAGGTCCCCAGGCTGGTGTCAACCAAAAACTTTAAAGATGTACACTACCTGTAGCCTTCTGGAACAAGGGACAGCAGACTGACAAAAGCATACAAAACAAACAGAAAATTATGGCCCATTCACAGGAAAAAAAAAGAAATTGGCAGAAACCATTTCTGAGGAAACCAGGACATTGAACTTACTAGACAAAGATTTATATCTTTTAAATATGCTTAAGGAGCTAAGGGAAACCACAAAGAACCTAGGAAAACTAGGAGAATTATGTATAAACAAACAGACACTATCAGTAAACAGATAAAAAATATTTTGTTAAAAAAGGAACCAAATAGAACTTGTGAGCTAAAAAGTAAAATAGCTAAATTAAAAAATTCAGTAGAGAGGTTACAGAGCAAATTAAGCAGGCAGAAGGCAGAATCCACAAATTTGAAAATAGAACAATTAAAATTATCCAGTCTGAGGAGCAGAAAGAAAAGAAATGAAAGGAAGTGAACTGAACATAGGGGACCCTCAATCAGACTAACATTTGCATTATGGGAGTGCCAGAAGGAGGAGGGAAAGGAACAAAAAGAGTTATTTGAAGATATAAGGGCCAAACTCTTCTTAACTTTGAAGAAAGAATGCATCTACACATCCAAGAAGCTGAATGAATTCTAAAAAGGATAAACTCAGGGACGCCTGGGTGGCTCAGCCCGTTAAGCGTCTGCCTTTGGCTCAGGTCACGATCTCAGGGTCCTGGGATCAAGTCCCACATTGGGCTCCCTGCTCAGTGGGGAGCCTGCTTCTCCCTCTGCTGCTTCCCCTGCTTGTGCTCTCTCTCTCTGACAAATAAATAAATAAAATCTTTAAAAAAATAAAAAGGATAAACTCAAAGAGATCCATACCAAGGTGAATTATAATTAAGTGGTTGAAAGAAAGGACAAGGAGAAAATCTTGAAAGCAACAAGAGAGAAGCAATTCTTCCAGTACAAGGGATGCTCAATAATATTAACAGTTTATTTCTCACTTGAAACCGTGTAGGCAAAAGACAGTGGGATGAATGAAGGATTATGTCAGCAAGGTGCAGTGTAGTAAGCCTTACACATCACCCCTCCACAGAAACATTGATTTAATAATACCTTGAAAATGCCAAATACCTTGAAAAGAAATTCAGAATCCAGCTAAGAAGTAGAAGCTACGTAGTAAAGCACAAACTGAGAAGCAGTCACATTTACATAGGTACGAGCAGCAATTTCAACTTATTCACACCAGTCCTTCCCCCAGACAGGCCTCGGTCGGCACCAAGAAGACAGCCTCGTCCTGTGATTCCCCACGGAGGGACGGTGAGATCTGAGTGTGCACCTGGCCACATGGCCTATCAGAGTGCCTTCTGTGGAGCTGCTTTCCATCTCGCCCCACACTTTGTGCTGAACAACCAAAAGAGCTTGGTCCCTGTGACAGTTAGAAACAAAGAAAAGGGGAAGACATTCTTTTATAGCCAGCAGTTTGTTTTGTTTTGTTTTGTTTTGCATGATTGAGGAAAAGCAGAGAACAGATTCTTTTCCTCCAGGAGGGGAGGGAGGAAGCAAAGGGGGCCTTGCTCCTTGAGGCCTTACAGTGGCTAATATCAAGCACTGCTGACCGGTAAAATTGTATCCCAGTCAAAATCAGTCCATGAGGAGTAGGAGAGATAGCTTCATAGGCAACAAAGCAGCTCTGCAAAGAACATGAAGGATCAAGAAAACCCAACACAATCAAAGGGATAAGACAAATCTCCAGTAAACCTGAAAGAAATGGCTATAATGAGTATAGATCACTCTGAACTCTAGTATGAAAGCGAAAGACAAAAGTATCAACAGAATTATAACTACAGTAGTTTGTTAATGGACACACAATATAAAAAGATGTAAATCAAAGTTAAGTTATCAGCTTAAAAGAGACTACTACAACTAAGTTGCTTTATGTAAGTGTCATGGTAAACACCAATTTAAAAACCTGTAGTAGATACCCAAAATACACACAGAAAGGAATCAAAACATATCAGTACACAAGATAATCAAGCCACAAAGGAAGACATCAAGAGAGGAAGAAAGGAACAAAGGAACTATAAAGCAGCCAGAAAACAATTAACAAAAGGAAAATAATAAGTCCTATCAATAATTACTTTAAATGTAAATGGATTAAATTCCCCAATCAAAAGGCATAGAGTGGCTGAATGAATTGAAAGAAAAACAAAATGCAACCATATTCTGTCTACAAAAAACTCACTTCAGCATTAAGGACACACATAGTGAAAGGCTGGAAAATAATATTTCATCCAAATGGTAAACAAAAGAGATAAGAAGTGGCTATTCTTATATTAAACAAAATAGACTTCAAGTAAAAAAATGTCACAAGGGACAAAGAAGTCATTATATGATGACAAGTGGATCGATTCATCAAGAGGATATAACAAACGTATATGTTCATATATATATATATATATATATATATATATATATATGCACTCAACATTGGAGCCCCTAAATGTATACAGAAAATATTAACAGATTTGAAGGGAGAAATAGATAGCAATACAATAAGAGTAGGGGAATTCTATACCTACTTTCAATAATGGATAAGTCATCCAAAAGAAAATCAATAAGGAAATAGTGTGCTTGAACAACACTACAGACCAGATGGACTTAGCAGATACACATGGAATATTCTATCCTACAGTAGCAGAATATGCATTCTTCCTAAGTGCACAAAGAAAATTCTCCAGGATAAATAAAATGTTAGTGTGCAACTAATGAATCATTGAACACTACATCAAAAACTAATGATGTATTATAAGTTGGCTAATTGAACATAATAAAAAAAGTGTTAGGGCACAAAATAAATCTGAAGAGATTTAAGAAGACTGAAATCACATCAAGTACCTTTTCCAACCACAATGACATGAAACTAGAAATCAGTAACAGGAGAAAAATAGGAAAGTTCAAAACTACATGGAAATTAAGCAACACACTCCTCAACTAACAGGTCACATGAAATTAAAAAGTAGAATTAGAAATATCGTGAGACAGGTGAAAATGGAAACACAACCTACCCGACCTTGCGGGATGCAGGCAAGGAGTGGTGCTAAAATGTGCCCAGGCCCACTAACAGTTCCGTGCTGCTCAAGGCCTGCTGGTATCACCAGGCTAACCTATGCATCCAAGGAGCAAAGCACGCAGATAGGCACCCAAGGTCAGTGGAGAGCAGCCACCAACCAGGAAGATCACGCACAATCCTCTGTGCAACTCACATTCACGATCAAGTAGCAGCTTCATCTTTCTGTGTGACGGACAGCATTTTTGTTTTGGCCAAATGTGTAAAACAAACTTTTCCTAAGTTATACTTTAAAAATTTTATCTTTGGTCCTCAAGGTCTTCTTCTGACTTCATTTTAATTCTTACTAAATAGTCTGCTGCCTATTCAAGTTGCAAACATAAGACTTTGGAAAATGTAGAGCGATAAATAACAACAGAATTTCAAATAGTTTAGTACTTATGTTACATTTGGGATAATTAAAGCCACTTAGAGAAATACAGATGCAAGACAGCACTCTTGGCACTCATTACAAAGGCTCATCCAAATTCATTTTCTGGGCTCCTTCTTGTTTCCCCATTCCCGGCCCCTAGCTTAACCCTCTGACACTTGTGAACTCCCTGTTCTGGTTTACAGCCCAGACATTCCCTAGCCTGCCCCCCTGCTGGAGTTTTCCCCATAGCACTTAATTTTATCATTCTACATTTCACTTGTTCATTAGCTTTTTTTCCCTGTTTCCCCTCAACAAAAGGTAAATTCCATGAAAGTGAGGAACAATACACATTTTATTCTTTGCTAAGTCCCACGGCCCACACAGTAAGTAGAACATTGTATGTCTTTAACCAATACATGCAAAATATAAAGTAATCATTTCACATTGGATTATCATAAAAGTGTTATATTCATTTGCACATATTTACTAATAATTAATATAAAATGTTTATGGTACATTCAGTTTCACCTTCATCCTATTATGATTTCTAAAACCTAATAAAATAGGGCAATTAATATTTGTGAAGATGATCCTGAGTCACTGAGAAGCCAAAATGATTTCTAAAAAATAAAAAAACCCTTGAATTTGGCTTAGTATTGGCTTTATCAAATGCTAATTATTTTAAATCTCTAAGTATTCATGTCTCTAAGGTAATTCTGTTTGTTAGATTATTACCTTAGCCTAAATATTTATTCCCCAATCATTTTGAATAAATTGAAGTTTCTTATTTTACATCTGATTCTGAGAAGTTTGGAGGCAGACAGCTGATGTGAGATGAAGTCTGAATACAGTCTTACACGTGATTGAACTGTAAGTCGAAACGTTGCGGGAGATGATCTTATTACCTTTCCGTATGGTAGGCGTTTCACTGTCTGCAATCAGTTGCAAGCAGTCTTGAGTGACTGAAAAGCAAAAATACATCCTTTTAGTTACTTGAATAGGAACTGAAAGGGAAGTAAGATGCCTGAACGCACCGCACAAAGCTACAGAGCTGTTCTTCCAGAACCACGGAACCAATTATGCTTCCTCCGGAGCCTGCTCATTGTTCTAAAACTGCTTTATGACAACTGCACACAGATTTTTATCATAAATTTTACTTAAAATATAGTATGGCCTTGAAATTCGGTTTAGAGAAACTCTATGTGCTGTTGAAACATGGTAAGTATATCATCCTGAGAGTTCAACCTAACTTGCCTTAAGGTGTCATGCCTGGACAGAAAGCGAGTTTAGTGATTATCATGTGTCTTTCAAGTCTGTCACACGTATAAGCCAAACTATCAGAATACTATAGAGTGATTTTTTGTTTTTAAAAAAAGCCTAACATTAAGGGGCGCCTGGGTGGCTCAGTCGGTTAAGCGCCTGACTCTTGATTTGGGCTCAGGTCATGGTCTCAGGGTTGTGAGATTGAGCCGAGCGTCAGGCTCCATGCCCAGCTTGAGATTCTTCCTCTCCCTCTCCCTCTGCCCCTCCCCGCCTCACCCCCACTCTCTATCAAAAAAACAAAAACAGAAACAAACAAAAAAAGCCAACATTAAATAGTAACTCACGGTTACTGCTAATAAAATTACCATTACTGAAAATAAAAGCAATTGCTAACATTTACTGAGCAGATATAAATACAGGCAACCTCACAAAAATCCTCAAAACTACATACGGAAAACTAAGTCCTGGCAAGTATAAACGGCTTATTTCGGGGCCTGTGGTGGAAAGTGATGGGGCCAGAACTGAAGCCAGGCCTGTTTCACTCCAGAGCCAAAGTCAGGCTTTGGGTACAATATTTTGGACCAAGAAGAGAAGAGAGAGAGCATCTTTAAAAATAAAATGGGAGATTTCCCTGAAACCGCATAATCAGTAAAGCTTCTGGGAAGCATCAATTTGCATCACATATCACGTATACGATATTCCAGATAGCATTCAAGGAAACAGAGAACTATTCTGTTAAATAAGGACAGATGCCTCCAGGTGAAAGCAAAACGAGAACACTGTCTATGGGGAAAAGACCAGTAAATATCTATGGGAAATACGACAAAGCAATTTAAGTGTGCCTATTTTAAATTAAGAAAATATGAGTCGAGATCTCTTATTATCTAGCAAGTATTTTATTCAGAGTTGAAGAAGTACTTTAAAAACATGCCTCTCTATGTTCACATTTTAAGAGTTTGACACAGTGAATTCCTGCTTCCCTTATTAATTGAAAACATTCTGAGTTCTAATACCTAATAGCACAGCACCTAATAACAGATGTAAAACTTACAAGCTATTCCCGAGCTGTGCAGACACACAGGCCTTCGAAGAATACTGCTGCAGGGAGTAAGCACATCAGAAAATCTGTTAAGAAGTTCCCCCTTGGTATTTCAAAGTGGGAATATAATGTTAAAAGCTGCCATTCTTGGGGCGCCTGGGTGACTCAGTCGGTGAAGCGTAGGTCTTTGGCTCAGGTCATGATCCCAGGGTCCTGGGATCGAGCCCCGCGTGGGGCTCCCTGCTCAGTGGGGAGTCTGCTCCTCCCTCTGCCTCTGCCCCATACCCCCCGTTTGTGCGTGCGCTCGATCTCTCTCTCTCTCTCATACAAGATCTTTTTTAAAAAGCTGCAATTCCTTTATAACTCTGAAACTTTTCTAACATATTTTTACGTTTATCTGATCATTTCAATAGGAGCAGAACATTCTGGACGACTCCGTGATTCTTTGGTTGATCTGCAAAACCACGATGGCCATGTCTGTGCCACAGGGAAAATGTGACTCATTAGCACTGTTACTATGGCAGACCTTCTGCCACCAAAAATATGTAAAAGCATCATTAAGAGGCAGAAGGGTCGTGAATAAGGACGGCGTGAAAGAAAGGAGAAACAAAACACCCACAGCAGAGAGAGAGTCTAAAGAGCAGGGGCAGTCTCTCGAGTAGCGCTACCAGCCCTACCTCAAACGTGCTCCTATCCTTCTCACAAACACTTCTTAAGGAATTACCGCTCACAGGGCATCGTGATAAGCTCTGTGAGGGATGCAAGGCTCAAGCAGAGCATGGGAACCTTGAATCTTCCCTCCACACAGAAGAGGATGTTGACAAAAAGGTTAAATTTCCAAATGTTCCCTCTTTCCTGGGCTGTATGTGCACATGCATACAGAGATTAAATGAGATAATGCATGTGGCATATTTAGAACTATTCCTGGCCCACAATACTTGCGAGATTAATCTTGGCTATTATAGTGGGAGGTGCTAGCATTATTGTTCTTCACAGTATTGAACCCAATAAACTGCGCACATAAAGGAAGGGCACTAGAAGGCTGTGAAGGCCAGATGAACCTGATAAAGAGAAACAAGAAAAACTGTAAGATGTTTGTTACTCACGATTTCAATGAACCCTTTCCTTGACCATTTACCCAACACCCCATTGGAGACTTACACATTCTATTTAGAGAAAGAGATTTCCCTAGAGTGAGCCTTGATACTACTAAACTGCTAAGAAAACATCCGAATTTTAATCTCTGCAGCCCCACTGGAGTTGGCTACAACCTACATGTTAAAAAAACAATAAATCTATTCCATCATGTAGTAGCAGAAATCGAACTTCTAAAAGAAAATACACTGCGGGGAGAAAAGTGTATTTCAAGAAACACTCTTCAGAAAGGAAAGTGGATTATTCAAATAAACGTTTGAAAATAGTGTTTGAATTATACTTGCTGAAGCCAGTGCCATTCATTAACTTTTCTTATTCCAGAGAAAGTCACTGGGCTTTTGAAGGAGTGTTGCTGGAAATAAGCTTGACGACTGCCCACTCTGGCCTCGTGAGATGCTGCTTAGGTCCCATCAACCTCAGCAGTGCTGTTTACCTCTTTCACTTTCTTCCGTTTTAGGAAATCCGATGTCCGTTATCATCTTATCTCTAGTACAATCCTTTAAGACTTTCCGGTTCAACACAGATCTGATCTTAAAGTATAGATTATTGCTCACAAAAAGTGAGTCAAAATAGCAATACTGCTTTTTCATATCTCCAAGTAGCATAGACAGCCAGCCACGAGAATTTTGAGAATGCACAGTCTAATGTAAGAAACACAATGCTGGTAACAATTATAATGCTCATCAGTTGTATTTGGTTTTCAAAAGTCTTGCGTACAACCTTCCCTCTACTACAACTGAAGGGAATTTGGAGAGTCTGAGATAATTTATCTTTTTAACTAAACAACACGATAACATGCGTTAAACCCTTTCTGTGTCTGATGGGGACACACATATTTCTATCTATCTATATTTTTTATATTATAATAATGTGTGAAAAAAGGATAATTAATCTTGGTAAGTACAAATTTACAGCTTAATATTTATTCATAACATTAAACTTTGTATAAAATATTTCTATTTTTTTTTTATTAGAGAGAGAAAGAGAGAGAGGGAACACAAGCAGGGGAAGCGGCAGAGGGAGAGAGAGGCTCCCCGCTGAGCAGGGAGCCCGATGCGGGGCTCTATCCCAGGACCCCAGGATCATGACCTGAGCCAAAGGCAGACACTTAACTGACTGAGCCACCTGTGGTTTTACAGGTGCCCCTGTAAAATATTTCTAAAACAAAAATATTATATTGATGGCAAAAATAGTTTACAAAAGAGAATTCCTAAAATAAGAGTTTTTAGAACAAAAATAATTTGCTATTGCTCAATATTTGATATAATAAAATCCAGCCAACCTCACAGAAAAGCATTTAAATATTTTCCATACGGAAAACATTTTGAGTTTGAAAGCCATCTGTTGAAGTACGACACTTATATTACATTCAAACACCATTTAATTAGGAAAAGGGATTTGAATGTTTATGGGATTGCTAGTATCTGCTGTATTATTTTCTGAATTGGAACTAAACGTTTTCAAACTGGAGTTGGGTTTATTGTACATTATTTCAACAAAGCTCAACCTAATATAAACTACCATAAATAATGCAATTATTGCAGATTACACATAACTCCAGTGGAAACACAGAGCTTTTCTCAACACATCTGCCCCATCCATATGATGCACACCTACTCGTTCTTGGTAGTCCTTCTTACTCATCTCATTCAAGCTACTCCCAACCTCTTTAGTCTGGATGAGATGTCCTTCCTGCATTTTCCTGGGTCTCTTTCTTTGTCCTTCTGTCTTCTTACTTTACTGCACCAGAGTTTTTGAAGGCGATGCCAATCTCCTATTTCTGTATACCTTACAATTCAGTATATGGAAGTCATGAGAAACACAGTTTGATTTTTCTTGAACTAGTTTTGAATAAATAGTCAGTGGCTAGAAAAGTCTAACTAGGAGAAATCCCATAAAGATCTAAATATTGACCTAATGAGGGACATAGATTTATGAAGAAATTGAAGAAAGCATGATTTTGGGATAAACATTTCTACTGGAATGGGAATATAAGAATTTAGGGGCAAAAAACTGGATTAGAGAGTTTTATTTGACCAGTGATAAAGAGTTTGCCAATACGAGTTAATGGAGTTTTAAAAGTATTTCTAGAGAGCTAAATTGAGAAGTATGTATTTGATGTATCAGAAAATTTTTTAAAAATTAGGAATTTTTAATCTCGAGAGGGGCCCGCCTGATACATGTTGTGCTTTAGAAAGCTCACACATGTGTTCTTGGGTAGAATCAGTTGCCACGCAGAGAGAATGAAAGCAAAGGTTCAGCTGTTGACTGGTAGTAAACATAATATAGGGATTATTTGATCCCAGAAGCAATTATATAAATAGAGCATCCAAGGTAAATTGTGGGAAAAAAAATTAAAGGTTTGTGACTAATGAATGTGTCTGAAGAATTAAAAACTAATAATGAAAACAAATTTTCAATTCTGGATAATTCAGAAAGATGGTAGCATTACTATGGCCTTGAGGCAGTACCAAAGGGGGGCTGGTTTTGGGGGTTTTGGAAAGAGGTTGATAAAATAATATAGAAATCACAATAGTCAATAGGAGTAAAGAAAGATATCTGATTGGAAGGTGTGTGTGTGTGAGAGAGAGAGAGAGAGAGAGAGAGAGAGAGAGAGAGTTTCTGCAGAGTCCTAAGCACTAACTGGATATTGTCACGCACCACTCATAATGTATCTTTTATGTCTAAAGCACTGTAGGATATGTAAAATGGTAGCCCTTTGTCTTGCCTCATAAACACCAAGAGTAAAAATACAAACAAAACAAAACCCAGGAAAACAAAATTCCATCTTCATAAGTTATTTCATTTTATAATTGATGAACTATTTTAATTTAAAATTATTAATTTTGTAGTTGCATTACCATCTCCATGGGACATGTTATTTTTTTTCTTTTGCCATGACTTCTTTGCATTACCTTAGAATATTTCTCATTATTAATGGCATACACTCATAAAGCACTGGATATCAGTAACTTACCAGTGAAGAAAATTAGCTTCATGACACAACATGCAAACATACTTGAAGTCAAGGAAGGTGAAAACCAAGATAGAAATATATCTGAATGCTTGAAGAAAGCTACCAGAGAATTGCACAATTGGCTCTTACACCTTCAACCTCCCCTTGGACACTTCTCTCTGAATGTCACAGTGATAATTCAAACTCAACATGACCCAAATCTATTTATCTTCCGCACACACACTCACCTCTCATTCTTCTGTTTTCTCTTACTGGCTATAACTACCCTCTGAGCTGCCCAACCGAGAAACTTTGTAAACATGCCCAGTTCCTTCCTCTGTAATGTTGAAATCCGGCAAATAACCCAGTTCTAATGGTTTGAACGTTCAACTTTTGCTCAATTTGGATTCTGTCTGTCATTTATCTCATTCAATAATTTTACTGAACACTAAATTTAGGTCATGTGTTTGGCTCTGGATAGAAAAGAAAAAAAGAAAAGAAACAGAGGAGACACAATCCTTACCCCCTTAGAGCATCCCTACCCCCATGGAGAAGAGGTATGAATCAGCATCACAAATACAGAATTGAAGTTGCAAGAGAGATCAGGAAGGTTTCTCAGAATGGGATGCTTAAACTCAAGTCAGAAGAAAGAAGGGGGTAGGAACATTCCAGACGAAAGTGTCAAGAGTATACACAAAGGCTGAGGTTGGAGGGACATGGCAAGTATGGCTAACAGAGGGAGAGACAGACAGACAGACAGAGACAGGGGGAGAATAATAAACAAGGACAAGACGCGCATGGCAGCCACGTTTAGATCTCCACCCTCACTGCTCTGGACAATTGCACTTGCCCACCAAGCTGTGCCTCTTCTCTTTTCTGCCATTTCTACTCCACTGCTTGTGTTTCCTCCAGATTGACCTTCCTAAACCTGAATTTTATCTTGTCCTTCTAATGTTTCTAACTCCTTCAGTGGGTTTCCCCTGTACACAAAACCCAAGTCTACCTTCATGACCCCAGGACCTCAGCCCCTCCACCCCTCGCAGAACGGGAGCTCCAACCGCGACTGCGTGTCTGCCATTCCTTTGGCTACATATTCCCGCCTTGGCATCTAGTGAAACCCATCCATCCCTCAGGGCTCAGACCAAATATCAAGTTTCCCTCATCCTTCCAGCTAAATATTGGATCCCACTACACTTTGTGCACACATCTACTGAAATAACATTTCACTATACATCCTAATTGTTTCTATTACTGTCTCTCTCTCTAGGCTCAGTCACTTGATATTAAGGACCATCATTTATAAATTTGCACAGTGTCTGGTTTACATCAGACTAAAAAATGAAGAAAGAAAATCTGTGCAACAGTTTAGAACAAAAACAGACATCATAACAATATCCACCTTTTCCAAATGGTTCTTAGAAACCTCATCCTTATATCCAACTTTATAATACATGTTAAATCAAACTAAATTAATGCTTTAGGGAAAATAGGTTCTATAAAAAAAAAAAACCACTGATATTTGGACCTTCTAACAATAAATCCTTGGGCCCAGGGTTATATGAAAAACATTTTCCATAACAAATAACCCTCAACAAGAAGGATTTCGAGTTTTCATTTGTAGAACTGAAGCACACTATAATATTTTTTTTTGGAAGCAAATGATTATGTAGTATTTCTCTACAATTTCTTACTCTCTATTTCCCAGAAGAAGTTCTAGTGCAGCAGATGGAAGAGAAACAGATTGAGCCGTGAAGTGTGACTTCTCAGCCGGTGTCAGAAGCTGCACTAGGTAGCTATTTACAGTGGTCTCCCGTCTATCCCAAACGGCCCAGCCCTAGGACGAGGAGGAGGAAGCGTGAACTTGTAAAAACACTTCCGTCAGTTTTCCTTTGCAAAAATCCAAGCAAAGGAACAATGTCAAGGTGTTGGCCTGTATTCTGCCCCATCCACCCACTACAATAAGGCCTCTTCTTGCGTGTTTTCTACTTCCTGCTGCAACCCTGTTCCCACGCCATGGGATACTGTCTCCTTTTCCCCAAATCGACTCACTCCTCAAAACCCAGCTCCGCTCTTAACCATCATGGTGTCAATCATCTTTCAGTCTGTGATCTGAACTCACATCCTAGGATACCATTGCTAGATGGCCTGTTGGTATTGATGTTAGTAACAGTCTAGGCCTCTTGGGGACCCAATAGTTTTTGTCAAATCTGATGTATTATTCAAACGTTAAGCCCGTACAGCTCGCACAATGGAAAAAAAAACTCAGAATTTGTAGTCAGTATATAATGAATCCAAACATGAGTTCTCAAACCAATTTAGCTGTTTAATCATGAGATTACCATTAATATTAAAATATCTTTTTCTTATCTATATAATAAGAATAACAATATCTGCTTCATAGTATTGTGAGGACTAACTGAAGTCATAATTTACGTGTGCTTTGTAAAGACTAAAGAGCTTGTTGATTATTATTTTAAAATTTACATTAATTTTCTTTAATTTCTCCAACTCAGTATTTAGCTTGTTGAGGTAAGGGACTGGCTATGTCTTGGCTTTAATTCTCTCATCTAAAATGGAGACAATAACACCAACCGAATAGGGGTTACTGAGAAGGTAAATGGTATCATAGACCCACAGAGCCCAACCCAGAGCTTGTGCGTACCATGTATCCAATAGCTTAGTTTCTCTCTCCCCTTTTCTGTATATTCTGGAGTGCCACCTCAGACCTTGGCACACTAGATGTTTCCTCTATTTTTGAGCAAAATCTGTTTCTTCTCTAACTCTTAATGAGAATACCTTTTATTTGTTTAATTTTTTAATTTTTAAAAAGATTTTATTTGAGAGAGAAAAAGAGCATGTGCATGCGAGCAGGGGAGAGGCAGAGGAGAGGGAGAGAGAGAATCTCAAGCAGACTTGGCACTGAGCGCGGAGCCCGATGTGGGGCTCAGTCTCAGGACTCTGAAATCATGACCCGGGTGGAAACCAAAAGTTAACTGACAGCCACCCAGGAGCCCCAAGAATACCTTCTAAAAGAAAATCCAACCACAACGAAAGTGCAGCTGCCCAATACGGTTCTTTTAAATAGGACTTGACTTACAAAAATAATAAACAGTACAACTAGTATTATCCATTCCTATAGGACTATTAATGAGAACACATTTCTCAACATTATGAATTTACTTTTAAAATATCAACCCATTTCTGCAAATTTTTTTTTAAGTTGGAAGTGTAAAGAATTATTGAGCCTTCGAGGAGAAACAAAGACTTACCCCGGCCTCCCTGACGCACGCTCTTCCTCTTTCCCGCCCTTCACGCTGCCCATTCTGTGAACCCCTGCCCGAGATACTGCACTTTTTCATGATGTCTGCCATTTTCTAGTATACTGTAATTTACTCATTAATTGTGTTTATTGACTACTTTCTGTGTCTTTCCACCTTGCTGTAATGTAATCTCCAGTGGGCAGGAAACTTTTATCTGTTGTGTTTTCTGATCAACACCCAACACCTAGAACAGTGCTTGAGACCTAAGGGGCCTGTGGCTTACATGGAAGATACACGACATCACTTTTGGCTGCTTTGATTGACTAATTTCCTGGCTCTTCTGCTTCTCAAAACTTTAAACTTGACAAGAACAGGGTTCAGAGATTTGGTTGTGAGGTCCCTATTTTATTTTATTGCTTTTTTGGAAACTGAACAGAAGCCAGCTCTTGCAACACTGAAAAAGAAGTCATTATTGAAGCAGCTGCGGGGGGCATAGCACTCAGGGAAGATTCTGGTCAAAGATCACCATGACAACAACCGGCTGTTTCTGTTCTAGGAAGGAACACACCCTTACTGGGGAGGAGGTTCCAGTTAACCTAATTTTGGTACAAACTGGATGACTGAGCTTTATATTGCATATGCATCCAACACTCATTTTACAGTCTTGTAAGATACAGCAAAGCCAGAAATGTCCATGAACAAAGACTGGATGTTACAGACCCATCGGACCTGCCATCTTTCCTTGCAAAGGAGATGGACTATAGATTTCAAGAAAGAACACTCAAAAACAGAGTTCAGTTATTTGTTAAGTACCAGTGTTGGTTTCTTAGTTGTGACAAAGTATGGTAATATAAGACAACAGGAGATACTGGATGGGGGGTATATGGCAACTCTCTGCATTACCTCTGCAACTTTTCCGCAATTCTAAAATAATCCCAAACCAAGAACGTTTATTTAAAAATGGAGAAAAATAACTTAAAGTAGATTGGCCAAAATCTTACAACAAATATTTAGAAGATGAAATATGGATAATTTTCCTCCACTCTTGTTTTTATATTTTGTTCATGTTTTCAACACCTTTTTAGTCTTATAATTGAGATGAGTATGATACACACTATCAATAAAAGTAATTTTTGTATTTCTATAATCTAAAACACATGCAATTCTAATAACTTTTAAATTCCCTACTGAATAACAAGAGGAAAATATAAAGGTTACTTGATTTTATTAACAAAACCTTGTTTTAGCTCAGTGGGAATCCATCTGAAAGAACCCATTCTTCTGGGGTGCCTGGGTGGCTCAGTTGGTTAAGAGACTGCCTTCGGCTCAGGTCATGATCCTGGAGTCCCTGGATCGAGTCCCACATCGGGCTCCCTGCTCGGCAGGGAGCCTGTTTCTGCCTCTGACCCTCCCCCCTCTCATGTGCTCTCTCTCTCTCAAATAAATAAAAAAAAAAAAAAAAAAAGAACCCATTTTCCTGATGGGCTCTTAGTATGGTTATCTCTCCGTTCTTTAAGTGGATGGAATAGTTAGTTGAGAGCTGACAGTAGGGATCATGATGATTCCATTTGTGAAGAAATTTTAACAAGAATATTTCAAAGCCAGATCACTTTAGTTATTAGTTTTAATTGGGAATATCTCCAAATACACTTAGGGGCTGAAAAGTGAACTTTTGGCTAATATGAGCCATTTGGCAATTCTTTGATCCTGGATTTCCCCACATTTCTGTTTGTTATATTATAATCAGAAATTATCTTATGAAACACAGAACCCTAATAAGACCTCCATTTGAAACACAATTAAGAAAAACAAAGCTGGAGCCAAATACCCAAAATGTACAACTACTTAAGAGCAGCATTTACCCTTGGGAGGCCTGGAGAAGCACCAAGTGGGCATGTGGGCTGATGGTGATGTCCGCCCCTTCATCTACTGCTGTTCATTTTGTGAATACTCACCAAACCGTACCCTTACGATCTGTGCCCTTTTCCGTATGTAAATAATACTTCAATTAAAACCAAAACATTAAATAAAACAAGAAATCCACAAAATTAATTAGACAGGTTGTTGAATATGACAGTTTCTCTGTGACTCTTCAGTGAGCCCAAATTGTACCTCTACCTGGTGAACCAAGAAAGTCTGAGGCAAGGGGCCCCCAAATTCTCCCAGCAAGTCCAGCCTTGCTATCCAACTCATTCTTTGGTGAATTAGCTGTTTTAAATGTCAAGTTAAAAAATTGCATAACACGGCCTCCGATCAAAACCTGAGAAATGAACAGGTACAGCCACTTTGGAAAACAGTGTGGCGTTTCCTCAAAAAAGTAAAAACAGAGCTACCCTATGACCCAGCAATTGCACTCCTGGGTATTTACCCCAAAGACACAGATGTAGTGAAAAGAAGGGCCATATGCACCCCAATGTTCATAGCAGCAATGTCCGCAATAGCCAAACTGTGGAAAGAGTCGAGATGCCCTTCAACAGACGAATGGATAAAGAAGATGTGGTCCATATATACAGTGGAATATTACTCAGCCATCAGAAAAGATGAATACCCAACTTTTACATCAACATGGATGGGATTGGAGGAGATTATGCTAAGTGAAATAAGTCAAGCAGAGAAAGTCAATTATCATATGGTTTCACTTATTTGTGGAACATAAGGAATAGCATGGAGGACATTAAGAGAAAGAAGGGAAAATGAAGGGGTTGAAATCGGAGCAGGAGATGAACCATGAGAGACTATGGACTCTGAGAAACAAACAGGGTTTTAGAGGGAAGGGGGGTAGGGGTATGGGTTAGCCCAGTGATAGGTATTAAGGAGGGCACGTACTGCATGGAGCACTGGGTGTTATACGCAAACAATGGATCGTGGAACACTACATCAAAAACGAATGATGTATTGTATGGTGACTAACATAACATAATAATAAAAAAAAAGAAATACGGGAAAAACCCCCCTTCCAATGATGCCAGATCACTGCATCTTACTTCATAGTGAGCCCAAAATCGATCAGCAAACATTCACAGAACGCCTAGTGTGTACAAGTATCATGATGAATGTGCCAAAGACACAGGACCCAGAGCATAGAATCCTCTCCTCTTTAGCTTGACAGACAGGACGCGTACAAACCTCCCCCAGGTGATATATGTAATACCAGGTGTGCTGTGTGCTGAGGACGTGGGGCTTTCTAGCCCAACACACTGGAGTTTACTTACAAATTGAACAAACACACAATAAAACTGAAGTGCCTGCTGAAATTTAGGCTGGATTTACAGATAAAAATGGGCAACATTCTGGAGTGTTATTCAGCAGTACTTAGCTCTGAAACTTTTTGACATAAAATGACAGAATATGCAGAAAGCAGAGTATCCTAAAAACAAAATCTAAAACAATACTATAATTCTATTAAGTATAAATCCAGTAAGTGTGTTGATGTGGCTTAAAACTAACCATGAGATTGATCGAATGCTGCATTATTTGTTGAAAATTCTGTACATTTTAAAACAGTTTAACAGCCTATTTGAAAATCCCAGGACTCCAAAATCACAACAAAACGTTTTTTACACTTAACTATGAAAGAAGAGTAAAACCTATAAAAGGAAAATTCTATCTAATCGGGAGATTTAAAATTTGATATTTAATAAAGATATTAAGTGTTCCTGGATATATAAAATTAAACCATGTAAAAATTCCATTTTCTTCTTCAGAGTTACAATTTTTATAAAATTCCAACAAAAAATGTCAATGGTTCCAGAATGTATATAGAAAATTAATAAATAAGAACATGAATGGCCGGACACTTTGAAAGTAACAGGGACAACCTAAAGTTTTTGAGTCTTACTTAAAATAAATCAGAACTAGGGGCGCCGGGGTGGCTCAGTTGGTTAAGCATCCAACTCTTGGTTTCGGCTCAGGTCATGACCTCAGGGTCTTGGGATTAAACCAGAGTCAGAGTCGGGCTCCCTGCTCAGTGGGGAGTCTACTTCTCCTCTCCCTCTGCCCCCCCCAGCTCATGGTCTCTCTCTCTCTCTCTCTCTCTCTCTCTCAAATAAATACACAAATAAATATCTTCAAAAAATAAATCAGAACCAGAATAGAAACGAAAAAAACAAAGAAAGCTGCACAGATTCAAACTGTAATTTTCTCAATTCCAAAAAAAGGACAGTACCAAACAGACAAAAAAAAAAAAAATCAAGGAGTTTCAGACAAACTTCTTGGTTATGGACACATTAATTTTGTAGTGCTAAACAAAATACATTTTCCTTGCACAAAAGGATGGCATCTAAAACAACATTCAAGCCAGTTTCATGAATGAGGAATAGTAAATATGACCTGTCACTGAGGTTCTCCTCTTCAAGGCTTCCATCTCAGATCTATGAATGTTATGAGTGTGTGTGTAGAGAGAGATGTACTGTTTACTGCATATATATGTTATCTATACATATATATGATAAGTTCATATACATACCGTATCTGTGTATACTACATAGATATATGTACTATATAAAAGGTCTATAAGAATCTCAGGCAAACCATGATAATGACAATAGCAATTACATCTGGACTTTGGAAGCTGGGTAAATTTTGATTCACTTGATAGAATTTTTTGTTACTTTCCAAACTTTCTAACAGTTACAAATTATTTAGGGAAAATTTTTAATCAGCATATAACTTTTGGATGCCATAAAATCATAAATCTGTAAAAATTTGCATATTAGGAAAATTTAAAATATAATAGAGGGTATTTTGGGGACGTGGGACTCCAGGAGTTAATTAATTTCTTACTCAATGTCCTTTCTTCTTAAATCTGCTATGAAGAGCCCATATCCTCTTTGTGATGGTAAAGTTAAGGTTTATTTGTAAAACTAATGTGCAGAGGCTGGGAAATACTAGCATAGAGGTTGAAGAAGATTAAGGCACTTTGACCCTACTGGATATTAAAGCTCATTATATTATAAAATACTTAAAATATTTTATTTAATACAGATAAATAGAATAATAAATCAATGAAAAAAACAGTCCAAAATAGATTCAACTATATATGAGAAACTTAATATAATACAATAAGCTTTCGAATGCAAACAAGTTAAAAAGAATCATCCAATAAATTTAGCTGAGATATCTAGCAGTAATTTGGAAGGAAAAAATAAAAGAAGAAAGGGGAAGTTAAAGCTAGTAGACAAGATCTACCAAATGAACGCCAGGAGGATTAAGGAGTTAAGTACCAAACTAAAACACTAAGTTATAAAAAAGTCAAAGTAGCGGCGAATAGAGTAGGCTATATAAGAGATTATGAACAAATACATTTTTAGCTTTAATGTATTAGAGACGATCAAAAGGAAAAGTTTATCACATTAAATACACAGATGTAAAATCTCTGTACAAGTTAAAAAAAGAAGCAAAATATTGCGAAAATATTTACAGCAGAATTTTGATAGGCAGAATGTCTAATATAGTTTCTTCAAAATTACAAAAAAAATTAGGACAGATGAGGGAAGTTATAAATAAAAATTAGCAGAACATAAAATTAGAAGTTATCCAAATATGCAGAAAGAAATTAATTCTTATTTGCAAGCAAGCAACAAATTACATCTGAGATACTGTTTTACAACTACTAAATTAGCCAAAATAAATTTTAAAAGATAAAACTCTGTAAGAATGTGGAGAACTTGTCCACTGCATTTCTGACTGCATACATTTATAACTCATTTTGAAAGCAACATGGCAAGAGGCAGCGAGGGTGGTAAAGATGTTCATCCTCTTTAGCTCTGATAGTCTATCTATAGAATTTATATGGAACATATAATTCCTCAGAAACAAGAGATCTGCACAAAAATTTTGGAAATGGTCACGTTAAATAACTGCATGATATAGCAAACTAATATGGAATTACTTAGAAACAGGGAAAATGCTTATTGTATAATGATAAGTGAACACAAAAATATACTATATATATGCTGTATTTTTTCAATTATGTAGGAAATACAGATGACAAACTGCAAAGTATGAAAATAATTTATGTGTTAGAGTAGAGTAAAAGGATTAGTGTTTCCTAGTTTATATACGTTTCAATCCAACTGTTTCTGATAATTGACACAAAGCATATGTTAAAATCACAGTCTTTATGAAATAGGTAAGAATTTTGTCCATGAATAAGGCAGTTAGTGAAAAATACGTTTCCAGCCAGAGCATCTGATGAGAGCATATGTGTGAGTGTGTGTGTGTGTGTTCTCTGACAGAAGAGCACCTAGTCAGGGCGCCTGGGTGGCTCAGATGGTTAAGCGTCTGCCTTCGGCTCAGGTCGTGATCCCAGGATCCTGGGATCGAGCCCCGCATTGGGCTCCCTGCTAGGCGGGGAGCCTGCTTCTCCCTCTGCCTCTGCCTCTCTCTCTCTCTCTGACTCTCATGAATAAATAAATAAAACATTTTTTAAAAAAATAATAAAATAAAATAAAAAAGAAGAGCACCTAGGCAGTAAGTCATGTACTTCCCTTCACAAGTGCAAACCTGTATGTACAGAACTGCACCTGTTCTGCTCACCTCACGGTCAATGGGAGGGTTAAGGACACAGTAGCAGTGACAATAACTATCCCAGCACGTGCCTGCCTGGCACATTCTGTGCTCCAAACATGTTCCTTCAAAATAAAAGAGAAACAATCCCAAGGATTTCTTAAGGTGTGCTGCTATTGAATGTAATGTAAATACTCCTTTTCTTCTTTGGAAGGCAGGAACTAGAGTTGAGCATTTGGGGAGGCCCTGCCCAATCCGAGGTTTCAGGAATCTGTAAGACTCTCTGGAATGAGTGGGACATGAACAACGGCAGGAATCACTCAAGAACTCTTACAAGAAGATCATAAACTTGTGGATTTCCCGGAAAAGCATTAAAATCTCTGCATGTGTACGTGTGTGTGTAAAATGAACTTTTTAAAAACTAAGGCAACAAACAAAATAAATCACAAACGCACACCTGCTGCAATATGAGCTTCCCTGGGCGGCAGGGCACGCCATGCGCCCTGAGGAAGCGTTTACCTTTACCTGGCCTTCTCTGACTCGGGTAGACATGCGGTGCTTTCTTCCTGGAGGGCTAGGCAAGGAAGTTCTTCCTGGAAGCTAGACAAGTTTCTGACACAGGCATGATCTATGAGGAAGACTATGTGGCCCCTTCCTCCTCCGCTCTGCTTGTGGGACAGGACAGCCCTCAGGCTCTGCTCATTGAAGGACAGAACGTGCTGTGCACGGGCTGCGCCCGGAAGCCCCCTCCGGGTTAGATGCAACTCTCACAGTCTCCGTGCACTGGTCCGCTCTCGGGCCCCCAGAGCGGAGGCCACCCTCCACACCTGTGGACGCCAGGCTCCCTGACTCATAAATGCCTCTGTGCCCGAAACCTACCTGTTTCTTCTGGACCCTGAAGCGCACGCTTGTTCCTGCTGCTTTGGCTAGAGTTGCCCTCTCCTGCAGCGGGTGGTGCCAAGATCCCCTAAGAAGAGAGAAACCCCAAGTTACTGCAAAGACATCCGAGGTGCGGGAGGCGGCGGTGCGGGGCGAGCCCACGCCTGGGGCTGCAGCTGCTTGCTGCAAACTCACTTTCAGGGCCGAGGTGACAGCTGGAGCCTCCCGCACGGCTGCCCCGGGGGCTGCGGCTCCGGCCTGGGGGGGGCCTGGCAGCTGCTCTGCCTGGTGTTGCTGCAGCTCCGCCCGGAGGCTCCCCAGCTCGGCCTGAAGGGCGGCCACCCTGCAGAAAGCCAGCACCGAGAGGCAGCTGGCCGTCAGGGCCAGCAGCAGGGTCACGGCCAGCAGTGCTCCATCTTTGGAGAACGGGACAGAGGGGCTTTCCTTCAGGGGGAGGATGGAGACACACTCCCTCGGTTTCATTTCTTCTCCCCTCCGCAGGCAGGGAGAGAGGCATGACCGCTGGCCTGCGCAGCCATCCATGGCACTCCTGGAACTTTGGAGGTTCGGGCCTTTCGGGTGAGTGAGCGCAGGGAATGGATCATTTCCTGTGAGCTGTGCTTGCTGGTGTCCTGCACTGACTCCAGGGCCTGGCCCTGCTGTCGCCCGCAGGAGAGCTCTCCTGAGCCTCCCGCCGTCTGCCCCGCTGCATCCTGGCCCCCACTGTATGATAGGTCTTCCTGGCACTGGCCCTTCAATCCGATTGCCCAATCATTTCCTCATTTCACTTTCAGTTTTTGTAAGAATTTTAATGGCATCTCAAGACACACACACACACGCACACACGGGCCCCGTGCATCCCCCTACATGACGGGACTCGGGGTGTGGGCTGGCCCACCGGGGAGAGCCCTGCGGTCGTACAGGTGCGGGACGAGCATGGCAGGGCTGCCCCACTCGGGGCCACATGGCTCCGGGCGGCAGGGGGAAAAGAACACTGAGGTTCCTGGTGCTGTAATAAAAATAATTAATGTGAAGGTCAGATAAGCTAAGTGGCAGCCCTGAACTGTACTCAGCTGGAGAATGATTTATGAACGGTCTCTAAGTAGGAAACAGAATGAGACGTCCTCAGAGGAGGCATGGAAGTCCACTGGGGCACAGTTGCCTTATTATTGTCTCAGCAACGCAACACACAGAATGTGACCGAATCTGGGAGGTGTATTTAGAGTCCATCGGAGGCGTTCTTGCTCTGCGGGGGATGCATTTTGAGGGGAAACCTGTGCGCGCCCTTCCTCCTGGGACTGGCCACCCTGACAAGCCCTCCCACCGAGCTGCAAGTGGCCGCTCAGTGCAATGTGGGCTGGGAAACCCAGCCTTCTCTCCGGCTCCCAGTGCCTCCGCCCAGCCCCACCGCGAGCTGCTCTCTCCCTACAGTCCTTGTTAGGCTGACTCTGCCCCAACCTAATGGGCGTGCGAACAACCTGACTCAGCCCACAGACACTTTGGCTTCCAGTCTCTGCTGCTGGACTTGGTCTGGCTGCAAAGACAGCAGTCCTGCCCTGTCTCGATGGCGGGCTTCTGGACATTTCTCAGCTGCTCTGCCCCCAGCACGGGCGTATGGTCAGGAGCTCCCATCTCCACAGCATTCCTGGGCACGAGCCGAGGCCGGGACACGTGAGTCCTCTGTGTGCTCCGTGCCCCCTCCCGTTCCTGTGCCAGCTTCAAAGGGCAAGTTGCAGGAACCGTGTGAGCAAGGAGAAGGGCTCCAGAGCCAGGCTGTGAATCTCTCTGGGCAAAATACATGTCTCCTCATCTGTGAAATGGGAGGATGGCTGTCCTTGAGAATTCTAACGAGCCTTATAGGAACGCAGAACAAACTATATTTAAGCTGCTTCCATTTCTCATCCAAGTTCACTCATTACGTCAAGTGTTTTTATTGCAGACGTCTCCGTGTGTGTCCCTCTGTAACGCCTGCAGGGGTCTGACAGCAGACCCCTGCAGGGAGTCGGCATATCTTCACCTTCACCAGGAGCCATGGAGCCCCCCCCGAGGGGTTCCCCACACTACGGGTGACGTCATCAGACACTCATTTTTACCTATTAGGACTGTTATTTTCTTTCTTTGTGTCTGTGAGTGCTAAGACCTTTTTAAATGACTTTTAAAGAACTTTAGAAAAACTTCACAAAGTTCTTTCAGAGATGACCTTGGTCCCCCACATCAGCCATTCTCCAATCTCTGAGGTGGAAGGACGTCTTCTGTGAGTGTGTGCCAGACATCAGGTGACCGCATCTTCTGTCCCAGCCCCTGTCAGCAGGCCCATCTTGGTGACACACAGTAGGTAACGTTCCAGAAAAAAATAGAATTCGTTTGGGGACTATATTAGACCCTCTGTGTGAAAGTAAGGGAGACTCACTCAGGTTCCGTGTGTGTATTAGTATCACCTACATACATACAGAAATAAAAGAATTCAAGGCAGAGCTAGAAACCTATCGCTCTCTTCTTTCACTCAGGACACTTGCAGCCGCTTCTTCCTGTGAGCCGACCTTCTTCCACTTCCGGGGGTGGGGGGCACGCTTCTCCACATTCTGCTGTAAAAAGTCCAAAGACAGGGACTAATTTGACTGTGTTAGAGAATTAGCCCTGCCTCCGTCACCCTTCGGGGCAAAGACCTTCATGGCCGACTGGCTCCGGAGAGAGCCACTGAGCAGCCTCCGTGCAGGTCGGCGTACAACACGCATCTCATCTCGCACCAAGCAGTGGGCAACCCTAAGCATGGAGAGGACAGCAGGGCGGCGGCCTCCCCGACCCAGGTGTGAGCTCGCGGCCAAGGCCACGTGCGTGTCGCCCACAGCGATGCCACCACTGAACTTCTCTGGAGACGGGTAGAAACCAAGTGGCAGTCATGTGCTCCCGAGTTTCTTACTAGAGGAACAAAAGGAAGTTATTACTCCATAAATCAAGGATCTGTTTCCTGCTGAGGAAACGGTTTGACAATAATTTAACTGAAATTCTGTTCAACAAATAGCATGCCATTCACTGAATAACACGCCATACCACAAGTTTATTCAGGGAAGGAAGCCAGCGTACCTGAGCCACAGAGTGTTCTCGGCCAGGATGGAGCTATTTTTACCCACTTCTTTTTCTCACCTAGCATAGAAAACATTCCCGTGTAATACAGCTCTACCAGATGTAATAAATGAATCCATGTTCCTTGTCCCATCCACTCAGGATTGGGCAGATAGGAACGTGTGAGAGTATATGTGAAAAGAATTTAAGTTATGAGTTTATCCAAGGGTGTGAACCAGAGAATAAAACAAACATGCACTCTTTGGCTGCCTGCAGCTTTTACACCTCAAAAATACTCAAAAAGCTTAATTAGAAACTTCTGGCTTATAGTATTGTGAAGAGTTAGCACCTTTAGGACACCTCTCTTATACCCCTTCTCTGAGGACAAATTGTCTTTCCTGAGGATTTGGACCACTCAAGCAGGTAGACAACTCTTCTAGACTATGTGGATGTAGATAACAATAGATCTCGGTAAAACCGGCTTCCTAAAGTGCTCAAAATATGGTAAACAGTTGGATACAAATAATTATTACTTTTGAGAAACAATCACGTTGTTTTCTGTTGGAAATATATATGCAGCCAGTGAAATGGATTTGTAAGGCTAAATGCTAATCACTTGGTAACTTAACTGTGAAGTAATGGTATAGTTTTCTGGTCATTTCATATACAAAAAATAATGCTGGCAATACTGATTCCTAATTCTCAACAGTTACATTAAAAATAGGAGCATGTGTATTTACTGGAGCTTAATTGTATCATTGTTGGGAAAAACATCCACTTTGTTCAGTATTCATTTTCATTTGCAGATGGCTCTTTAGTTTGTTGTGGGACTGCTTTCAGATGTAATGCTCTCGAATAACAGTGTTTAAGGGTGTGCTTTCAAGAAATTTCTGTTGACTTCAATATATTTTCAATGATAGTGCAGTATAGTTTGCTCCTCTTTACCTTTTAACACCAACACGAATAAAATTTTATTTAGTATTAAGATGGATATGTGTCAGTCATTGCAATCATCTACCTATTTCATATACATGAATGAATTTGTCTATGTCACATACACAGACACAGAACACACACTGACACCTAGGAACACTTGAATAGAAGCTGCTCAGATTCAACCCACCTCAAAAACATTGGGAGAAATGATAGAGTGATTCTACCCATGCAAGAAATATTACTCTCTGCCTCTAAAAATTAATAAGGCAGAACTCGCAAACATTTAAAATAACTTACTTGAAAATTTTGCTCAATAAATGTTAGAAGTAAAATGATGGAGGTGGGGAGTGCAGGTCAGACATATCTGCATGCCCAGCTGAGGCTACTTCACCACCTTAACAGACTCTTTCCTGCCCCAAATCTGGGAACTGATTTTTTTTCTAACTTCAGCACTACTTCATTTTTTTTTTTTAATTTAAATTCAAGGAGCACCTGGGTGGCACAGTCAGGTAAGCATCCGACTCGACTCCTGATTTTGGCTCAGGTCATGATCTCAGGGTTGTGAGATTGAAACACCAAGCCGGGCTCCACTCTGGGCGTGGAGCCTGCTTAAAATTCTCCCTCTGCCGCTCCCTCTGCCCCTCCACCAATGCCTGCATGCCTGCATTCATGCTCTCTCTCATAATAAATAAATAAATAAATAAATAAATAAATAAATAAATAAATAAATAAATAAATTCAAGTTAGTTCACATACAGTGTAGTGCTGGTTTCAGGGGGGTAGGATGTAGTGATTCATCAGTTGCATGTAACACCTAGTGCTCATTACTTCAAGTGCCCTCCTTAATGCCCATCACCCAGTTACCCAATCTCCCCACCCCCCTCCCCTCCAAGCAACCCTAAGTTTGTTCTCTATATTCAAGAGTCTCTTATGGCTTACCTCCCTGTCTGTTTTTAATCTTATTTTATTTTTCCTTCCCTTCCCCTATGTTCATCTGTTTTCTTAAATTTCTTAAATTCCACATGAGTGAAATCATATGGTAGTTGTCTTTTTCTGACTGATTTATTCTATTCAGCATAATACCCTCTAGCTCCATTCACGTCGTTGCAAATGGCAAGATTTCATTTTTGATGGCTGAGTAATATTCCAATATAGTAATATTCATATATATACGAGATATATGATATATATACATATTATATATATACATATTATATATACATATATACATATATATGGGTATATATATATATACATCTTCTTTATCCATCTGTCAATGGACATTTGGGCTCTTTCCATAATTTGGCTATTTAAAAAATATATATATATATTTTTTTATTATGTTCAATTAGCCAACATATAGTACATCATTAGTTTTTTTATGAGAGAAATAAGTTCTTGTGTTTTATATATCAACAAATATGACCTCTACATATACACGTGTATATAATGCAAAAAAAGTCATAATTTCATTATAAATTGGGAAAATCCACATAGAATGTCATATTTTAATACACATTTCAGAATGTGATGTATAAATATAGCAAGGTTATGTGAGATTTCATCTAGTTAATTTAAAACCTATATAATATTCTGTACATACAAGAGAAAATTCCCATGTAGTTGAAATACTATATTAATTCCCCAAAGCAAATCAAATAGCAAAATTTGGAATTAAGGCATCAGTAGGTATCATCCCTTCTGAAGGGCAAAGAACATTTGCTAGCAATAATATATCACAATGCTTTAATTTGATTGTGGTTAAAGGAATATAGATTATATTATACTGATATATTAAAGAGTTGAAACTTAGTTTGTAAACATCATTAGTTTTTGATGATCAACGATGCATTAGTTGTGTATAACACTCAGTGCTCATCACATCACGTGCCCTCCTTAATACCCATCACCTGGTTACCCCATCCCCCCACCCCCCCTCCCTTCTGTAACCCTCAGTTTGTTTCCCGGAGTCTAAGAGTCTCTCATGGTTTGTCTCTCTCTCTGATTTCTTCTCATTCAGTTTTCCCTCCCTTCCCCTATGGTCCTCCATGCTATTCCTTATTTTCCACATATGAGTGAAACCATATAGTAACTGTCTTTCTCTGCTTGACTTATTTCATTCAGTGTAAGACCCTCCAGTTCCAACCATGTCAATGCAAATGGTGGGTATTCATCCTTTCTGATGGCTGAGTAATATTCCATTGTATATATGGACCACATCTTCTTTATCCATTCATCTGTTGAAAGATACCTCAGCTCCTTCCACAGTTTGGCTATTTTGGACATTGCTGCTATGAACATTGGGGTGCAGGTGCCCCTTCTTTTCACTACATCTGTCTCTTTGGGGTAAATATCCAGTAGTGCAATTGCCACGTCACAGGGTAGTTCTATTTTCAACTTTCTGAGGAGCCTCCATATGGTTTTCCAGAGTGGCTGTACCAGCTTGCATCCCCACCAACAGTGTAGGAGGGTTCCCCTTTCTCCACATCCTTGCCAACATTTGTTGCTTCCTGACTTGTTAATTTTAGCCATTCTAACTAGTGTGATATCTCATTGGTTTTGATTTGTATTTCCCTGATGGCTAGTGATGTGGAGCATTTTTTCATGTGCCTGTTGGCCATTTGTATGTCTTCTTTGGAGAAGTGTCTGTTCACGTCTTCTGCCCATTTCTTGACTGGATTATTTGTTTTTTGGGTGCTGAGTTTGATAAGTTCTTTATAGATCCCGGATACCAGCCCTTTATCTGATATGTCATTTGCAAATATCTTCTCCCATTGCATGGGTTGCCTTTTAGTTTTGTTGACTGTTTCCTTTGCTGTGCAGAAGCTTTTTATCTTGATGGAGTCCCAGTAGTTCATTTTTGCTTTTGTTTCCCTTGCCTTTAGAGACTTGTCTAGCAAGAAGTTGCTGTCGCCGAGGTGGAAGAGGTTACTGCATAATTTGGCTATTGTTGATAGTGCTGCTATAAACATTGGGGTGCATGTGCCCCTTTGAATCAGTATTTTTGTATCCTTCGGATAAATACCTAGGAGTGCATTGCTGGGTGGTAGGGTAGAAACTGATTTTGCTTAGACGTCTGTCTTTGTGAGATTCTGACCAATTGCATGCTTAAATCCTAATCATTGAAATGCAGCTCTGGTGACTCCACATACATTGCCTTTGGTTGCTAAGCGTGGACATACTAGCGAGGTTTCTTACAAGCAGATGGGGTGGGGGTGGGCTCATGAGAAAGAGTTCGTCATCTTTAAAGAGAAACACAAGAAACACTCGCTCTGTCACACGTCCTCACAGGACAACAGAGAATGGTGCCAGCAGTCTGCAATTGCTGGGATGCCCAGGCTGACAGGCTGAGGGTAGGAGAGCAGGGTCATGGAAGAGACCTGGTCTCGAACCCCATGACTGTGCTGCTGAAGTAATCAATCTTCGTGTTCCGTATTCGAGGACTTCTTATATTAAGTAATACATTTTCCTTCTTCTTTAAGCCAACTTGCTACATGATTAGATGCTGAGCCTCCCAGAGATGTCCTAACTAATTCTGCTAGCTTGGGGATATTTATAGTCCTGCAATTAAAGACTTTTTGTACAGAACAGTTTTGAATGTTCTTTCAGAATTTTTCCACATGTCCACATTTTAAAAACTACAATATAAAGAGAAAAGGTCAGCATCCACAGCTGGAAAAAACTAGATGTATTCATTAAGAGTCTTCTTCCCAGTTTTACTTAAAGTTATTTTTTGATAACTTCGGTTATTTCATAGTGTTAGGAAACTTAAGAAAACAAGACCTTTACAAGTGCTACCGTGTGGAGATGTAGGTCACAGATTGTCTTTTCTGTGGGGAACCAGAAGACATTCAGTCACCTGTTCCGAAGGGAAAATATGAAATCAGAATTGTAGGTTTCTGGGTGGGGAGGGGAGCAACTCAAACACACAAAGGGGAGCCACAAAGGGAAACACAGTGTGAATCCATCCTTCTGTCCTTCCTACTAGCTCCCAGGGACCTGTTTCGGGAGCCAAAGGGCAGGGGGGCCCAGAGGCAGCTGGATGGTCGTGATGCCTGGGGCTCTAACTGGTCTGAGACAGAAAGACGGTGTGAGGCTTTCCTTGCAAGTGATGGTTTACAGTCTCCATGTGAGACGGGAGGCTCAGTGGTCTGTGCGTGAAGGGTGAGCAGAGAGCTGTGGTCCAGGCAGCGGCCGCCATCAGCCCCACAGGAGCGGGCCACGTTTCCTGGACCCCTGAGCATGTATGAAGGAACTAGATGGGGACACTTAGTCCTCCTGGCCTGGGGCTGGGAGAATGGAAGCAGATGAGAGGAAAGGCGAGCCTGCCCTCGTGCCTCGGGGGCAGACTGCAGTTTCTCTGCGGGCACAGCGCTGGCTGGCTTCCCACCAGCGGGGCTGACGAGACTGAAGCCATGCCATGCCTTTAAAGGATCCGAGGACATGTTTAGGAAAGGTGAGCGGTCCCAGAAAGAAAGAGGACACAGAAATCCCGCTGCACATATACAAAGGGGATAGGGGCAGACAACATGAATTTTTAAAATTGATAGAAGATTCAATTGCAGGTAATTTTTTTTTTGGAACTGAGAAAGATTCCTGTAATTTTCCAGTAAAACAGTTTAAGAGATGAATCCAAGGCAAGGATGGTCACTTCGGAGCTCTGAATTACTGGCCTGCAGGCCCGAGGGGACGTCACGCCTCAGAACACGGAGTACAAAAGATAGGAGACGTAACATGGTGGATTAAAGACACGGTGATGTGAAACCATGAAAGGGGAAAAAAAACCTTTCTTAATCCAATAAAGACCTAACGCCAGTGTGAAAGTGTGTACCAAGTGGTAGCTCTGAGAAAAACGGACCCAAGGAAGCCTATTGAAATCCCTGCACAAACGAAGTCTGTGGGGCCTGCAGGAAATACGCCAAACCCTGGAAGATGCACTTCAAACTCTTTTTATGGGGAAATGACAGCTTCGACTGTGTATTTTAGTAAGAGGTGGAAGATTTATGTGATCTAAAGAGAAAGCAGAGTATTCCGGTTGAGCACTGTGGCAAAGAAGAATGGCAAATAATGATACAATGGCAAATAATGGCAAATAAGCATACAGTTCCCAAAGTCCTGAAAAATAAAAAAATAATAAAAAAAAAACAACCCACAGCAAATTAAGCTTAAAAATAGAAGATAAAAGGAAGATAAGATATGAATAAAATAGGGGCGCCTGGGTGGCTCAGTCAGTTAAGTGTCTGCCTTCAGCTCAGGTCATGATCCCAGGGTCCTGGGATCGAGCCCCGCATAGGGCTCCCTGCTCAGCTGGGAGTCTGCTTCTCCCTCTCCCTCTGCCTCTCCCCCCTGCTTGTGTGCTCTCTTTCTCTCAAATAAATAAATAAAATATTTTTAAAAAGGAACAGATAGCAAGTAACCACACAACAGAGAGGATAAAAGAATCTGGTTATGTGAAACAAAAAATGAGTAAATTTTAGGAAGACAAAGAAAAAAAGAAAGTACAAATTCACACTAACAAAAATGACAAATGGGACATTTCTAGAGCAACTGCAGATGCCAAAAAGATAGTAAGAGGGTTTGATGAACAAATTTTTGCAGTAATGATAAGGGGAAATGGGAGTTTGTATATATTTTGTCTGTACAAGAAAAATGAAATAATAAAGCAGGGAAAGCCCGGCGGATGAAATACCATTCAGTCCATCATTAATGCTCCAGGTGCCAGGGATGAGAAGGAAAGGAAGAAAGAGAAGGTAGAAAAAAGAAAAGAAAGAAATTTAAAAAGAAAGGCTGAAAACTCCTGTTTCCTGGAGGTTAAATTCTGCTGTGTGAGATCATCCTTTTCAAACAATTTCAAATTATAATAGATTTTTTTTAAAGATTTTATTTATTTATTTGACAGAGAGAGACACAGCTAGAGAGGGAACACAAGCAGGGGGAGTGGGAGAGGGGGAAGCAAGCTTCCCGCGGAGCAGGGAGCCCGATGCTGGGCTCGATCCCAGGACCCTGGGATCATGACCCGAGCCGAAGGCAGACGCTTACCGACTGAGCCACCCAGGCACCCCTATAATAGATTTATACAAAATAGTTTCTATCTGGTTTTCAACGTTAGTATCTGTGGTTGTTTTTTTTTTACTATTTTTTTAAATTGTCTACTTATGATTTCTCCCTTTATTTCATGAAAAGATAGCTAAAACTTATTTGGTTACTGTTATCTAAGTAATCAACAGATGGTTTTACTTACTATCTTTAGGATTTGCTTCGTTCTGCTTTTCTTAAGTTTGTTTTGTTGTTCTAACTTCTTCAGTTGAATGCTTAAATCATTCATTTCCTTTCTTATTTGATATAAACAAACAGGCTATTAAATTTCCTAAGAGCATTGCTTAGCAAAATTCAATCGTATTTGATAGGCAATGTTTTTATTATTACTATTTTCAAGAAAATCTCACAATTTGGTTTGGATTTCTACTTTGACTCAGAAGTCATTTAAGAGGTATGTGACTGGGTGATGGACATTGGGGAGGGTATGTGCTATGGTGAGCACTGTGAATTGTGTAAGACTGATGACTCACAGACCTGTCATATAATACATTATGTTAGTAAAAAAAATTTTAAAAAACCCCCACACTTTAAAATTTAAAACAAAACAAAACAAAAAAGAGATATTTGGTAATTTGTCTTAATTTGCCAGAGTTTCTTTTTCATTTTTCTTACTAATTTCTCACTTATTGTACTGCATTATGATCATTTCCTCTTCCTGTTTCTAAAAATTAAAGTTTCTTTGTAGATTAATACTTTCATTTGTGTGACTATAACACACATACTTTTATTAAAGTCCACAATATCCTTTGTTTGTTTGTTTATGTAATCTGTTACAGACTAACTGAGATGGATTAAAGTCTCCTACAGCGAATGTTTTATTTGTGTATTTCCAGTTGTTCCTCCTGTGGTTTAGGTTTATGAGTACTGATGCTATAATATTTATTATTTTACAGTTTCTTTTTCTTTTTTTATATTTAACATTATATTATTTAACATTACATTATTAGTGTAAAGATATTCAAAAAAACAGGAAGATAATGACTCATATCTATGAAAAAGAGATTTTTTTTCCAACATACAAGAAACACAAAATTTAGTCAACATTGACAACTTTCAAAAAGGTAGAGTTTTTTAAATTTATTTTTTTTTAAAGATTTTATTTATTCATTTGACAGAGAGAGCGCACGCCCAAGTAGGCAGAATGGCAGCCAGAGGGAGAGGGAGAAGCAGGCTCTCTGCTGAGCAGGGAGCCGGATGCGGGGCTAGATTCCAGGGCACTGGGATCATGGCCTGAGCCAAAGGCAGATGCTTAACCGACTGAGCCACCCAGGTGCTCCAAAGGTAGAGTTTTTAATAAGCTGCTGTGATGGGTAGCTTTGGAAAACTGTGAGAACAAATCCTCTGGTGAAAGTCCATTTGCCATGAGACTCTAGCTCTTCCTATCAAAAGGTTTCTCTATTTCCTTGCCCCCTCAATCTGAGCTGACCTTGTGAGTTGCTTTGACCAGCAGAATATGGCAGATGCGACCCAGTTCCAGTTTACACTCTCTTGGGCTGCTTTCCTGAGACCCCCATGTAAGAGAGTCAGTGTGTCCACTGGGGGATGGGCAGACACATGGAGAAGCACCCCAGTGTCCCAGCCAAGAGTCAGCATCTAGTGTCAAATGTGTGAGGGAGGCCAGCTTGAGCCTTGCAGCCCAGATACAAGCAGCCACAGTAATGAGCTGAGGTGGGACCAGCAGATGCATCTGCCAGAAAGCCACAGAATCACAAAAATAAATCATCACTGTTATAAGCCACTAATAAATTAGGGTGGTTTGTCACTTAGCAATAGATAACTGAAATATCACATTCACTGATTATAGTTTAGTAATAGAAATCATTTAAAAAGCTGATCAGAGTTGTTTACTTGAAAATGTAAAACTACAGGGGCACCTGGGTGGCTCAGTGGGTTAAGCATCTGCCTTTGGCTTCGGTCATGATCCCGGGGTCCTGGGATCAAGCCCCACGTTGGGCTCCCTGCTTAGTGGGGAATAAGCTTCTCCCTCTCCCTCTGTGCTCTCTGTCTCTCTCCCCACTCCCTCAAGTATATAAATAAAATCTTAAAAAAAAAAAAGCCTAGAAACTGTAAAACTACAATCACAGATAAAATCTGAATCAAAGAGGTATGCAAAACTGAAGTTAGAAACTACCTGGAAAGCACCGGGAAGGGAAACAATTTATATTAAAACAGCAAGGCATTAGTCACTAATGAAATCAGAGCACTGAAAACAAAGCTATCATCAAAACACAAGAATATTCTGAAGAAATCGGAAAAGGAATAAAATAAGCCAAAATAACCCAGGAAGTGAAAGTTAATAAAGGTAATAAGCATTGATGGTTAGTTGTTAATTATGTATTGCTAGTTAGAATGTGAGAAAAGAACTCTTTCAAAAGTGCAAAATAAAAAAGTTGTTTTAGAAACCACTCTGGCGATACCTAGTAACATTGTAACATAGTAACATTCGCACTTCCACTCAACAGTCCTGCCACTGAGAACTTATTCATGGGGGGAGGAAAGAGTAGCAAAGGACGTACAGACAGGGTCTCAAGGAAAATTAAATCTCGTTATGTTTAGTCTTTTATCGGCAATTGGCAACTTCTTTTGTTGTTTTCCTACTCAAAATATAAAGCTGAAGACTCTCATGTTCTCAAACTATTTTATTACCAAGCCTGATTGCCCAACAAATTTATGAGAAAATTTGTAAAAGCTATATTAGATAATTGTGGGGAGTCATAAAACTTATCTAATACGTTAGTAAAAATTCGCCTTATTGTTGATTACTCCTGTATTTTCTGCATTTAAAATGAACTGATTTTTTTTGTCTATTCCTCTTAAAAATAGGTCTGTTTGTTCTACCACTAGGGTAAAAAAAAAGAGGGTGATTTCCAGAATTTTAACCAAAAGCATAATCTGTTATCTCACGGCTTCAGCTGTTTACATATTTTAAACTGAATAATGGGCTTCTAATAGTTTCAAAAATTAAACACAATCCAGACCCATGTTGGTATTTCCACGGTCAGGAGAAGCAATCACGATGCAGTGCAAAATTCTTGTGAAATTCTCATTGTCACTTATCAACCAGCAGTACTCATGATAATTAACCAAGGATAACAAGTGAAAGCGAATAAAGTATAAACTGTATCTGCTGGTGACTACTAAAATCCTTCCCCATTTCAGGCACCTGGCTGGATCAGCCCATAGAGTAGGTGACTCTTGATCTTGAGGTGGTGAGTTTGAGCCCCTCATTGGGGTAGAGATTACTTAATAAATAAAAGTTTTTTTAAAAAATCCTTCACCATTTCAGAACACTAACCTTAAATCATTAACTATAGGTCATAAAATTGCATTAAAATACAAATAACATAAAATTTACCACCTTACCCTTTATAAAGGCACTCTTCAATTTCTCTGTAACATAGCTGGACTTTTGAATTTATAATTTTCACCCCAACTCAGACAAGGAAACCTATTTCACTTTGGGAAACCTCTGCATGTCATGGATTTTGCAGCACAAAGAGGATTTATACATCATCTCAGGCTCCAGAAGGTGGCAATGTGTGTGTGGACCACTCCACTCTACTTAGTACAGAGAAAGGTATTTTGAGTCCCAGGACTGTCCTTTGCCTATAATGCCTCCTCTGGCCCTACATTTTTTTTTTTTTTATGGTGACAAAAAACATACAGCATAAAATTTACCATCTCTCTCTGTGGGGCAACCATCACCACAATCCATCTCCAGCACTTTTCGCAAAACTGAACCTCTATTCTCGTTGAACTAACAACTACCCTGCCCCAGCCCCTGATAACCATCATTCTACTTTCGGTCTCTATGATGTTGACACTCTAGATCCTCAGATAAGTGGAATCATATAGTATTTGTCTTCTTGTGACTGGCTTATTTCATGGAGCATGATGTCCTCAAGGTTCATCCATGTTATGGCTTATATCAGAATTTCCTTCCTTTTTAAGGCTGGACAATATTCCATTGTATGTATGTCTGTGATTAACGTAGAGGGCCCTTATCTACTCCATTGATGGCCCGAATAAAACAGAGGGTGACCTTCCTTCAAAGAAGAGGGAACTCCTCCTGTCTCACTGCTGAGCTGGGACATAGGTCTTTTCCTGCTTTCAGACTTGAACTCACCCTGGCTCTTCTGGGGTCTGGAGCCTGCTAACTTTCAGACTGGAACTTACGGCATCAGCTCTCCGGGTTCTCGGGCTTTCGGATTTGTATTAGAATATTGTGCATACATGTACATATCCCGTTGTTTGTGTGTCTCTGGAGAACCCTGGCCGATGCAATACCACATTTTGTTTATCCACTCACCCATCAGTGAAGGAGGATGGTCGATTTGGATGGCTTCCACATTTGAGCTATTATGTATAATACTGCTAGAATGTTCTTGTGCAAATACTTCTTGGAAGGTCCTGCTTTCAATCCTTCGGGATATATACACAGAAGTGGAATTGCTGAATCAGATGGTATTTCTATTTTTAATCTTTTGAGGACCCTCCATACTGTTTTCCATAGTGGCTGCACCAGTTTGCATTCCCACCAACACTGCAAAGTGGTTCCAAGGTCTCCACATCCCTGCGAACACTTGTTACTTTCTATTTTTTGATAGTAGCCATCCTAATGGATGAGAGGTGATATGTCACTGTCGTTTTGATTTCCATTTCCCTGATTAGTGAAGAACTATGGACAATTTTTAAACCTCTTTAAAAAACCACGTTAAAAAACAGCATACATGTTAACTTGTTTACACTATGAAATGAAGCTACAGATAGACACATAGTGTTTGCTCAAATCTGCTTGTAAAGAAAACCTCTGTCTTCTTCACATGTATCTCTTTTATCTCACATGACTACCACACTCACAACACTTCTGACATCAGATGTGTGGGTGCTTTCCCCCATCGGTAATTCTCCGCAAAACCAGCAGGGTGTCCTACCATTTAACTCAGTCTGACACCTTCTACCTGGGGAAGGGTGCCAATCACAAATCCAGGCTGTCATCTGTGCTTCTGATGGAGGTGCTGTAGATCAGAGGTCCTTACGACCCCCTCCTCTGGTTCGGTTAATTTGCTAGAGCAGCTCACAGAATTCCGGACAACAGTCTACTTCCTATTTACCAGTTGGTTGCAGAAGGTTATAATAAAGGATACCTAGAAATAACCAGATGGAAGAGGTGCACATGGCAAGGTAAGTGGGAAGGGGTGCAGAGCTTCCATGCCCTCTCCAGGAACACCACTCTCCAAGCACCTCTATGCTCTCCAAACCCCGTACTTATTAGGATTTTTATGAAAGCTTCCTTAGGCATGATGGATCATTGACTCCATTTCCAGCCCCCCTCTCCTCTCTGGAGAAGGGGGATGATAGGGTGCAGAAAATCCCAAGCTTCTAATCCTAGCGTGGTCTTTTCAGTAACCAGGCCCATCCAGGAGCCCACCAAGAGTCACCTCATTAAAACAGAAGACACTGGTATCACCTAGGATATCCCAAGGCATTTAGGATCTGGGGTCAAAGACCCATATATATATATATATATATTTCTAAAGTCTTTTAAAAAATAACGTGTGCTTATTTATTTACATGGTAAAATAAAACTAGAGACAGTTCTTGATCATTGATCTGCAACTTTTCTCCAATATGCTGATTCATTTGCAAACACACAGGTGAAGCAAAATTAGAAACACAAGGCTGCTGAGTTGACCAGGGGATTTAGTTGGATTGATTTCATAGTTACGGTTATCAACCCGTGTTAGCAAAACAAACCTACATCCTTTGTAAGAGCACATCTGTTCTAACACCCACACTCTCTAGGTCACCATGTCCTTGGTCACTCAGGAGATGTGCCGACAATCTGAACTCCACTTTCTAAACCCTAGTGCCTGACCACTCTTCTCTCTAACTGGGGAATTGTTTTCCTCTGGATTTGTTAGTCTTGTCCCATAGATATTCTACTTTTTAAGGTGATTTTGCATATTTTTAACTTATTATAGTTTGTTCTGTAATATAAAATACAAACCCAAATGCAATGTACAACCAGATGAAGATCCCAGTTCAAAAACAAAAAAGTTTCAAAGGCATATGGGGAGAAGATGAGGAGAGTTGAATACGAACTGGCTACTTCATTGTTCATCATCGTAGGTGTATTACTGATAATGTGCTTATGCAGGAGGACATCCTCATTCTTAGGTGATGCACAATGAAGTATTAATGGATAAAGTGTCATCATACTGCAACTTACCTTACAGTAGTTCAACATAAAAGATAGGTACTTAATGGACGTAACAGAGTAACACAAGTAAAGCAAAATATACCCCAATGCTGAATCTAAGTGACAAGTGAATGCTTATTCATTTTATTATTATTTTAACATCTCAGAAGGAATGAAAATTTTGTAACCTCTCCAAAATGAAACTAAAGATGAAGCACCGTTTTCTATTTACAAGTTCCAGGAAAAGCAAACTTTGGAGGTCACACCTCAGTCTTTTGTCCATGTGCATAACAATCCTTTTCTCAAAAGTAAAATGATGATACAAAGCTGATCATCACATAAAAAGCAGATTTTTCATTCAGCCATTACTTCTTGTTTATAGCATTGCGTTTGCACCTGAGTTTTTGGTTTGAAAACAGTCCACCTAAACAACTATGTCAGCTTCAATGATGCTTTCTCTTGCTTTTGTTTTTCTTTCCAGAAGGCAGATGAGCTTTTTTCTACTCTAACCCTTCAGGGTCTGTGCCCATCATATGCTTTGTTGATGTGGGTTTTCAAATTATACAGCATTCATGTCAGTTTCCAATAGACAGGCAGTCAGAATAGAGACTGGAGAGGCAAGGGGGTGTCTGCCCCCCTGGAGGACCTCTGATGGGCGTCTGTGTGGGGGTGGGCACCAGAGACAAATGGTGTCCTTAGAAGCCATGGAAAATGATGTCCTGGCTGAGGCTGGTATGGAAGGAGTGACACTGCCCTAGAATGAACTCGGGATTAGAACCACCCGATACGGGCTTCGACAGCAAGCACACCAGCAGGTGTCATAATATACAGAAAATCAGAGGCACTGCTCCAGTTGCCTTAGATCCCATAAGTCAGATGGCTCTTCAACCAACCCCCAAAAGAGATTAGTATGCCCTGATATCAGAACCATTCTCCATCCAATCACCCAGACTGACAATCCAGCCAGATAGGTCAGGGAGGGCTGAGGCAGGTTAATTTGATTTAGGAAAGCAAGGGGAGCACCTGGCTGGCTCAGTCCCTAGAGTGTGTGACTCTTGATCTTAGGGTCATGGGTTTGAGCGCCACGGTGGGGGTAGAGAGTACTGAAAAATAAAATCTTAAAAAAAAGAAGAAGAAACAAAGAAAAACAAGGACACATGATGTTTCCTGCTCCCAAGTAGAAGGGAGACAATTCTTCTTCAGGGAAGTCTATTCTTTCCAACTGCAACACTTATTGCGTATTTGTATTGCATGTGCATATGTTTGTTTATTTACCTATTAATTGTTCACCTACCCAAACTCCATGAAGGCAGAAGCTGTGTCCATTTTATTTGCCTTTACAGAACCAAAATCTAGCACAGTGACAGATGTATCGTAGATGCTCCATTCACGGAAAGAAGGTGATAAACAGTATCCATTGTGTAGGCCACATGTGTTTAATGTGGCCATATCTATATAATCAAGAATTTAGGCTAGCTTATCTAAATGTACAGTTGTCTATTTATGGAAATTCATATATCAAAATCTTATCAGCATGTGTTAGATTGACAATGTTAGATTTCTGGCAGTTTATTATACTTCAGTATGCCAACTGTGATGCATGCCAATTAATCAGATTTAATGAATCAAGGTTGGTTAACTATTATATAGAGTGACCTTGTCTGTACATCTTAGGTTTTATAAGAAACATAAAGATTGTCAGATATGTGGGCACCTGGATGGCTCAGTCGGTAACTCAGCCGACTCTTGAATTTGGCTCAGGTCATGATCTCAGGGTCTTCAGATCAAGCCCCACGTGGGGCTCCACGCTCAGTGGGGAGTCTGCTTGAGATGCTTTCCCTCTGCCCCTCCCCACATTCACAGGCACTTTCTCTCTCTCCCTAAAATAAATAAATAAATCTTGGAAAAAAAAAAAAGATCGTCAGAAATGATTTTTAGGGACGCCTGGGTGGCTCAATCGGTTAAGCATCTGCTTTTGGCTCAGGTCATGATCCCAGGGCCCTGGGATGGAGCCCCATGTTGGGCTCCCTGCTCAGCGGGGAATCTGCTTCTCCCTCTCCCTCTGACTGCCGCTCCCCTTGCTTGTGCTCGCTCTCTCTCTGTCAAATAAATAAATAAAATCTTTTAAAAAAATGACTTTTAACTGGCAAAATGAGTGGACTTCAAGATATGTGATCATGAGGTGTGGAATGACAGGACCCACTGCCTTTGCACCTACAAGGATAAGAAGCTGACAGGTCCAGCCATCATAGTGCTCCGAAGGCATGGATCCTATTAACCTTGTGTCTCTCCATTTCAAGGGAAATCCTGCTGTCTGAGCTGCTGATCCACAAAGCATGCTGATCCTGTCTCAAAACATTATCAAACAACATGGAGTGACCCATTGATCGAGGTGTTAGATGTACCAAAGGGCCAAGAAAGTTGCCTCACTGCTCTATCCAATGTGGCCATGCCTGTTGATAATTAGAGTCTGTGCACTTGGAAGAATTCAGTCTGGCATGCTCATCTAACTTCCTATTTGGCTGCTAGATGGAGGGGTTGGGGCTCATGGGCTCCTACCTCTAACAGCTGGAGAATATAGATACAAGTATACACTGTATGATGCTCTATAGCTGATGATCTAGTAAAATAATTTCAAAACTCTGTTAAAAGGACTTGAAATTTGAAGTTCAGGGGCACCGGGGTGGCTCAGTTGGTTAAGCATCTATCTTTGGCTCAGGTCATGATCTGAGGGTCCTGGGATCCAGCCCTGTGTTGGGCTCCCTGCTCAGTGGGGAGCCTGCTTCTCCCTCTCCCTCTGCCGTTCCCCCTGCTTGTGCTCGCTCTCTCTCTGTCAAATAAATAAATAAAATCTTTAAAAAAAAGAAATTTGACGTTCAATATAAACTTTTGTTTATTCCAATTATGCTTAGATCCTTAAAATTTCAACAATATGAAAGTGCTTCTTTTATGTTTTTCTAAATACTCCTAAATGTATTAAGTGAAAAACGCACAGTGGAGTAAATCATGTATAGAATGCTACCATTTCTCTAAGAAGAGATCAGTGGGGGTGGAGAGACAAATAGATAGGGGATTTATGGAATATATTACAGATACAGATGTATGTATGCATGTATATATGTATGTTTATACATAATGCCTTGTTTGGTAATTCATGAATGACATATTTAAAATGCCTTTTCTTTATTTTGGGCAATTTTACAAGCCACTATGCCCCAATTTCTAACACCATATCACTAGAAAGACTTCTTCTATGAACTAGGGGAGGGGAAAACTATTAAAGCAATCACATACAAAATCACCCCATGCCACAGCTTTATCTTTTCAGTGTTAAGTACAACAAAACCCATATTTGTGTCTAAAGATCCTTTTTATTAAACATTATTTCACTTATAACCTTAGGTCAATACAATTTTGAGTCCTATACCAACTAATGATCTCTTCTTTCTCCTACCTACAGCAATCGCTTTCTCTACATGTAACTAATATCAACAGTTTAATGTTATTACTGTGTATATTACATATGAGTCAGATAACATATACAAATTGTATACCAACACCCCCGTGTGTGTATTTTTGTTTTGAACCTTTAATGAGAAAAATATGTATCAAGCTCAAGAACACTGCTTGGTGTGTCACTGGGTCAAGGGTTGGTATACACACACAGATTTTATATATGTATAGGCTTCCTAATAGACGATTACTATTCACATTGCACTGCAATGGATTTGCTTCAGTAAAAATATCATAAGTATTTTTGCAGATTAAAAAAAAAGAGTTAATTCCTTCTGTAATTTATTATTTCCCACTGATGGAGTTTCAAGCTGTTCCATAGGCTTTTTGTTTGCTTGCTTGTTTTTTCTGGCTACTCCAAAAATGCTACGTTAAAATATAATTTTACACATGCCTTCATCTACTTGTATTTTGGGGATAGACTCCCCAAAGTGAAAACACTGGGTTAAAAGTGATGAAACAAATCTTCACGTTCAATACATAGATGCAATTTGGTCTCCAAAATGTAACAGTTCATAATCCTGCCCGCAACACTTTCTTGTACCCTTGTTGGCACAGGACCTTACCAACCATTTAAAGATTTTATCAACCATTAATTTTTTTTAAATTTTATTTTATTATGTTATGTTAGTCATCATACAATACATCATTAGTTTTTGATGTAGTGATCCACAATTCATTGTATCAACATATAAATTTTGTTCCTGATAACCTTGAAAAATGAAACAGTGCATTGTTCATACACTGACACCAAATCAAATTGTTATTCCAACTATATACATACTGAAATGTCCTAATTCTCCACTAATTTCACTAAACATTAAATTCTCAGGGTTTTAAAATACAATTGCCAACAAATCCTCCTAGAATTCATATATTCCAAAAGAAAGACACTATACTGAAGATGCTCATCACGTCCTCCTCCCTTTCCCTATGTTCCCTCTCAGACAACCTGTCCCATGAACAGCCCGATAACTGAGCAGTGGGGCTGAGGGCACCTCTGATGGCACCAATTACAGGCTAAGTCCAAGCACAGCAGAACTCAATCTGCCAAGCGAGAGCAGAGATGAGAGTCCCTGTGACCCCACAGCAGGCCAGGGAGAAGCTTCAGTCATTGGTTCTTTGATCAAAATGGTCATGCTAGGGTCTGCTTTCGTTGGCGTTTAACAAAATCCTGCACTCTTTCATGATAAAAACACTCAACAAACTAAACTAGAAGAAAATTAACTCAACATAATAAAAACCATATATTAAAGCCCACGTCTAACATCATACTCAGCAGTGAAAAACTGAGAGCTTTCCCTCTAAGGTAAGTAATAAGGTAAGTAAGTAATGCCCATTCTTGAAACTTTTACTTAAAACTGTATTGGAAGTCCCAGCCAGAGCAATTAGGCAAGAAGGAATAAAAGGCATCCAAACTGGAAAGGAAGTAGTAAAACTGTCTCTGTTTACAGATACATGATCTTATATGTAGAAAACAGGAAGATCCCATGAAAAACCTATTAGAACTTATAAATATTCAGCAAAAGTGGTACAGTATAAAATCAACACACAATCTGTACAGTAGCAATGAACAATCTGAAGGAAATTACAACTACGATCCCATCTACGATAGCATTTTAAAAGAAAAAAATAATCAGTAATAACCTTAACCAAGAAGGCAAAAGACTTGTACACTGAGAACTACAAAACATCGCTGAAAGTGATTAAACAAGTCACAAATAAATAGAAATACACTCTGTGTTCATGGACTGGAAGATTTAATATTGTTAAAAAGTCCATAACATGCTCAAAGTGGACTACAGATTCAACGCAATCCCTGTCAAAATGTCAGTGGCATTTTTTACAGAAATAGAAAGAACCGTAGTAAAATTCACATGGAATTTCAAATGACTCCAAATAGCCCAATCTTAACGGAAAAACAAAACAAAACACAACTAGAATGTTCACACTTCTTAATTTCAAAACATAGTATAAAGTGACAGTAATTAAAACAGCATGTTTCTGGTATGAAAATAGATTTACAGACCAACAGAACAGAACAGACAGAAATAAGTGCACGGCTACGTATATGATCAAACGATCTCTGACAAAGTTGCCAGAGCTACACAATGGGGAAAGGACAGTCTCTCTTCAACAAATGGTGCTGAGAAAACTGGATATCCACATGCAAAAGAATAAAGTGGGACCCTTCCATTAATACCATATACAAAAACTATCTCAAAATAGATTAAAGACCTAAACTTAAGACCTGAAACTATCAACTTGTAGAAGAGAGCATACAGGAAAAAATCTTGTAACGTTGGATTTGACAACAATTTTGTAGATATGACACCAAAGGAATGGGTGTAAAAAGCAAAAACAGACAATCGGGACTATATCAAACTTGAAAACTTCGGCATAGTAAAGGGAACAGCAAAATGAAGAAGCAACCTACAGAATGAGAAAATACCGCAAACCATATATCTAATAAGGCAGCAATATCCAGGATATATAAAGAACTACAACTCAGCAACAACAACAGCAAACCCCAAATAACCTGACTTAAAAGTGGGCAAAAGACTTGAATGGACATGTCTCCAAAGAAGAAACACAGATGGTCAACAAGCATGTGAAAAAGATGTTCACATCGCTCATCATCAGGGAGATGCAAATCAAAACCACAATGAGCTCTCACCTCACACCCATTAGGATGGTCACTTTAATGACAAACAAAGCAGAAAATAAAGTGTTGGCAACGGTTTGGGAAAAGTGGTACCCTTGTGCTCTATTGGTGGGGATGTAAAATAGTGTAGCTGCTACGGAAAACAGTATGAACCTTCCTCAAAAAATTAAAAATAGAAGTACCATATGATCCAGTAAATCTCACTTCCACTATATATATGCAATATGATTGAAAATGGGATCTCAAAGAGATATTTGCACACCTATGTTCACTGAAACATTATTCAGGATAGCCAAGAGATGGAAGCTAAAGAAAGGTCCCCTGACTGATGGCTGGATAAAGAAAATGTGGTATATACATACAATGGAATACAGCTTTAAAATAGAAGGAAATAAAACAGAAGGAAAGCCTGTCGTGGATGAACCTTGTGGACATTGTGCGAAGTGAAATAGGTCAGTCCCAAAAAAGATAAACACTGCCTGCTTCCACTTATATGAGGTATCTGAAGTAGTCAAATTGATAGGAACGAAGAGTAGAATGAGAGCTGTCAGGGGCTGGGGGAAGGGGGAGGGGAGTCACTCAGCAGGTACAGAGTTCCAGTTCTGCAAAATAAAAATGTTCTAGGGGTTTATGCACAAGGTACATGTACTGCTCACTTAAAAATGGTTAAGATAGTAAATGCTGTTATGTGATTTTTACCACTAAAAAAAGATACTTAACTGATGGCAAAATAATAACTATGAAATGTGTAAGCCAGACAGAGGCAAAATATATGACAAAAACAGCACAAGGGCAAGAGATGGAAGAGCGTAAGTATTATCTGAAGATAAATCATAGATTTAAAAAGGATGCTGAGAGAGCTTAAAGACTAAAGATGAATATTGTTAGGATATTAATTTGACCCAAGTTGATAAACAGTTCATCAATTTGCAGGCTTTTTCTTTTTAGAAAGTAACATGCTGATTTCAATATGTTTAGGGAAATGCAAATGATTTAGAACACTCAAAAAATCTTGAAAAAAAATAAATATTGAGGGTTTGCTCTAAAAGATTTCCAAACTCCAAAGAGTCAGTAACAATAGTACTGAAATACAGATAGAGAAGTCAATGGAACAAGATCAAAAGGCCGGAGATAGTCTTTCTCAACCAACCAGCCTCCCCACGGTCTTCCCTCTCCTCCTACAGCAGCAGTAGACAGTCAGTATTGGGAGGATACTGCCTTGGTCTGGTTACACTTCCGATGACTGGTTATACTTCCAAATAAAAAAAACTGCAAGGTAACAGGAAGTCTAAGCATCAACGCCACCATCCCTCTCTTCTTGCACAGATTATCTGAATATGTTCATTTCTGCCACTCCTACGTATCCAGCGAAGGAGGAAAAGAAAACGTAACAATTAACTTGGACATCATTTTTATTGTCAACGTAAAGGAGGTGGCATTATTAATTAAATAAAGGTGTGGTAGTCCAGTAGTAATGAAGGTTGTTAATGATGACCTAGATCCATGAATAATTCTTACTAGACACACAATATACACTGAGTTAAAGCATGTGTTTTAGGTGCTGTCCTGCTTCTTGTGACACGTGGAGTCAGCAGGACTGGGCTGAGAGTCTCCCTTCCCCCCTTCAGTTCCTGTGGACTCTGCACTGTAATAAAAGAAGCCGCTCTTTGCTGTGACACCAATTTGCTAATCTTTTTCACCACCATACTATATACCAACTTTTATGACCTGTGTGTATTTGCATAAGCAATCAATACTCAGCAGCCTCCAAAACTCTCTAGCTGGGCATGAAGCTCATTCATTCATTCATTCATTCATTCATTCATTCACATTTTAAACAAACCTTGCTCTAAACTATCAAGTGCCAGGTACTCTGCAAAGAATCAAATAAAACATCTCATTCTCTTTCTCTTCTAGGGATATCTTCTGTCCTCCTATCCTTGAAATGTTCAAGTTCCTCAGGCTAGGCCCTAGTTTCCTCCTTTCCTTTTAGACTCTTGCCCTCAACATTCTCTCTTTTTTACTGTGGTAAAACATACATAACATAAAGTTTACCACTTCATCTACTTTTTTCAATATACAGTTCAGTGCATTAAGTGTGTCCACATTGTTGTGCACCCTCCGTTCGTGTGGTATCCCTGATGGCCATGTCAGTACCCATCTTTAGATCTCTTATCTAAAGGGATAGCATATCCTTCAGGTTTCTCTTAGGTGCAAGTGACAAAAACCAACTGTAGCTAATTAAATAGAAAAGGACTTCACTGAACAGATTTGGGGTAACTTGGAGAATCTTTGTGGAGAACTAGAGAAGCATGCTTGGGGGCTCGATATCTATATATCCTCTCCCCATCATGATGCAGAATTGGGCCCATAAAAATACCACTGCTGTTGCCACTGGCCCAGATCCTTCTGCTTACACTGCCGTCGGCATGCCCGCCTCTGGGGAACTACTGCTAGACCCACACGTGCGGGCCTCTGAGATCTGTATCTGGCTGCTCACCGCACCTGCCCGCACTAGTGTGGTTGTCTACAGCCCTCCTTTTCTGTGTCACACCTCTCCACCTCCACGTCTGGAGCACGTGTGTCTGGTCGACAAAGTCTGGGTCACATCCAGGACCTGCATCTTTGCTGTGAGAGGAGCATCCCACACTGAGAGACTAGCTCTGACTCGTCCGATAGAACTGCCAAAGGACAGGTGCTGGGCAGTGAAAAGAATGAAAAATGCTCATCATTTTGCTTTCTAGGCACTTCAAACTCATTATAAAGTTAACTTGATCTCCTGGTCTTTCTGTCAAAACTTTCCTGTGCTCTCCTAATCATCTAGGTATTAAAGGCAGAGATAGAGAACTATTCATTCTGTATCCTCCCACAGGCCTCCATCAGCTTTATCCCAAGCGTATCTTGAATCCATCCAATTCTCTCCAGATCCAACACTTATCATTTGAATCCAAGGCTTATTACTTAGACTATTCCTAAATGTCCTCACCCATTCTAACAGCTTTATTGAGATAATTTACGTGCACCACTACTCACCCATTTAAAGGTGCAATTCAATGATTTGCAGCATTTTCACATAGTTGAGATACAGATAGATAATAATCTATTTTAGAACATTTTTGCCACCCCCAAAAGAAACTCAGCAGTCACTCCCCGCTTCCCCTCAGTGCCCCTTTTGGATAGACATTAATCTACTTCTTGTCTCAATAGAGCTGCCTAGTTTGGACACTGCAAATGACTGGAATCATATAGTACAGTTGAACCTTGAACAATGGGGGTTAGGCATGCTGACCTGTGACACAGTTGAAAATTCATGTATAACTTTTGACTCCCCAAAAACTTAACTACTAATAGCCTACTGCTGACCAAAAGATAACAGTCAATTAATATATATTCTGTATATTATATGTATTATATACTGTATTGCTACAATAGAACTAGAGGAAAAAAGTGTTAAGAAAATCTGAACAGAAAATACATATACAGCATTATACTGTATTTACATTTTTAAAAATCTGTGTTCACTGCAGTTCAAACCTGTGTTGTTCAACGGTCAACTGTATATAGTCTTTTGTGACTAACTTCTTTCACTTTGCATGTTTTCAAGGTTCCTTCATGTTGTTGCATCTAGCAGTATTTTATTTCTTTTTATTGCAGAATAACAGTACATTCACTGTATGGATATATCACATTTTATTTATTTAATCATCATTTAAATGGACATTTGGATTGGCACCACTTTTTTTGCTATTATGAATAATGCTTCAATGAACAATCATGCACAATCACATTTTTGTGTGAACATGTATTTTTCAATTCTCTCGGATATATACCCAGGAGTGGAAATCCTGGGTCATGTTAACTCCATCTTTAACATTATATGAACCGCTAGACTGTTTTCCAAAGTGTCTCCTCCATTTTACATTCCCACAAGCAATGTGAGTGTTTACAACTTCTCCACATTCTTGCTGACACTTGCTGTCACCATCTTTGATTATGTCCATCCTAGTGGGTGTGAAGTACTATCTTATTGTAGTTTTGATTCACATTTCCCTTATCACTAATGACATTGAGCATCTTTTTATGTGCTTATTGGCCACCTGTATTCTTCTTCAGAGAATGTTTTCAAATCTTTTGTCCCTTTTTAATGGGGTTGTCTTTATATTATTGAAACGTAGATGTTTGCATATATAGAAACAAGTCCCTTATCAGGTATGTGATGTCTACATATTTTATATCACTGTGTGTGTTGTTTTTTTCATTTTCTTGATAATGTTCTTTGAAGCACAGTTTAAAGAACTTTTTTATCAAGCTCCATTTATCTATTTTTTTCTTTTGCCACTTGTGTTTTGATATCATACCTGAGAAACGATTGCCTAATCCAAGGTCACAAAGATTGTGGCTATGTTTTCTTCTAGATCTTTGTTCCATTTTGAGTTACTTTTTATATGGTGTGATGTAGGAATCCAGATTATTCATGTGGATATCCAGTCAACACATCCATTTGTTGAAAAGACTGTCCTCTCAATAATGAATTATCTTAGTACTTGTGTCAAAAATCAATTTTGGGGGCGATACACAATCCAATCCACGACACTATCATGTTTGAATTATTTATTAATAGTGCATAGATATAAAATGGATTTTTGTACCTTGATCTTGAATCCTGAAACCTTGTTGAACTCATTAGTTCTGATCTTTGTGGCTTCCTTAGGATTTTCTATATAGAAATCATTTCATTTATAAACAGATCTAGTTTTACTTCTTCCTTTCTGATCTGGCTACCTTTTATTTTATTTTCTTGCCTAATTGGTCTGCATAAAACCTCCAGTATAATGTTGAATAAAAGTGGCAAGAGTAGGGCGCCTGGGTGGCTCAGTTGGTTAAGCGACTGCCTTCGGCTCAGGTCATGATCCTGGAGTCCCGGGATCGAGTCCCGCATCGGGCTCCCTGCTCAGCAGGGAGCCTGCTTCTGCCTCTGACCCTCCCCCCTCTCATGTGCTCTCTCTCTCTCATTCTCTCTGTCTCAAATAAATAAATAAAATCTTTAAAAAAAAAAAAAAAAAGTGGCAAGAGTATATATCCTTGTTTTGTTCCTGATCTTGAGGAGGAAGGCTTTCAGTCTTTCACCTTTAAGTATGATGCTAGCCGCAAGTATTTTGTAAATGCTCAGTACGGGCTTAAGTTTCCTTCTATTCTTAGTTTGTTGAGTGTTTTTCATCAAGAAGGTGTGTTGAATATTGTCAAATGCTTTCTTCTGTTCATAGAGCATTATGGACCGAATTGTGTCCTCCAGAAATTCCTATGTTGAAGCCCTAAACCCTCGGTGTGACTGCACTGGGAGATATGGCCTTTAAAGGGATAGTTAACAGAGCACCTCGGTGGCTCAGTTGGTTAAGCGGCTGACTCCTAATTTCAGCTCGGGTCATGATCTCAGGGCTGTGAGTTCAAGCCCTGCATCAGGCTCTGTGCGAGGCATGGAGCCTGCTTAAGATTCTCTCTCTCCCTCTCCCTCTGGCCCTCCCCCACTGCTCTCTTAAAAAAAAAAAAAGTCCTTAAAGGGATAAAGTTAAATATGGTCATAATCGTGGTACCCTAACTTGATAACTGGTGTCCTCATAAGAAGAGGCAGAGATCTCTTTCCATCTACTCACAGAAGAAAGGCCACGTGAGGACACATCAAGAAGGAGGCCATCTACAAGCCAGTAAGAGAACTCTTATCAAAACCCAAATTTGCTGGCTTCTTGATCATAAACCTCTAGCCTGTGAGAAAGTAAATCTGTTGTTTAAACCACAAATCTGTATTTTGTTACAGCAGCCCAAGCAGCCTACTATATATAGTGTATTGTATTAATTCAGATTTGTTCGTTTTTTAAAGATTTTATTGATTTATTTGACAGAGAAAGAGAGCACAGCAGGGGGAGTGGCCGGCAGAGAGAATGGGAGAAGCAGGCTCCCCATGGAGCAAGGAGCCCGACGGGGGGCTCGATCCCAGGACCCCGGGATCATGACCTGAGCCGAAGGCAGACGCTTAACGACTGAGCCACCCAGGCCCCCCTCTTTGTTTTTTTAAAAGATTTTATTTATTTGAGAGAGAGAGAGAACGTACGAGCACGAGCAGGGGAGGGGCAGAGAGAGAGGGAGAAGCAGACTCCTCACTGGGCAGGGAGCCCGACGCGGGGCTCGATCCCAGGACCCTGGGATCATGACCTGAGCCAAAGGCAGATGCTTAACGACTGAGCCACCCAGGCACCCAGCACTTTGTGTTTTATTTAAGAAATAGTTCTCTACCTTAGGTCATGATAATACTCTTCTTTTTTTTTTTTTTTTAAAGATTTTATTTATTTGACAGAAAGAGACACAGTGAGAGAGGGAACACAAGCAGGGGGAGTGGGAGAGGGAGAAGCAGGCTCTCCGCGGAGCAGGGAGCCTGATGCGGGGCTCGATCCCAGGACCCTGGGATCATGACCTGAGCCGAAGGCAGACGCTTAACGACTGAGCCACCCAGGTACCCCTACATTGATTCAGATTTTAAACCAACCTTGCATTCCTGTGATAAAGATCACTTGGTCTATGGTCCATAATCCTTTCATATTTTGCTAGATTCAGTTTGCTAGGATTTTGTTGAGGGTTTCTGCACCTACATTCATAAGGAGATGCTTTTTCCATAAAGGGTATCGGGATAACTGGCAAAATATGAATGGGATCTGAGAATTAGGTAATCTACTTTGTTGATTTCTTGTTTTTAATGGTTGCATTATGAGTATGTATGCAGGAGAACATGTTTAGCAAAAACACATTAAAATATTCAGAAATGATGGGGCATTAGCTCGGGAATTTGCTTTCAAATGGTAGAGAATAAAGAAAGGGCGAATGCAGAATTGAGAGACTAATATCTCCAGAGGAAGAAAAGGTTCAAACAGGAAGGGGGAATTCAACAGGATGCCATAGGGCTCTTTAATTTTGAGGATAGTAAATTAAAAAAGGGGGGGGAGGCTATTTTCTGTGCCACATTATAATCTAGGTGTGTACTTTTCTCACATGCCAAGATCATTCCTCCACTGCATTTTCCCAAAGCTCAGTAGGAGATAAGAACACACTTTGCTAAAATGACCTTCTTATGAACTATTCCTCAGGCAGATTTGCCCTCAGCCTTTTTTCTCTTCCAGTTCTACTCATAATAAATAAGAATTAAAGGGCAGTGAGTTACTCAATATATTTTCTTACATTTTAGAGGCTCTAAGCCACAATTATTCTAATAAGGGAAACAAATTATACTCTTAGAATGCAAATGGTTTGTATTTTAGATTAGCTCCCCCTTAGAAAATGGAAGACAAGTAATTAAGGTATGCAAAATACATATACCAAATATGAGGTCAAACTGAGAAAAACTGGTCTTCACAGGACAATTCTATTAGGACCTATAGGAAAACTGTCTAGAACGTACAGTTCTTCAAGAGTATATGAAAATGTTTAATTCACCCTTCAAGAAAAGCTTCTATTTTTTTTAATGGAAAAAAAAGTATAAAACATGATTAGCCACCGACCCCAACTACCTGGTATTCTAGTAAACGAAGTATGTCATGTAAACTAATGTTTCTGTGTTTCAATCATAAAAACATCACTTAACTCGGCTGTGACCTTTATAATCATCTTAACTTCAATCCCTAGGCTAACTTTGCACTGCACACTGCAGCCTTTCCAAGCTTTTGAGAGGACACAGGGATACAGAGACTACTAAAAGTTCTAGCGTCTTCTGCTCTTGCAGATAATGTCTCTGGAGTGCAAAGGTATCTACATATATTTTCCATCAATATTATCATACATTGGAGTACTTGTTATATCCAAGGGATATTTTTCATTCATCTGATATTTACTGAGTTCCAGCTATGTGTCCAAGGCAATGAGGAGAGATGAGAACTGTGCCCATATTCACAAAGTTTAGTCTACTGGATGACACTGTATACTTGATGTTTGTGTGTCTGTAATTCACAATGTTGATGATGAAAATGCTAGATGCCCAAATAACAGATAATGGTGAAATATAGTAAAAGACTGGAAGGGATTTTAGCAATACTCTATCAATTGTCATTCAACTTGAGGTCTGCTTTTGAGTGAGAACTACAATTGTTTACCAACTGTCTCCAGAGATTTTGAACTTGCCCCTGTGCTTTCCCCTAACCCAGTCTGTCCTGTGTTTAGAGGCCTGCATCATCACTATAGAGGAGCCTTGAACTCATTAAACATCAAGGAATATGTCCTGGGAATAAAGGCCACAAAAAAACCCCACAAAAAACGAAAAATGAAAAACCAAAAACCCAAACAATATGCCACATTAAGTGCATATCTTATTGGTTTAAAAAAAATAACAGGAATCATGATAACTTTTTAAAAAGGGAATTACAGGTACATGATTAAAAATATAACGGAAGATAATAGAACTCGGACATAAACCATCACCCAGAGGAGAAATCCCATGACAAGGGATCCTGTGGCCTTCCACTAGTGTGCCTGCTAACTCTGTGGTCCTTCTTTCTTACCCTATACCAGATCCACTAGTTCCTGCCAGGCTTAGTGATCACATATGATCTCTGTTCCATACCCTCCCTCTGTGTTGTCTCTTTTTAAGTGTGTTTTCACCTTTGTCTCTTTCCTGTGCTCAGCTTAAGTTAGATCCTGCATGGGGCATATGTCCTGTGTAATTATTGCTCCCCCCTGCCCACCTCTGAAGGGTGATTTAATCACACAGGCAACTTCTGATGTTTCTACTTTAATCGCTGGCTAAAGTGTGTGTGTGTGTGTGTTTACCTTTGCTTACAGGTTCTGTTGCTATTCTAGATCTAAGTCTTTAAGAAATATAAAATATTATATTAATCGCCTTTGTGCATCTTCGTTCTTAGAGAAGGAAAAGTGTGGACTAACTTCAGTGAGCACATGCCACACAGAAAACACACTTAGCACTACAAGGTGCTTTAGCACTGTGCTAGGTGCTATGTCAGACACAAAGAAATCACATGGCAACCTGCCACATCTTGGTTTATTTCACAAAGCCAAGACATACAAAAGGGAAATTAAGACAGTGTGTAACAAAGAACTGAATTGAATATAATCGAGTACCAAACTACAAAAGTTAGTGAGTGCCACAGATCTTCAGGAAGGGGAGAAACTATTCCTAGAGCCACTCTGAGTTTGGGTTATGGGTGTGGGAGCCTAGCGAGGTGAAAGGGCATTCGATCTAGAGGTTAAAGCACGGTGCGTAAGTAAATGCACAGAAGAGAAATGAGTTTGATTCAGGAAAGAGAAGGAGTAGCCACCTTTTAGAAGCATATGGTTAAGTTTACCTTGTGAAGGACCCTATAGACCCAGAAGTCTGACTTTTTTCTGACTTTGATCTAATGAGAAATGCAGTCATAACTGCCCTTTGGTGGAGGAAGGTGTGGCGTTGTTTTGGCAAGTTAGAACAGGACAAAGATCAAGGAGTGAAGCTCAGTGAAGTTAGAAACCAGTTCACTGACTTGTTAATTTTAGCCATTCTGACTGGTGTGAGGTGGTATCTCATTGACGTTTTGATTTGGATTTCCCTGATGCTGAGCAAAAAAAAAGAAAGAAAGAAAGAAACCAGTTCACTGACTATTTAGTGATCAAGAATAAATGTCAAAAAGGAGTCAGAACAATACTTGGTATGTCATAATCATTCAGTAAAAGTGCTAGCTATTATAAAATAATGTCAGGGACTAGTATGGTAAGGCTGGGGAAATAAACAGTAAGATCTATTTCAAAAGTATCTGTTGCACAACAGGAGGAAGATGGATGCCCATATTTTTTGAGCTTTGCTTATCTATCAAGGGCTGAACAAAGAGAATAAATCTTATCAGGTTAACTTCTAGATCTTCCACAGAAACACATTTAAATGCTTTGGGGAAATGTGGTTTGTTGTGTAATATTCTTAATTTTTGATCTATAGCCAATTTTTTGGAAGTGTTCCTAACGAGTAAATTACTCTTGAGCAGATTACTCAAAGGTCTGTTGTGGGGGTTCAATGATCATTAACACGCTCTACACTTGGGTATTACACTTGCAGGTATTCAGAAAAGGTCTTTCCCTCCCTTTTCTTTGATAAGGTAACTGTTATATTCTCTAACCAGACCCACCTGTTCATGACTTTTAGCATATAACAGAATGTAAAGCAAGAGTTGGAGAGTGAAACAGGAATGTGAAAAAATCTCTTTGAAAACAAGAACTAATAGTCTAAAAAACTACTTTCTCTTGGGATTCAGGTTGGCGGTCTTTGAGGAAAGTACATGGGAGATCTCACCTCCCACATCCACCAGTGGAAGGGTGGTCTCCAATAAGTGAACTCTTCATCTCCACTTGCAGGGAGCCATTTAAAACGGTTTGTCATACATTTCCTATCATCCAACTGGTTCTGACACTATTGAAGCATGTGAGTTTCTTGTCAGGGAAAGCAAGCTACAGACTCTTAAAGACTGAATGAGTCTTTCTAATCATTTCTAATCATTCTAAACTATCAACTCCATAGTAATGGGAGGGAAAAAAGACCAGAATTTTGTGAGAAGGCACTTCATGAAATCTGAAGGCAACAGGCCTATGAACAGTTAAAATGTACTCATTCCTAGATTCATTTAACTAATCAAATGCTTTGGGGCCTTATTCATTCATGTGAATGAAAAGGTTCATATATAGAAAATATTTACAGGGCGCCTGGGTGGCTCAGCTGGTTAAGCATCTGCCTTCGGCTCAGGTCACGATCTGAGGGTCCTGGGATCGAGCCCCACGTTGGGCTCCCTGCTCAGTGGGGAGCCCGCTTCTCCCTCTGCCTGCTGCTCCCCCTTGCTTGGGCTCGCTCTCTCTGACTCTCTGTCAAATAAATAAATAAAATCTTTCAAAAAAATGTACCTTTAAAAAAAAGAAAATATTTACTATTAGCCTAAATTAAATGTCTGTGGGAGGATATGAAGGAAGAGAATATAAATCTAACTTGTACTTATCATCCATACCATTACAACAAGAAAAATTCACTAATTTCCATATGAATTCAGAAATTTTATTTAACCCTTAAGGAAACCTTAATGTCCTACCATATAATTCAGGTTAATAGAAAACTGGGGAAAAAAAGACTGAATACAAACTATCTTAAGACATTAATCAAACTTTTAATGTATCAATTTATTGCATATGTCAGTACAGAAAAATAGAAAGTATATTCTAAAAGAAATTTATTGTAAAAAAAAAAAAACAAATGTAAATGTTTGCTTGCCATGGCTAGCACATTGTGTACGCTAACATTCAAATCTGAGTTATAAAATTGTATTACTGCTTCAAATAAAAAATGGCAAATAACAAAAATATGATTTACATGAAACTGGGTTAACTTATTTTATCCTGGATATACTTGAGTATGTTGAAAACAACTTGACTTTTCAGTATTCACTGTACTGACAGAAACTGCTAAAAATTATGTTGAACAACACACACTCATCCCTGTTACATTATGTGTATATGGCACTTTTTGTAAAAAGTGTCTCTTATACGTAGTCCTATTTTTAAACTACACTTTTAGATACAAAATATAAATGGAGGTATATTTGTGCCATTTGGCAAAAACGTGTTTACTATAACTAGGATGAATGCATTTATTTTGCTATACAAATGAATATATTATTTCTGATTAGCTAAGATGATGTGCATATATGGTAATATAAATAAACAGAAGTGCTTTTCATTTTCTACCCTACTCATTTAAAAAATAGATGTCTGTGCTCTGTCATTTCCAACTTTACCTGAGTGATATGAAAATACATAAATTTAAGTGGATTAATCCGAAAGCATTTTAACGAATATTTCTCACAGTTTTGTTTTTTTTTTTTCCTCTTCATTATTGTTGTCAAACATAATAGGAAAAAACGGAGAGGGGGGAGGTCAGTGCAAGAGTTCAGGGTATCTCAATCATGACTGATTTCAGAAGCGACTTCTGTGACATCCTATGTAAAAGTTAACCTTATTTTTATCCAACCTTAAGGAAGAAAGGGACTCAGTAATAAAAACTGCCCTTAAACTGAGATTGCAAGAAAATTTATATAAAATTCAACATGGCCTTCATTCTGTCATTTGACCAAACAAACCTATTCCTACCTCAAACTAAATCTTACAAAAATAAGAAATGAATATAAAAGCATCAGGTGGTACGAATTCTCAACAAGAGAATGTAACTGACATATTACCAAAGCTGGGACTTGAGTAATTACCAAGTGTCTACAGCTCATCATGAAAAAATAAGCTTAAGCTGCCCAGTAACAAATTTGAAAATACCACTTCAATAAAAATATCAATTCTACAGTCAATGTATTTGCCATGTCAGGTGCTCTAGTCACTTTCTTGGTTAGAGACACCTTGCATACAAATGTATTGTTTTGCACTATTAGGTATCCTTTTTGCCAATCTCTTCAGTTAATCATTTCCTGGATCTACATTCAAGAACCAGGTCACATTCCCTTTCCAGCTATTTCTATTCATTTAGTATCTTTTATCTTTCATCTGTCAAAAATTGTTTCTCCTATTTTGCAATATCCCTTTTAGTATTCTTTTTGCCACCTCCCCCAATAATCCCTTTTAAAATAATGGATTTTGATCTAAATAAACTGTATCTTGCCATACTTAAAATCATTCTAGGATTTCCAAATTTACAGTAACTTAAAAACTTAAAAATCATTCATAATCTCTTAACAGCTGCTCTTGCAAAATGCATCAGAAATTAATACACAAGACAGAAACACTTCTATTCCCACTAAGACGTGTGTCCAAATGAAGGAGTGACCCATGAAGAATTCACGTTTTATTAAGACCAATTGTTTGGGCCACAAAGTTAGACATTGTTTGAAAAAATGATGCCATGGGCTTCATGGACCACAGTTAACAAGAATTTGTTTTCTATCCTCTTCCCATCTAAGGAAGTCTCAAATATAGAAGCCAGGAAAGAAAGATGAGCTACAACCCTAAACACAGCCTCCTCCCTCTGATGCAGGAAGAAATGCCTCTTAATCCGAAGGGAATGAAGGTGGGGATGGACACAAGTACTTTACAACTTCTGAAATCCTGGCTTTAGGGAAAACAAAAACAAAAACAAAACTTTATAAACCCTAAAAAAAAAAAAAAAAAGCAGCATAAGAACAAAACACCGATGAAGAAAAAGCTTTTATACTTCATCAGCATACTATTTACAACTAAAGTTGATAAACCCCTCCACAAGCAGTAGACTAAATAATCACATGAAAACACATGAAGGTACTCTGTAAACTTTAAAGAATGATAAAAGTCTACGCTGTGCCAAGTGAGCTCATGTCTAAGGACACTACATTTGTTGTATTAACTCTTTTCTTTTTAATACATTACTATTTAGGATAGTCATTCTACATAGCAATGATTGACAAGATGGAAAGTATCTTTTAATAGTGGTGAATTTATACATAAAAATACTCCTTCCACGATATGCATTACCAACTTTTTTTAAAAAAGCATGACTTTCTAACAATAATTTATAGAAAAACAGTGTCCTTTAGAAATCATACTTGCTAGAATGTATTTTCTTCTAAATACTGACATAAAGTGAATAAGAATGTTATTTGGCAAAAGTATTTCTAGCCCTATCTCCATGGAAAGATTTTCAAAATTAAGGTCAAGAACATTGACCCATTATTTCTCTGCTCTAGCTGCTTGCAAAAAGCCAATAGATATAGCTAAAATATTCAAAATATGGTACGTTAAAGCTCACATAATGTAGAGAGCTCAATTACACCTAATTTTTGAGGATAACCTGAAACAACTTAGCACAATTATACCTCATAGCTTATATTTTTTTAAGGTAAATCCTGCAAGTTTTAAGGGGCTCTTTTTTTTTTAAGTAAGATTTTTCTTACTCTTCTGTATGTCTAAATGCTACTTCTTACTTATAGCCACTTAATTGTTAAATGTGGTAATAGGTTCTGTAAGAAAAAGCTCTAGAGTTCCTTCCCACATTCCTATATGTAGGAGAAAAATAAATAAGACTTCCTGAAACTGTCTTTCGATACTATCATTAACAACTGAAACATTAAACCAAAGAACAGCTTTTTTGCTTTTGTTTTTGTAACTTTTATTTTCAGAAAGTCCAATAAATGAGATCTTGACTTTAGTGGGCTAGATATACCTAGATATTGGACTTAAAAATCAAATGTGGGACTTTCTCTAAAATCGTATGTACAATCATGTAATGATAAGACTTGCTAATTTAATTCTTAAACAAGTTCTAATTGTCATTATGACTGCTATTAGTGGTTCAGCTGTAGACGTACAAAACTGACAGAAGCTAAAATTCTCTTTGCCACCAAAATTACAAATGTTAAAAAGTTCAAATATGCACATCAAAGCTGCAGTAAAATTCTAAATTTCTATTTTTACATGCCATGATCCAGACTGTACCTAACAAAACACGGTACATTTATATTGGAAAAGTGGGGTCCCATTTATTTGTAAGAAAAAGCTGGATCTCAGCATTCACCAGAGCAGAAGTCAGTGGCAACCTGCACACAGGCCTCAATTTCACTTCTTGCCAAGAACAAAATAGAGTTTACATAAAAATAGATATGACCCGGGTTACCATATACATCGGTATATGACCAGTAGTATTTACATTAAAAACATTGCATTGCATAATTCAAGGAATAAAATACCATCATGCATTTCATTTTAACTGTTAAGGGGAAGAATGCAGTTACAGACTACGTTTGCTTACCATGATTGTCCCGGTATTTACTAAAGGCAGAATACTCAAAGGTTTCTCGTTTACAAATCTCCTTCCACACCCCGCCATTAACCCAAGTGTCACACAGGGCACACCACTTAGGCCACAAGAAACTTTTGAATACAATATGCTATTACACTGGCATATTGAACTGAAGGTATGGATACATAACCACATTGAAAGGCTGGATGAAAATGTATGAAAGAATCCCAAGAATTCTAGTTCTTCAAATGTAAAAAACTATTTGGATCATCTCAAAGGAGCACTGAAGTCCTTTCAAAGTTTAATGTCACTCTTCAGACAGGTACAGACATAACACATTTCTAGAAAGGAACATTCTTTATCATTCTGCACAAATTAAAATACAGTGCATGAGTCAAAAGGAGCAACGTTAGATGATTGTTACGTTAGAGGAAGTTTTGGCCATTTCTCCCGGAGAACGACTTTTGAGGACCTCTCTGATGAACTGCTCGAGGGCGGGGAAGTAGTCCTGGCACTGCCATGTGTCATTGTGAGTCCCGTCAGGGAAGACGGCCAATCTCTTAGTCCGGGACGGGGAGAGCTCGTAGAGCTGCTTCATCATCACTGGCGGAATTAACTGGTCAGAGAGTCCGGAGATGAAAAGAGAAGGCATTCTGCACTGAGAGATTTTTCTGTAGGACAAGAATTTATTTTTGTAGCACCATAAAGGAAGGTAACGCATCGGAAAGAAGGAAAATAAAGTGCTGGCCATATGCGGTATGCTTAGAAATGTATTCTCCACCATAATGGCTGAAATCCTGTGTGAATTTTCAGAGGCCAAGTGAATAGCCACTGCTCCTCCCAAGGAACGGCCAAAAAGGAAAATTTTTGTCTTGTCAAGGTCAGGTCTAGTCATCACATAGTCTAGCACAGCTTCAGAGTCTAAGTAGAGTCCTTCTTCACTGGCTTCTCCTTCGCTTTTCCCATATCCTCGATAATCAACAAGCAAAAGATTAACTTTGAGGTTAACCAACATAAGCAATGCATTCGGTAACCTGTGACCTATGTTGCCTGCATTCCCATGAAAATAAATTATAGTTGGGGAATAGGGCGAATTGTCTCCAGTGTATCTTATCAAAATAAGATTTAGACGCACTCCATCTTTGGTTCTGATGAAAATGTTTTCGTGTGGAATACCAGTGGGCATGGGAACATAAAGACGTGAAGAAGATGGCTGTTCTGGAAAATAAAGCAATACATCCTGGAATTTATATAGAATACCTGCTATTGATACGAATATTAACAAAAGTAAGATAATGCCTCCATACAGATGAAAAGTCACTATTAAAGGTAAAAGAGAAATACGGCAAAGAGCCCAAGACCATGAAGCCAAGGCTATTAGCCATCTTTCAACAAAGTTCCACAGCATCCAGGACTTTTCCATGGTCGCTCTCCGTAAGTATCCTAAAGAGAGAGAGAGAGAGAGAATCAGTAATTTAACATACATTACTTTAAAAGTTAGATCCATGATATAATAAATTATGGTACTAGGAGAATCCTCGGAAGGCTACATCAATCCATCCACCGTTGCTCTAATTCCCCTTGTTCGTTCTGTTCTCAACAATCTCCTTTCTCCTTCCACTGCTGTATTTAGGAAACACAAATATTCATCAAATTATACTCATTTTTTTAAAAAGTGCTTAATTACTGCCAGGTACTTTCATTAATGCATTCTCCTTGATTTGACAGAAAAATCAGTTGATGCCATGTTCCCAAATTTTCATATAAGGGAATGGACGCTCAGGGGTATAAGTAAACTGCCGTGCTCCCAGCTCCTCAGGTAGAAGAGGCCAGAGGCCAACGAGCACGATCCCAAAGCTGCTCGTGTGCCCACAAGTGGGCTAGGCAGGCTGAGAAAAAAATTTTTTTTTTGTATTGAGGTTTGACATGTAACATTGTATTATTTTCAGGTGTACAACATAAGGATATTTATATATATTGGGAAATGATCACCACAGTAAGTCTAGTTAACATCCGTCACCATACACAGTTGCAAAAAATTTTTTTTCCTGTGATCAGAACTTCTAAGATCCACTCTCTTAAAACTTCCAAATACACAACACAGTATTAATGATAGTTGCCAAACAGTACATCATATCCCCATGGCTATTTATTTTACAACTGGAAGTTTGGACATACACCCGTTTCACCCATCCCTGACTCTGGCAACCAACAATCTGTTTTCTGTATCTATAAACTTGGGGTTTGGGGTTTTTTGGGTTTTTTTTGGGGGGGGGTTAGTTTTTGGGTTTTTTTTTTTTTGGTCTTTCTCTGACTTATCTCAGTAAGCATAATGCTCTCAGGTCCATCCATTTTGTTACAACAGCAAGATTTCATTCTTTTTTATGGCTTGGCAATATTTCATTGTCTGTATGTATCACGTTTTCTTTATCCATTCATCCATCAATGGACACTTAGGTTGTTTCCATATCTTGGCTGTTGTAAATAATGTTGCAATGAACATGGGGGTCCACATATCTTTTTGAGTCAGTGGTTTTGTTTTCTTTGGATAAACAGCCAGAAGCAGAATTGCTTGATCATATGGTAGTTATATTTTAAATTTTTTGAAGAACCTCCATACTATTTTTCATAGTGGCTGCACCATTTATATTCCCACCAACAGTGCACAAAGGTTTCCTTTTCTCCACATCATTGCCAACATTTATTTCTTGTCTTTTTGATAATAGCCATTCTGACAGGTATGAGGGGATATCTCACTACGGTTTTTTGATTTGCATTTCCCTGACAATTAGTGATGCTGAACATCTTTTCATATACCTACTGGCCATCTGTATGTCTTCTTTGGAAAAATGTCTATTCAGATCTTCTGTCCATTTCATAATCATATTGTTTGTTTTGTTGCTATTAAGTTGAGTTCTTTATATACTTTGGAGACTAACCCCTTATCAGATACATAATTTGCAAATACATTCTCCCACTCAGTAGGCTGTCTTTTCATTTTGTTGATGGTTTCCTTTGCTGTGCAGAAGCTTTTTAGTTTGATGTAGTCCCACTTAATTATTCTGTGCTTTTGTTGCCCCCTGCTTTTGGTGTCATAGATCCAAAAATCATTGCCAAGACAGATGTCAGGGGCTTACTGCCAAGTTTTCCCCTGGGAGTTTTGTGGTTTCAGGTCTTAAAGTCTTTATTCCATTTTGAGTTAATTTTTGTTTATGGTGTAAAATAGTGGTCCAGTTTCATTCTTCTACATGTGGATATCCAGTTTTCCCAGCACCATTTGTTGAAGAAACTGCATATTCTTGGCTCCTCTGCTATAAATAAACTGACCATTTGTGTGTAGGTTTATTTCTGGGCCATCTATTCTGTTCCACTGACCTACGTGTCTGTCTTTATGCCAAAATCACATTGTTTTGATAGAGCTTTGTAATATAGTTTGAATCAGGGAGTGTGATGCCTCCAGCTTTTTCTTTCTCAAAATTGTTTTGGCTATTTGGGGTCTTTTGTGGTTCCATACAAATTGCAGGATTATTGTTCTATTTCTGTAAAAAAATGCCACTGGAATTTTGATAGTGATTGCATTGTATCTGTAGACTATTCTGGGTAATATGGACATTATAACAATTCTTCTAACCCATGAACAAGGAATATCTTTCCACTTATTTCTGTCTTCTTCAATTTCTTTCATTAATGTCTTACAGTTTTCAGTGTACAGATCCTTCCACCACCTCGATTAAACTTATTCCAAGGTATTTATTTTTTTATGGAGATGTAAATAAAACTGTTTTCTTAATTTATCTTTCTGATAATTATTAGTATATAGAAAAACAACAGATTTTTGTATATTGATTTTGTATCCTACAACTTTACTGAGCTAAGGTAGGTTGAAGGCAAATTTTATGAGATGGTTAACATGTTCTAACCAATCAAGGCCAGTATGATATAATTTATTGTCAATTTTCTTTTTTTTTAAAGATTACTTATTTTATTTATTTGACAGAGAGACACAGCGAGAGAGGGAACACAAGCAGGGGGAGTGGGAGAGGGAGAAGCAGGCTTCTCGCTGAACAGGAAGCCTGATGCGGGGGGCTCGATCCCAGGACCCTGTGATCATGACCTGAGCCGAAGGCAGACGCTTAACGACTGAGCCACCCAGGCGCCCCTATCTTTTTCACATTATAAATTATAACTAAACAAACTAAAGGATAAAATATTTTCTTCTCTACCTGGAGGTTTTCACAGTTAAACAATTTACTTAAATTAACCACTCATTTCTAATACTGTATTATTTTTGAGGAAAAGTTGAATAATTTGTTGTTCACATCCGATTAAAAAGAAATTTCTGATAGCCAGTGTCATGAAATAATGCACAGTCTTTCATGGAGCCCTTAGTGCAGTGTCCTATCCGTGAGTCAGAACATGCTGCTATGATGTGTTGTACTGACAAGACCATAAACACCTGAGGAGTAAGTGTGAAATAACAGACAGCATTTCCATTTGAGAACCAGAGATAAATGAAGAAAAGGACTTATTGGAGAAAATTTTTTTTAAAGATTTCTAAAATTATAACTGATAAAATAAAAGACAGAAGAAAAGTGATTCAAGTCAAATTTTTTTGGTTACCAAATAAAAAAGTTAATGCATGCTGTCTTAAAAAGGCAAAAAAGGTGAGACGTGTTGTAAGTTTTCTTACATAGCTGTCATCTATTTACATATTTGCTAAAAAAATATTCAATTCTATTTTACTACTAACACAACTACCATAAGTTATTCTTTTTTTTTTTTTTTTTTTTTTTTAAAGATTTTATTTATTTATCTGAGAGAGAGAATGGGAGACAGAGAGCATGAGAGGGAGGAGGGTCAGAGGGAGAAGCAGACTCCCCGCCGAGCAGGGAGCCCGATGCGGGACTCGATCCCGGGACTCCAGGATCATGACCTGAGCCGAAGGCAGTCGCTTAACCAACTGAGCCACCCAGGCGCCCCTACCATAAGTTATTCTTAAATTTAATAAATGTTAGGGACTGATTTTTTAAATTTTACTGTATTCCTTAAGCTAATAAATGTGACATTTTCATTCACTGAATTAAACACTGAAAAAAATCATAAAACCACGTTAAATTAGATTGGCTACAAAGATGAGTTAGATGACTTAATAGATTTGATTTTTCATTATTATCTCACCAAACATGTCTTACTATTTCGCTAAACACAGACTTCCAAATTTGAGTTCTTGTCCAAATGACTCTCTTTGAACATAAACCAACATAGCATTTTTCTGAAGTTTCTCTGAAATCAACACTGCCACCCAGTTGTAGCAAGTTTTATTACAATGAGCACTATGGAAAGCCAGAGAAAAGCAGGTATGTGAGGTAAAACAAAAATTCAAGTCTAACAGTCACAGAAGCAATACCTGAGCAGCAGGTATCAAGAACTGGTTAAAAACCAGATTGAAAGAGGTTGCAGTACAGCAGCCAAATAAGCCAATTCATTCAATACTGAAAACTGTTCCAGATCAATAATCAATCAGTGCCTTTACAACCTATGACAGCTATTTATCAACAGAGCTTAGATAAGACAGGGCTATTCTATATTCCTTCAACACAGTATTTAAGTCTCAACAACACATCTGGCCCCCTTAAACTTTTCATCTAATGTTTACTTAATTTTATTTTTTTTTTAATTATAAGTGATATCAATGATTTTCATTTGTACCCAAAAGATATACTGGAGAAATGTGAAAACACACCAGCATTAACTTTTTACATCAAAATAAAAAAATTTTTTGTGTAATGATTAGGATTAGCGGGGTTTGGAATAAAATACAAATATACTAGAGCATTGCACTATTTGGAAAATAAGGTATCACTTAAGGTATTTCTTTAGTGAACAATTTTACTGTATTTTTCATGGTTAAAGCCAATCATTTATGACAGTTATCAGAGAGATGAGTAACTCAAACACCACTTATTTGGTGACTTAGTAGAAAAAAAACACACAGTAAAATTTCATCAACCTAAATTCTGCTCTACATTTCCTAAATAATCTTGTGTTTATCACTTATTTCCAGTCTGAATTTCCTTTTCAGTAGAATGAGAATTTTTAAAATGCCTACATATAAGGCCAGTCAGCGTTACCAAATGAAACTAATTTAAAAAGCACTTACTACATCAAAAACTAATGATGTATTGTAGGGTGACTAACATAACATAATAAAATAAAATTAAAAAAAAAAGCATTTACAAATGCTATAGAGATATGTTAACTGTATTTGCTTTTGTGACTAGTATTTCTAGCTGTACTACTATGTTCCTAACCATGTTCTGCTCAAATTAACATCAACATCAGAATGTACCAAGCAAATGTAGAAATTTGATAAGGCTCCCTATATCCTGGATAATCAAGAGTTGACCAATTTTCAAATCAAACAAAAACTACTAAAATATTTCATATGTGCATATATATCAAATATATAGAAAAAATGGTCACAATTATCAATTATTCGAACTTTGAAAAATTATCTTTTTAAAGTAGCCCCTTTGATATCTAATTTCAACATAAAATACTGAATTTAAATCTATAAGGCCAAGAACTGTCTTTCTCTTTTTCACTACTGGATCCCTACTGAGTAGTATACCACTTTACATATATTCAAGACTAAAATGTTTTTTAAATGGATAATCCAGTAATATATCTAAATTATTAGACTTCTGAGAAAACACAACTGTATTCTGAGCACTGGACATATATATATTTAGGACCAGACATCAGAAAAAAATGCATATTTTAGTCCACTTTTGCTCAGAAATAAGAGGAATTAAATTTGCAGTTTTCCACAAAGCATTCCTGAAAAGTCACCTTAACTAAATGACTTTGTGATAAACAAACATAATCTTATAATTTTAAACTGTGGAAGACAGTATCAAAGTCAATCCATTTGGAGGAATAGCAAATGGAAATCAACTTTAAGGACAGGTGAATAAAAACGGCTCTGAAGTAGGTACGCTGTCTTCTCTTTAATATGCTTTGGCATATTGGTGGTTTAGAAAGAGACCTCTACTCACAGACTGCCTTATTTTTACCTAACCCAGTTTGCTAATAATTTCTGCTCCCTAGTCTGTGTCACACTTCTATGCTCTTAAAGAACTGGAGCAAGCGAACCTAACATAGGGAAGATTTTTTTACTTACTAAACGTGCTGAAACTGTCAGGGGTGCCTGGGTGGCTCAGTCAGTTAAACCTCTGCCTTTAGGGGCGCCTGGGTGGCTCAGTCGTTAAGTGTCTGCCTTCGGCTCAGGTCATGATCCCAGGGTCCTGGGATCGAGCCCCACATCAGGCTCCCTGCTCAGTGGGGAGCCTGCTTCTCCCTCTCCCACTCCCCCCGCTTGTGTTCCCTCTCTCGCTGTCTCTCTCTGTCAAATAAATAAAATCTTAAAAAAAAGAAAAGAAAAAAAAAAAAAAAGAACCTATCAGCACAATACAATTACTGGAGCCATCTGCTGGCATGTAAAAACAATTTCGTATAGACCCAGATGTCATGAAAGGTAATGAAAATGAACAGTGCCTCTAATACAGTCCACTGCCTAGATCCTACAGCTAGTGATATGCAAGTTTTCCACAGATTTTGTCAATAACTTAGTGTGAGTAAAGGGTTAACAAAACCTTTTCTCAGGCAGGAAAAGCATGGCCTCTGGTGAACCTTCTGGTACTGTTTCCCTGGAAACCTGGTAAAGGTGGGACACCAGCTGTTTCTAAGCAACATTTTGTGGGGTAAACTTGACCCCCAGCGGTGAGCTACATCTGGACTGAGCAGACACTGAGTAGGGCTACACATGTCCGGTAGGAAGTGTAGATAAGGCCGCCTCCCAGTGGGGACAGGACTTGTAAGTGGCGTGTTCTCTGCCGAGTCCTGGATGCAATGCCCGCGTGCTATTACAGAAGATGCAGCTCAGTCAGGGCACCCGCTCCCACCACATGTCATCTTTCCACCAGCCTGCGATATTATTTGGGAACAACACACCTGATGCTGACGTGCTGGGTCTTCTATTCCCTATCTTTCAACAAAGGGGACAGAGAGAGTGCCAGGTATGGCCTATCAGGTGTTGAGAGTGCAAATATCCAGCTGAATCCAAGACCACTGCTGCTGGTCATGGACAATGAGCAAGGCAACTGATTATACCTCAGAGTGCATTTTATGGGGCAAAACACGAAATGTGTTGCCAAAAGAGATGGATTATCTGCCAGGTTCTTTTGCATGCTCAAATGCATTTCCTGACATTATCTTAGTATCCTAAACCACCAACAGAAATGATGAGTTTAATATACTCAAAGTTAAACCAAAGTTTACACTAACTGGAAGGGTTGCTTAGAGGGAAAGAGCATTAGACCTGTAGACAACAGAAACTCAGTCAACCAGTATCTTCTCATCTTCCATGCTTCTATGTTATTGTTTTAACCTTATGCCTACATCTTAAACATCTGACTTATTCCCATTTCTCAGTTCTGCTCTTACCATGCTATCACACCCGGTCTCACATGTCAAATGTCTCTAAAATCCATCTACCTGTGGCTTTAACCACTCCAGGAACTCTCTACTTAATACGTGAAAATCTGGTGCATGAGCCCTCATCACGATCTCTCATAAAAATTAAACCTCAGCTGCCAATAAATCCAGTGGATTTTTCTCCATCCACACTGTACCACCACAATCCTCAGCAACACCAAACACTGACTCCTCCTCAGCTTCCAGTATACGCAAATCCTGGTGTTCCTCCCTGAGACACCCCCAAATGTAGGTATTTTCCAAGGTCCTGTCCATTTACCTCCTCTCCCTCAATCTCATTCTTTCTCATGGCTCCAACTATCACACTTGTGTGTAACGTATTCTAACTCCCTATGTCTACTCCATTACAATCTCAATTTATCTGTTCCTTGAGTACCTGATGTTCACTGACACCTCAAACTTACCTACAAGTAACCACATCCTTCTCCTCACCTCCCATCTTGCATGCTTTATGTTAATTACAAAAAACAAAAAGCATGTGTAAACAAATTTTTTTTCAAAAACAGATGAAATTCTGGAGTTCAATATATAGTAACATGTAAACTAAAATTTAATTAATGTGTTACAGTTTCAAAAATAAACACATTATTATAACATGCACAGGTCTTGACTTTGAACGAAAAGTCAACATTAAAAATAATTTTGTGCTTTTTATTTAGATGAAGTGATCAGAGGCATCAAATTGATTCTACTAAGCACTTCTCAAGAAATAATCTATTGAGGGGCGCCTTGGTGGCTCAGTCAGTAGAGTGGCCAACTCTTGATTTTGACTCAGGTCATGATCACAGGGTCAGGAGACTGAGCCCCAAGTCAGGCTCCCAGCTCAGCAGGGAGTCTGCTTCTCTACCTCTGCCCTTGCCCCTGCTCATGCGCGCTCTCTGTCTCTGTCTCTGTCTCTCTCTCTAATCAATAAAAATCTTAAAAAAAACGATCTGTTGAAAGCATTACTAATTTCTATTATAATGTATAGACAAAGTAGATATGATAGTTTTCCTTTTAAGAGAATGGTTTTGAAGTATTAGCAACACCTTGATGTACTATAGAAGCACTTTAATCATATGACCAGAACTTACAGATCTGGTGATGATCATCTTGAGAATTTTATGGTCCTGATTAACTTGTTTTGTTCACCTTTAGTGCTCCATGTGCTTCAGGTATTTGAATATTAGACCGTTATGAGTATACAGTCACCAATTTAAGACTAAAAGTAAAAACAATTTGAAGTCATGAAGCTGTCAGAACCATCATATTGAATACAGTGTGCGCCGAGTGGTAAGTCAACCAAGTGAGTCACAGGCATGCTCACCTATCTCCATTAATCATCTCATGTGCTCCCTCATATATACGTACTTGGAGAATCGCAAATGGTTCCATTTCTAAGGAAAAGTATTTAAATAAATATTGTCTAAGCTGATATTCTAAAAAAAGAGAGACCACTAAGTCATGCCCCTCCTCAATGACACGAGTCCTCAGAACACAACCGCAAATCCCCATGGGCATTCTCAAACCCAGCCCGGGCCACTGAAGCAGTTCCACACTTGGTTTCCCAGCCTCGTCAGATTCCAGTGCATCCTACCATACTACTTAAAGATTGAAGACAATGCCACAAATATGTGCAGATCCTATTATCTGCATGATAGTGCTTGGGCACTAAGACTATTTAAATTTCTTAAATGGATAGTGCTTGTTCTCAAGTAGCTCATGATCTACTCGGTGGTAACTCTCAAGTAACTCATGATCTACTCAGGAAACAGGGGCATATATAACAGGGCATGTCTAACATAAATTGATTTAATTATAGAGGAGATGAAAAAAATCAAAGATCACAACGGCCCCTAAAACAGCAAGAGAAAAATAAAACCACAACTATGTGTCCTTTACAACATAACTTGAGTAATCTCTACATTTCATCATGCTTGGTTACTTAAAGAAACCAAGTGGAAATTTATGCAAACTTTTAAAAACAGGACAAAGCACAACTCCATGATTAAGGATTTTTCTTACTTGCTATCAAATAGCTGCCTATGCCACTTATTTTTATTCATTTAGCACAATTATTCACAGGAACTGGAAGTATTCAAGCATAATCTAAGTAAATACTTGGCAATCACAGTGTCGAGGAAATCAGAGCGGTGGAAATGGATGATCTTTAAGGTCCCTATTAAGCCTCAGATCTTTCTATGCCAGTGGTTTTCAAAAGGTGGTTGCACTGCAGACTCCTAGGGGCCACCAAGACCCTTTCGAGGTTATCTTCAAGATCCATATTATAATTATACTAAGACACTATTTGCATTAATGGTACAAAACCAATGCTGGGCAGGACTGCAGCTGCCTAGGCAACAATCAAGGCAGTGGCACCAAGAGCAGGAGTCCTATTCTTTATCCCCATGAACGCCAGGAAAGGGGGGAAAAGTCAGTTTTACTTAAGAATGTCACTGAAAAAGCTGTAAAAATTGTTAATTTAATTATATCCCAACCAATGAGTACACATCTTTAAAATTTTGTGTGACGAATGTGTGACAAAATGGGGAGGACACAAAGAGCACTAGAGCTAGGTACTGAAATTCTGAGCTGTGAGCTGAACTAGCTGCTTTTTTCAGGCGACAACATTTTTTTAAAAAGACAATTGACAAACTGTGGTTATTCAGACTTAGGTGTCTGGCAGACATTTTACGGAAAATGAATGTGAAGTTGCCAATAGCTTCCCATGACTTCAGAGACTTTTCTGATGGCATCGTAGTAGTGATGATATTAGCAAATGTGATTTTTGATAACCTTTTAAATTATCAACATTTTAAAGAATCTGCCCAACACAGCAAACAAATATTTTCCAAACGACCAATGAATGATGTCACATAATCAGGCATGAGTAAAAATTCATTATAAGATAAACCAATGGATTTTAATGTAACAAAGACAAAAGTTCTTTGATCCAAATTTCAGATTCCACAATGTAACTAACCCTTAAGAAACCACCATATTTGAGTATTGGAGTAATATCAAAGAATATCCATAATACTCCTCTCTTTACAACCACAGGTTTGTGTGAGCCTGATTTGCTTCACACCGTTCACCTAAAACAACCTACCTTCTGAGAATGAATACAGAAACATGATAATCTGCCTTCTATTAAGCACACATTAATGATATTTACAGAAATGTAAAACAATGCCATACTCCTCAAAACAGCTATTTTGGATAAAAAATATATTAACATGTAATGAATTTTTTACTGCCACTTGAAAATGTTATATATTTTATAAACTCCCAGCTTTAATTTCTAACACAGTAAATCTCTCTCTCTATAGTACACATATACAAAAACACTTTGGCATCCTTGATAGTTCTTTAAAATGTAAAGAGGTTCTGAGACCAGAAAGCGTGAAAACCACTCTTCTATACTGCCTAACTATATAACCTTCCTATCTGTTTCCTCCAGAAACTTGTCACCTTCAAATTTAAGAAAAATGTACTACGGGGGAGAACTAGATAACTATCAAATCATCCTAAATACCCCAGAAGTCGACCTGAAGACTTACAGAACAAACTCCACAACTAAAGGGAAAGCAGAGGCCACATGGAAGAAGATTCCTACAGCTGGGACTTCCAGTATTATGGCGAATAAAGTGGGGCAAGTGGACTTCCTTGTCTCGTTCCTGATCTTAGGTGAAAAGCATTCAGTCTTTCACCACTGACTAGGACGCTACTTGAGGGTTTTTTCTATATACGTATGGCCTTCACTATGTTGAAGTATATCCCCTCATACCCACTTTGTTGAAAGTTTTTATCATTAAATCAGATGTTCAAATTTTTCAAATGGTTCTTCTGAATACTGAAATGATCTTATGATTTTTATCCTTCAATTTGGTAACGTGTTGCATCATGTTGACTGAGAATATTGAACCATTTCTGCATCCCCAGAAAAAAATCCTTGAAACTAATATAACACTGTATGTTAACTATAGTGGAATTAAAATAAAAAATAAAATAAAACCAGAAAAATCTCCCCCCCCAAAGAACGATGTACTACATTAATTTAAATATTTTGTGCATTATCATATATACAGGTTGCTAAAGCTTGCTAGATTCTGGAAGAGAAATATCTTTAATAAAAACACCTAGCATTCTTCAGGCTCCCAAGGATCATAAACAGAAGACAGATGACAAACTCTGGAGAGAGAACTTTCTGCCTAGGCAAGGCTGTGTCACTCTGGGTGAGGCTTGTACTCCGTGAACGCTGCTTCACACATTCTCAGATCACTAGTCAAGTCCACATTTAAATGTGCCAACTCACTGTGAATGGGTATTCCCACATATCACTTTTTTACCTTGGGTCTCGGTTTCCAGATTTGCAGAAGAAAGCTGTTACCTGAATAATCCCTAAGGTCTCACAAAATCTATTTTATAGGTGACAGAGAAAAATTAAAGGTAGAGTTGGAAAATAATCATTAGATTATAAATAGTCTTTGCTATCTAGTACAGTAGAAGGTTGGAGAGTCCAGTTATATGACTTTAATAAGTAACTGAAAAGTTAACGAGAGAGGTAAGTATGCACCAAGATTAAAAATGAGTCTAGAAATCTCCAATGTGCAGATACAGTGATTTTATATTTCAGTTGAGGTTTGTGAAATATTTTATTCATCATACATTTTCAGTCTCCTTCCCACACCACTACTGTCAAAGTAACATATTTTTAAAGCATACACAGTTAAAGTTGTAGAAAATAACTTTGGCTGAGCAACCTTCCCATAAAACATAGCATGTTTTAGGATTGTGTAATTACTGGGAGGGGAGAAAGGAAAGCCAGGAATACACAAGGAACTATCGAGTTTTTATGAACTCTGAAAGGTCTTGTTTTTGCTTTAGTTAATGGAACTCACTTTAGTCTCTCCAATAAAAAGTAATGTACATGATGGCAAACACTACATTAAAGATTAATTTCAAGTCTAGAGTAACAACCACCATCAACGTCCTCCTTGCCAAAAATATTATCACTTCCCTCTGAAGTTGGTAACCTATTCAGATCAATTCTTTTTCCAGCTATATTTTATCCACAAATTATAAAGAAAAACAACTTAAATATATCAAGAACTAAAACTCCAAACTATGTGAATGAATACATTTTAATTATCATTGCCTCAATAACTAGCAGAGTAAATCAGACAAATACGTTATTCTTTCAATCATACTTAAAACTATATTTTAATAAAGGTTGGAATTCTCACACAAAAAAGTAAATGCTAATTAGCCTAATTATTTTTTAATCGCAGATGTTTACATTGTATTACACTGTGTATAGTGATTTACTGATTCTGCCAAAAGTACAAGGTCTTTGAAAAGTACAGAAGATCTTTACCTGTACGTGAAAGACAAATTCCCCCAAACAATGTGAATGAAGGTTCACCAACTGTATACATGCAATGGAAAAAGTCCTCAGTCATGAATGTACTATTATTTTTAAAGGCCCTTGAGTCCATCTCAAATTGGTAATTTTGGAAACAGCTTGTTTAAAAATAAAAACTGATCATTCGTTAAAAAGCATACCTCCAAGTGACAGAACCATGTGCAGGTTCAAGTGAAGGCTGTAAAACGTAGACAGCAAATTCGTGCGTCACTGCTAACAGCCAGATCATAAGGGATCTAGGAGTATCCCACGCTGCTCATCAAGAACTCTGAGGGAATTCACTTTCCAATCACATTTCAAGTAATACAGAACTCAAGTTCAACCTTCCTGCATCAACGTATCTCCTTTTCTTCTAAGCAGCGGGAAGTTAAGAAATCATGCCAGCTGCACAGCTGACGTGGAAACACAGCAGCTATCAGTGTGCTGGAGACACCACAGAATGAATTCTCTACTTCCCTAATGGGTACCCACATGTCATCAATAATGAAAAAGGGTGTATTAACAGTCCTCTGGGACAGATGAACAACAGCGGCCTATGGAAATGTTGGACGGGAACTGAATCGTTCAGAGAGCATTCTGAACTGGGATTTAAACCTGCTTCAGCAGGTATCTCGGACCTATGTACCAGGCAGCCACACAGATAGCACTTTTGTGCTTTCCCCTTTACTGGAAGCGTGGAAGACTTGGCAAATGCAGTCAACTCTGACAGAACAAAGATGACAGATCATTGTCACTATGGAAGCCAATCACAATTTGTTCTGAGATTATAAATATCTGTAAGAAAAACTGTTTAAAAAGATCCACAAAGGCTAAAAATGCAAACAGTAATGTGAGAATTAAGACTGATAATGAACTTCAGGAAGTTTCCAACTTACGAAGGGGGCACTGTTCTAGACACTTCACTATAAACTAGATGGATGAAACTTAAAAATTATTTTCTTATTATGATTCTCAGGCTAACTCACTAATGCATAGAGTTCACGTCCTAGAAATACTACACCTTTGCAACTTTAGAATGTATCACTGTAGGAGTTAAGACCTATAAGAAATAGTAACATAAAATGTAGTAATTCATTATGAAGTGTGTCATTTGAGGGGAAAAACATCTTAATTAGAAGAATTAGAAAAACTAGAACCCTTTTTGGTCTAAATCTAAGAAGGGTATCTATGGGCCTCAGGCATTCCTGAGGTGATAAAACAAGAATTAGAAAGATTTTAGAATCTGAGTTATAATTGAGTCCTAGAGTAGTGAAAAACAGAGAAACAGAAATAGATTCCCCTGAGATGAGAAACAAGAAAGGGGAGATCATAGGAAAACATTAGGCTTGACAGCTTCCTGAACCTATCACACTAAGTGATACTGTTAACCCAGAACAACTTGGTTCGTAAACCCTCTCACTCAGAGGGCCAGGGGCCGGAGGTGGGCCTGAGAAGGCAGGCGAGGCACCGGGATGGGAAGGCAGAAAAGCCAGGAGCTGGCTTAGACTCATCCTCTCAAATCAACTACCATGGGAGGCAGTGTGGTGCAGTGGAAAGAGACATGTTTTCCGGCTTGGTCTGTTATTACCTAGGTAACTTTTGCCAGCTCACTTAGTTTCTCTAAATATAGGTTTCCTCATAAGTAAAGGGGAGATGAAACATGTAATTGAAAAACTGCTGGGATCAAATGTAATAGGTAGTGTGTTAATGCAGCTGCGTCTGTAAGACAGAATTTGAAGTATTTTATGATCCACCAGAGCAGGGTAAGTGAAGTAAGTACAACTAGAAGTTCTGTTAGACTTGGACTAAATAATGGATAAGACTCACCAGAGAATACCTGAGTATTTGCAGACAGGAAATAATTAGGGCAATGCCTCATTTTTCTGTCAAAACCCAGCTCAGGTAGCAACTCCTTCAGAAAGCCTTCCCTTACTAACCATCCCATCTGTAGTTGGCACACATTTACGTGGTGGCACTTACTACTACAGTATAGTTAATTCATCCGTCTTACACAGACTGGGAGTTCCTTGATGACGGGGACTCATCTATTCGATTCTGTATTTTCAGAAGACAGTGCCCGGCACATAGTAAGTCTATCCACGATTACTGAATTGAGCAGTCTGTGTTTTAGGTCATTATGAGATGGTATGACACGGTAACAGCAAACTGTTACTTCCTGAAATGAAACTTAACTTTTCAGTAAAAGACATGTGATTAATCCAAGCATGCACACAAAGAAGTATTAACCCGTGCCAAAAGAAACCGCGAGGGGATCCATGAAAATCGAACATCAGAACTCGAAGCCCGTATCTTCTTGCGCCTTTCTACTCCGTTACCACTACCTAGCAAACCTACGCTAAACAGCTGCTGAAAAAAGATCTGGTTTTTTTTGTTTTGTTTTTTTGGTCACGACACCTTGGGCAGTAACACTACTGATGCATTTTGCAGAAAATAAACGCTGACAGAAATCCACAGCAAGATGGGCTTCGACAGTGCGGGTGCGCTCACGCTGTTTCCTAGACGCCCCAAACTTCCTGCCGTGAAACCCGCGGGTCGAAACCTGTGAGTGGCAGGTCCCCGCGCCCTAGCAGCTGGGGATTTTTGGTTCACTTTTCCTCCGGGAGAGGGAGGGTGGGGGCGGGGAGGGGCGGTCTCCCAGTACCGGTCTGTGCGCGTTACTGGGAACACCGCGGACCATTCCGACACCGGTTCCAGGTCCGGTCCCCGCACGGCACCCCGCGGGCCGTCGGTAACCGGCGCGCCTGCGTCCACGCTGGGCGCCCCTGTGGGCGCCTCCTCCCGCCCCCGTCCGGATCCCGGAGCCCCGGGAAGGCCCCGCCGGCCGCCCCCCGCGTCCCCCACCCCGCGGGAGCGCACCCGGCAGCTGGGCGGCCGCGCACCGCACTTACTTAGACCTGCTCGCAGGCTGCAGAGTCGGCCGCGGAGTCGGAACCCGGCGCTGCGCAGCAGCGTCCCCCCTCGCCGCTTCCGTCGCTCCTCATCGTCCTCCGCCAGCCGAGGGGCCGCCGCCGTCGCCACGGTCTCGCCCGGAGCTCTTGCGGCGCCGCTCTCGGCTCCTCCACTTCCGGCCCACGCTCGGTGTCGCCGGCAAATCTCCCCGCCGGCTCCCACATCACCTGCTCTCCTCTCCGCCTTCCTCCCCGAAGTGGGAACCCGACACGCCCTCCGGGGCATGCGCACAAACCGCAGTCGGGGGAGTCCCCGCGACGGTGGCCCAAAGGGACAAGATACCTTGGAGCCTGGTCCCCGGCGTACTGGAGCTCGCTGTAGGCTACCCGGTGGTTTCTGCGCCGGGAGCCCGTGGAGGCCTTCCGCCCCTCATCCGAGGTCCCCAGGGTGAGTGTTGGTAACGCACCAGATTTCCCTTCGGGACACAGTTCTAAGCGTGCACACAAATAAGTATTAATTACATAAAAAAGCGTGTCTGCCTAACAGAATTATGAGGGTATTAGAGTGTGTTCCTCTAAGTACTTAAAAGGCGTGCATAACTCATTTTGTTTCTGTTTTCTCCCAACCCTGCCCTCTCCTACTTCTATCAGAGGCCTGAACCTGGGGAGATTTAGAGAAAAAGAATGCAAAATTATCTTATTTTTAAAATTTTACAAAAGCACAAGACCAGGGGAACATTCCTAGAGCCCAGGTCCTGGGAAGTGGCCACACAAATGGGCCCTTGAAGCTGGTGTTTTATTAGCTTTACTGTCTTTTTTCTTTTTTAAGATTTTATTTATTTATTTTGAGAGAAAGCACAAGTGGGATGAGGGGCAGAGGGAGAGAGAGAGAGAAAGAATCTCAAGCAGACTCCCTGCAGAGCATGGAGCGCAACTCAGGGCTCCATCTCACCACCCTGAGGTCATGACCTGAGCTGAAATCAAGAGTCGGAGTCTTAACCAACTGAGGCACCCAGGCACCCCTCATTATCATCACTATCAACCCCCCTGGGCACCAAGTTGTACTAAATTGTTTTTCTACAGATGTCTGTCCCCCTCCCTCATTCATTCCCTATCCTCTGTACCCTATTTTATACATATACAAGGAATATTTCATATTTAAAAACAAACAAACATGTATCCTCCATCAGATGGAGAGCTCCAGGTCATAAGCTCTTGATAATAGCTTCTTGTTGTTTGTCGCCTAATAAATGCCAGGCACTAAGTAGACTACTTAAATAAGTAAACTAATAATCACAGCAATTCTAGAAGATACTTAATGAAAAACCTCTGATTATCTTTGAACCAAGCACTAGAAAAGCTAAAATATCATGGTAAATTGGAGATGAAGATTTGAATTAATTTGGAGTTTGATTTCATAATCCATGGTTCTTCTCATATCAAAAATATAAAGTACAAACTCTGACATTGTAGGAGCTCAGTAGATGCTGAACAAGGTGCAAATGTGCACAGACAAATGCCTTTCATAAGACGGGCAACTGTGGGGGGTCCTTTACCAACACTGTTGGGTGTTACTCCAAAACAAATTGGTAATTAACTTGAATAGTAGGTAGAGAAATTACCATCACAAGAGTATCATGTGACTTTAAAACTTCATAGCTAATTTCAGAGAAATATTTGGATAACTTAGGTGAATTAGACATACAAAGAAATTCACTGAATGTTGTTGTGCTAGAAGGAGCCCTAAGTCTAGCTCTACTACAAACTAATACTGTGAATTAAATAAGTGTCAGTTTTGTAAAATGAAATTTTTGTACACTAAGTGCTCCTAAGGGCACTTAACAGCTCTAAAATGTTCTCAGAGTCTGTTGCAGCAAAATACCACTTTCTTAAAATACCACCTTTTAAAGCAACAGTATTTTATGCTAAGAGGAAATAATTATAAAAGCTGTTTCCCCCATCGTCATGGATAATTTCTCAATTCTCCATGAAAGAAAACAAACCATAACAAAATATTGGTAGAAATCAACAGCTCCTGGAACAGAAGGACTATGTTTGTTTTCATCTCAATCTTGAATGCCTAGCACAATTACTGTATTGGTGCTGAATAAAGGTTTGCCAAATAATTTTATTTTGAATCCTTGAACAGACACTTAGAAGAGTCCATAGTTGATTTCTGGGCATGCAACTCTTTATGTCTGTATTAAGAATTATATATTATGTGTTTTTATGAATTATGTATTTCTATATTAAGAGATAAGAACTGACGTCAAAGTTGTAGCATTGTGAGAAACAAATAGGAAAGGACAGCCTTAGGCAATTTTGCAAAAGCCTATTTTTCCATTTAAAGTAAACAGCAGATGTTTTGGGAGGGAAGATGCCCTTTTCAGTCCTGGGCATTTTCACAACCCACCAGTGAGATGAGTGTTGGTACCACTGTTTACAGACAGAGAACAGAACTCTATGAGGCTGTCCCTTGCTAGTGAGCAGGCCTAGCACAGAGAGGACTAGGTTCATGGTCCAAGTAAGGAGCTAGTACACAAAGTACTCTCGGTTCTTGCTCAGAGAGGAAATCTACTCTCATGGGTCAACCACTAGCAAAGAGCACCTGCTGCTTTGGGAGGCTAACGGAAGTTGTGTTTGTAGTCACACTGTTACCAAGGCTCCCTGGAGTCCTCAGCCTTGGAAAGCGCGCCCCTGCTCATCCCAAGCGTCACTGCGCCTGCGCACATCATCCATATGACGTCACGGCCTGGAGCTGCGACTGCGTCCGCGCACGTCATCTTCGTGATGTCAGGGCCTCCCTGGCCTTCAGTGGCGATTGCGTATGCGCCCGGAGCAGCTGGCGGAACATCTCGGGCGCGGCTTCCGGTTTGGTGACAGCACCTGCGGCTCCGCTTCTGGTAGGACGTTCGCGTGGCGGCGCGGCTGGGGAGGGGCCTCGGAGTCCACAGGGCGAGCCGGAGGGCAAGTCCGGGCAGGCGGAGGCCGCGCCAGGGTGAGCAGGGCGGGAGGGCGCCGTCTCTCGTCTTCTCAGCCCAGCAAATGCTTATGGTCTTAAAAGTTGGTTTTTCTTGTTTCGGGACAAAAAGTCTTTCAGCCCCTCCGCCCCTCCCGGCGTCACAGGTGCAGGGCCCGGGCCACCTTGGCGACGGCGCCGCGTTAGAAGGCGGGCCTTCGGTTTGGGGTTCTTGATCTAGACCCCCACCGTTGGACTCGGGCGAGGGGACTGGAGTTCGTCCGCGTCTGCCTCGCAGAGACTGTGTTGGCTGCTGTGATGGCGTGGTCACAGACGTTCTGATTCCGGGGACCCCTCCTCCCCAAGCCGGTGGGGACCCTCGGGCTCAAGGAGGTAACGGGATCCTCCCCCGCGGCGGGGATTCACCCGGGATCCGTGGCGGGTTTCCTTGGGGTGGGGGTGGGGGGCGGAGGAGTGGTGTGGGCCCCGCGGGTGGTGGTGCGGACCCCTCCGGTGGTGGTGCGGACCCCTCCGGTGGTGGTGCGGACCCCTCCGGTGGTGGTGCAGGCGTGTTCCGGTGGAGTCGGACAGAGATACTGGAGCCTTATTTCTCTTCTTACATTCCGTCTTTTGCCAGCCTCCCGGCTCCCACCGCCTTCTGGCCTTTTCCTTCCACAAATTCCTTTCTGCTGAGATTCTCCCCGATTGTCATAAGTGCTGTGGGTGGGAGGCTACTGTAAACCCTTCGTCTCTTCGGGAAGCGCATCGTCTCGTCAGGGGATGCAGGGAGGAAACTTAAGTTGTCCCAGTCACTTTCTCTCCAATAAAATACCTCTGAATCATCATATTCACGGAGTCATCATAATCACCTTGCTAGTACGTTTTGTTGTGTCACTTGAGGACAATATAGGCAGCTGCTGATTAGACGATGAGTCATTATTCTATGCTAATTGTATTCATTCTCTTGAGTGTTTTGCTTATGTTTACCAAAGAGTAAAGCATACCCCTGCCTTATTTCCTTAATATTTTGTAATACTTATATTTTAAATATTACTTGCATCAACAAGCATTATGGTACTAAATTAACCAAGGATTTGCTAACTGCCAAGTACTGTGTTAAGCACCTTGTGTAAATATCTGATGTCATCCTCATCTTACCCTCTACAGTTATTAACCCCATTTTAGACTTATGGAAACTGACTCTTAGAGAAATTATGTGGTTGCCCCATGTCACACAGCTATTAAGTGTTGAGTCCACAGTTGAACTCACACTTATTGGACTCTAGAGCCTGAACCCTAACCACAAACTGTTTTGTTTTTTCACAAATCAAAAACATCAGCTAAATAGCTCAGAATCCAGAAAATAAAATTAGAGAATGTTTAAAAGGAAATCCTTTTATGTTTGATGTTTAAAGGAAATCCTAATATTTGACTTTTTTTATACAATTTTAATTTATTTTTATTTTCTTGTACAGTTTGACACTTGATTTTAGCCAAAAGGCCGAGAAGCGATTTTCCTGTACAATTTTAATGAGTAAAAATTTTAAGTCTATTCATTTTATACCAATTTTGGAACCCTTGTTATATTTATACCAGTTTGGGCATACATGTGTAACCTAGATTTCAGTGTTGTTATAAAGTAATTTGAATCTTTGCCTGGAACTTGTTGAGGGAAACTGAGACCAAGTGGAACATTCAGATAGATCAGAAACTGTATACCCATCTTGAACATTCCAAGAAGTATTTCTTAACATTCTTTGTTTTATGTACATACTGTATGTTATTTGTAAACATAACATTATATACCATAATGTACTGACTTGAGAGAGAGCATGTTTGGAGAGGTAGACAGTGAACATATATAACCAGGTGGTTCAGTCAGTTATGCAAATGAGGCAGAGGAAGCAGTTACTGTATTCAAAGAGAAAAGTCTTCAGGAAAGTGGTCTCTCATGGGTTTGTCTCTTGGTCTAACTGACTCCATGGAAGTTGAGTTTCCTTTGTCAGGCATTAGACTGAGAAGTGCGGCCTTTTTCCCGAAAGGCCACCGAGTGGCTGTTGTGAAACTTTCCCAGTGCAGTCATAGCTGCTAAATGTTTCTGACCAAACTGAATCCCACGAGGCTCACTGTGGCAGGGAGTGGGGGTGGTGTATGACCAGCCCCTGGCCTTTCCTAGTGTGCTTCTCCAGGAACTCAACTCTAGGTGCTCAGTAATTCATTCCACAAACAAACCTACTACATGCCAGGCGCTCCTGGCCTCCGGAGACTGCAGTGTGGAAACCGTGGTACCATGAGCAGCCGTTGGATTTCTTGTGCCAGCTATCAGGCGGTGCAGCCTTGTGCTCTTAGTGTGTACTGTCCTGTTTGCTGCCGTGGTCAATCTCATGGTCTCGGAGACTGCAGTGGATCTCCCTGCTCTCTAGGCGACATAGGGATGTGCCAGGAGGTGTCTGAAACCGCAGGATAGGACACGGTTTATATTCCTGGAACGCACATTTTTACTTGAAGTCTTTTTTGGAAAAGTTAGTTGATTTTAATGTTACATAGTTAAATCATATAAAAGCTCTGATATCTTATAGATTCTAATAGAATTTGCTGGGGCGCCTGGGTGGCTCAGTTGGTTAAGCGTCCAACTCCTGATTTTGGCTCAGGTCATGATCTCAGGGTGTGAGATGGAGCCCCATGTTGAGCTCCGCACTGGGCATGGAGCCTGTTTAAGATTCTCTCTCTCTCCCGCTCCCTCTGCCCCTCCCCCTCTAAAAAATTTGCATGAATATTTAAGACTTCGAAGAAATTTCACACTTGTGACCACTTTAGAAAACAGTCTAGACCCTAACCCAGCAAGGTACCTGTTATTTCCTCTCTGACTTTAGAAGATGCTTCAGTGAAAAGTTCTGCCTCATGACATTTTACTTTTGTTAAAACACAGCATTTTGTAATTAGTTCCTATTATATCCCGTCTCTCTTTACAGAATGTATGCTCTCTTAAGGCAGAAACACACTGTGTTTGCCCATAGTGTGGTGCCTGGCTCATATGTAGTCAGTGAATTGTTGGGAGGCAAATGGCATGTGAATATGAACAAAAAAGTGTACTAATGAGCTTCAGTTTATGAAGTTATTAAGTAACTATGATAAAATAGAGCTAAAAGAGGTAGGTCAAGTAAGGATTTCATGGGGAGGGTATTTTGAGTGGGGTTTTGAACACGAGTGATTTGGCATAGCTAGCAGTGAAATGAAAGTAAACACAGACGTGGGCTTTGTTTACCTTTTTTTTTTTTTTTTTTTTTTTTGGGTGAACTCTGACCAATGTAAGAGTTCAAACTTCCTGCAAAGCCGAGTTTCAATTCAGTGATTTGTTAAAAACGTCTGTTTCTGATGCTGTGTGGTACTCTGATAGAAAAGGAGGAGAAATGGAAGTCAGAAGCCCAGAAATGAAATGAATTGAGCCTTGTTTTTCTGTTGTTGTTATTCCTTTGCACGACGAGCTAAATAAGGAATGGAATCACTAATTCAACTGAAGTTAGAATTTAGGGAGAAAGGCAAAGTGGTCGATTTCAGTATTGTAAATGTAGCAAGAAGGGCTGGTGATACTTTTGATAATAAATACTAAATAGGATTGAAGTTTAAATGTAGAGATTGAAAAGAGACATAATTTCTAGCATTACTTCATTTTCATTTAGCGAACATTGATCATGAATGAGGCACTCTCTGTAAAAGCTTTACGTGAACTATTTAGTTGAAATTTGTGTCTTATTGAAAGTTATTCTCTTTTTGCCTTATTAGTTAAACCAGAGGATTGACCACCACCTCCATGGCTGCGTCACAGACTTCACAAACTGTTGCATCTCACGTTCCTTTTGCAGACTTGTGTTCAACTTTAGAACGAATACAGAGAAGTAAAGGACGTGCTGAAAAAACCAGACACTTCAGGGAATTTTTAGATTCTTGGAGAAGATTTCACGATGCTCTTCATAAGAACCAAAAAGATGTCAGGGACTCCTTTTATCCAGCAATGAGACTTATTCTTCCTCAGCTAGAAAGAGAGAGAATGGCCTATGGAATCAAAGAAACTATGCTTGCTAAACTTTATATCGAATTGCTTAATTTACCTAAAGAAGGAAAAGACGCCCTTAAACTTTTAAATTATAGAACGCCCACCGGGCCTCATGGAGATGCTGGAGACTTTGCAACAATTGCATATTTTGTGTTGAAACCAAGATGCTTGCAGAAAGGAAGTCTAACCGTACAGCAGGTAAATGACATTTTAGACTCAATTGCCAGCAATAATTCTGCCAGAAGAAAGGACCTAATAAAGAAGAGTGTTCTTCAGCTAATAAGTCAGAGTTCAGCGCTGGAACAAAAGTGGCTTATACGGATGATTGTAAAGGACTTAAAACTTGGTTTCAGTGAGCAGTCTGTATTTTCTGTTTTCCATAATGATGCTGCCGAATTGCATAATGTCACCACAGATCTGGAAAAAGTCTGTAGGCAACTGCATGATCCTTCCATAGGACTCAGTGATATTTCCATCACTTTATTCTCTGCCTTTAAACCAATGCTGGCTGCTATAGCAGATATTGAGCGCATCGAGAAGGACATGAAACACCAGAGTTTCTACATTGAAACCAAGCTAGACGGTGAGCGTATGCAGATGCACAAACAGGGGGATGCGTATCAGTACTTCTCCCGAAATGGTTTTAACTATACAGATCAGTTCGGCGATTCTCCCCGGGAAGGTTCTCTCACACCGTTCATTCACAGTGCATTCAAAACAGACATACAAATCTGTATCCTGGATGGAGAGATGATGGCCTTCAACCCTAACACACAGACTTTTATGCAAAAGGGGAATAAGTTTGATATCAAAAGAATGGTGGAGGATTCTGATCTGCAGACTTGTTATTGTGTGTTTGATGTACTGATGGTTAATAATAAAAAGCTAGGGCATGAAACCCTGAAAAAGAGGTATGAAATTCTCACTAGTGTTTTTACACCAGTACCAGGTAGAATAGAAATAGTGCAAAAAACACAAGCTCATACTCAGAAAGAAGTGATCGATGCTTTGAATGAAGCCATAGATAAAAGGGAAGAGGGAATCATGATAAAACAGCCTCTGTCTATTTACAAGCCAGACAAAAGAGGCGAAGGATGGTTGAAAATTAAACCAGAGTACGTGGACGGGCTGATGGATGAGCTGGACATCTTAATTGTCGGGGGCTACTGGGGTAAAGGTTCCCGAGGTGGGATGATGTCTCATTTTTTGTGTGCTATAGCAGAGAAGCCTCCTCCTGGTGAAAAACCGTCAGTGTTTCATACACTGTGTCGTGTTGGTTCGGGTTATACCATGAAAGAGCTGTACGATCTGGGTTTGAAATTGGCCCAACATTGGAAGCCTTTTCATAAAAAAGCTCCACCAAGTAGCATTTTGTGTGGAACAGAGAAGCCTGAGGTGTACATTGAGCCTTGTCATTCTGTCATTGTTCAAGTTAAGGCCACAGAGATCGTCTCCAGCGATATGTACAAAGCTGGCTGCACATTGCGTTTTCCACGAATCGAGAAGATAAGAGAAGACAAAGAGTGGCACGAATGCACTACCCTGGATGACTTAGAACAGCTTCGTGGGAAAGCATCGGGAAAGCTTGCGTCCAAACACCTTTACATAGGTGGCGATGATGAACCACAGGAAAAGAAGAGGAAAGTTGCCCCGAAGGTGAAGAAAGTTATTGGAATTATCGAGCACTTAAAAGCACCCAACCTTTCTAATGTAAACAAAGTTTCTAATGTGTTTGAAGATGTGGAGTTTTGTGTCATGAGCGGAACAGACAGCCATCCGAAGCCTGATCTGGAGAACAGAATTGCAGAATTTGGTGGTTATATAGTACAAAATCCAGGCCCAGACACATACTGTGTGATTGCAGGGTCCGAGAACATCAGAGTGAAAAACATAATTTCTTCGAATAAACATGATGTTGTCAAGCCCGAGTGGCTGTTGGAGTGTTTTAAGACCAAAAGCTGCGTGCCGTGGCAGCCTCACTTTATGATTCATATGTGCCCATCAACAAAGGAACATTTTGCCCGTGAATATGACTGTTATGGTGACAGTTATTTTGTTGATACAGATTTGAACCAACTGAAGGAAGTGTTCTCAGGAATTAAAAATTCCAGCGCACAAACTCCTGGAGAAATGGCTTCTGTGATTGCTAATTTAGAGTATCGGTATTCCTGGGACCGTTCCCCTCTCAGTATGTTTCGACACCACATTATTTATTTGGACTTGTATGTTGTTATTAATGACTTGAGTACCAAAATCGAGGGAACGAGATTAGCTGTTACAGCTCTGGAGCTTCGATTTCATGGAGCCAAAGTAGTTTCTCGTTTAGCTCAGGGAGTGTCTCATGTAATCATTGGGGAGGATCAGAGTCGTGTTGCAGATTTAAAAGCTTTTCGAAGAACTCTGAAGAGAAAGTTTAAAATCCTGCAACAAGATTGGGTAACTGATTCAATAGACAAGTGTGAGTTGCAGGAGGAAAATCTATATTTGGTTTAAAGCTAGCTTTTCTAGTGAGGAAAGCCTCATTGTAACAGGTGGTCATAATAAAATATTAAACTACATTTTATTTTTATCCCTTAAAATTTATGCTTAAACAGTATTAGATATAGAAAAACAATAATTTTAACTTTTGAGATAGATAAAACACTGAATGGACCAAGGCCAAGAAAGAAAAAATTCTTTTAGAGGTGTAGTATTTAATGACTTTTAAAACCAAGATGAAATAAATAGTTTAAAGAAGGGACATTTATATAATATCCCTATAGAAATTGAGAATTTTGACTCAAGTATTAATAAAATACATTCAGAATCTTTTAGAGTCATTAAAAGCATTGATATAAGTGGATTTTCTGAGGTCAAAATTTTAATAGTTTTTCTCTAGTAAAAGCATTGCAAGAAAGAAGCAGAATTGTTACAATTGGACTTGTAAAAAATATGTCTTTTAAATTGAAGGCTAAAATTAAAGAGTGTTTTTATGTGAACTGTACTCCAGAATAAATCGTATTCACAAAGAGTGATTTTCCTGGATGTAATCCATTGAGTACATGTCAAGATGGCATGTGTTGTAACTTCTGTTACAGAGAGGTAAATTGCTCTATTTAAAATGATTTTTATCTTTAGATTATTTAAACTCAGTATGTATAACATGTATTATGTCTGAATTAAATATTAGAAATTTAGAAATAGTCTTTAGAAATTTTAGAATAGTCTTTCATTTTGAAAAATATGTTTTCATGACACCTTTGCAATACTTGAAATATGGTACCCAAGGAATTATTATTATTATTATTTGTAAGTGATTTGAAATTTTATCAAAACAGCGCAACAAATGTTATATTTCTTTTTTTTTTTTTAAAGACTTTAGCTCTTTTTTTTTTTTTTTAAAGATTTTATTTATTTATTTGAGAGAGAGAATGAGAGACAGAGAGCATGAGAGTCAGAGGGAGAAGCAGACTCCCTGCCGAGCAGGGAGCCCGATGCGGGACTCGATCCCGGGACTCCAGGATCATGACCTGAGCCGAAGGCAGTCGCTTAACCAACTGAGCCACCCAGGCGCCCCAAATGTTATATTTCTTAATTTAAATAAAATATTTAATATACTATTAAAATTTATGATGTATTTATTTTAAAACAATAATAGTTATTTCAGTCCGATATTATTGGTATCAATATAATTTTTGACTGATTCAAATCAGTTTCCTATTTGAGGTCCTTTGTATTTCATATTGCTGAATGAACTTTATTAAAAATTCAAACTTGTGGGGCACCTAGGTGGCTCAGTCAGTGAAGCGTCTGCCTTCGGCTCAGGGTCATAATCCCAGGGTCCTGGGATCGAGCCCCGCATTGGGCTCCCTGCTCCGCGGGGAGTCTGCTTCTCCCTCTCCCTCTGCTCCTCTCCTTGCTTGTGCTCTCTCTCACACTCTCTCAAATAAATAAATAAAATCTTTAAAAAAAATTTTTAACTTACATATTTTTATAATACCTATTGAGAAAAACTACAAAACAGATACCAGTAAGGGTAATAGGGGAGAAAAGTACATAATTTTACCACCAAAGATAGTAACATTCACTGTTTTAGGTTATTGGTAGTAAGGAAAGTGCAAAATACATTATTTACAGTGTAACAGATAAGTATAAAACTGTAATGCTTTATTTGATCAGCTTTTCTCAATGGGAGAATTACAGGTCACTAAAGTAGACCTACATCACTTTAAATTGTTGTACACTATTGAATGTAGTGTAATGTGTTCAGCTAGGCCATTATTGTTTGATTTACAGATTATTTGACCTTGCCACCGTCCCTCTGCCCCACCTTTTTGTTTTCCTAGTGAGCATTATGATAAATCTGTATCATGGTCTGTGTATTCTAGTCCTGTTTGTTCCTTATACATTCTTAGAATGGAATTGCTGATTCAAAGTTATGTATTTTTTAGTAAATTGATATGCATTTATGTAAATTTGATATGCAAAAATGCCTTTCTAGATTCTTCTCATCTCTAAATGTTGGAGAGTTCAGTTTCTTAGTACTGGACCTATTCTCTATCTTAATTCACCCCTTGGCTTTAAATATGCTGATACCTCCCACATGTTTTTAGCCCTGAGTTCTTTGCTGAACTCGGGTTCATGTATCTATCCACATAACATCTCCACATGAAGTCTAATGAGCCTCTCATACTTAATATGTCTAACTATATTTATCATAGCAAAATTTTAAAATGCAAAAGAGCATAGTATAATGAACCTGCATGTGCACAGTGTGAGCAATTGTCAATGATCCATCTTTTTCATATTTACAGACCTCTGGATTATTTTGCAGTCACTTAGATTACCTAACTTAATTTACCAAGTATTCCATAGAGAACTCTGGATTTCTCGAATACACTTACGCTCTTTCCCAATGTTCCCCTCCTCACTAAATGGTGCATCTGTCCACCCCGCTGCTCAGGCTGAAAACCATGGAGCATCCTTGGCCCCCTCTGTTCTCATATTTCCAATACACAGAGAATCTTGTTGGCTAGACTTTCCAAATAGTCCAGAATATGACCCCTCAGCAGGCTCCCCAGTAACCACAGCCTGCCCCTGTTACTCACTGGACTACGATCACCTTCCTTTCTGCACTGTCATCACTGCTCTCCAGGACGCCATTTGTACTTTTAAAGATGCATCAATTCGTTTTCCTCCACTGGCCAAAACTACTGAATCACCATCACTCACAACTTCCCAAGTCTTATAAATGGCCTGTTGGACCTGGCCATGACAAGCTATCTTCCGTTAGCTCTCTGACTTGATTTCCTACCAGGGACCCCCTTGCTCACCATACCGAAGTCTCACTGGTCTCTGTGCTTTTCCTTTCCGCTTCATCCAGGTCTCTTCACAGTTTGCCCCACTCACATCCCCAACACTCACTATCCCTTCACTCTGCTTTATTTTCTCCAAGGCACTGTATCTTTGTTTCTTACCACTAGAATACAAATTCCACGAATGAAGACTTGGTGTGTTTTGTTCACTGTCATAATTGGTCACTCAATAAATATTAATGGAATAACTCCTCTGAATCAGATGGAAAATCCTACTTTGCTCTTCACCAAGGCCATGGGTTCTTGCCAGAGAGCAGGACAAGATATTTACCGTTCAAGAACTCTGCCTTTTTCTGCACCATGATGACTTCTCACCATCCTGAACGAGTTCATATCTTTAGGCTAATGGCACCTTCTTTGAAAATCAGGCGGCTACCCTAGCTGCTTCATAGTCATGCACTTTGCCTGACACTGGAGTGGACAGGGCTAATGGGGAACCTTGGAATTCCCACTTTGGGGGAAATAGGTTGAGCATAGCTTTAAAACATCTAATATGGAATTCCCGGAGCACTAGAGCTATTTTATAAACCATCTCCATTCAGTTTCAACCAATGTATATTAAGTTCTTATTCTCTTTGACAGTCACATGAGCAAAAAAAAAAAAAGAAAAAGCCTCCGCCTTCAAGGAACTCAACAGAGTACTGAAAGATAAGGATAATTGGAATACAAAAGATAAGTGCTTTCCTAGTTAAAGGAAAGATGGATTACCTGGAAAACTGTAGTGAAAAGAATACAAGCTTTTAGAATCTAGTTATCCTGGGCTTGGTTCCAGTTCTGCCACCAATTATCTGTGTTATTTGAGCAAATCACAACCTCTTTGAACCTTAGTTTCTAAACTTTCAAATGGAAACAGTATCTATCTCACCCAGAATGTTTGAGGACAGACTTACAGCACCCAACATACAGAAAGGCCCCTCCAGCTTTTATCACCTGCTCTTACCTGGGCCTTTCCAGAGGAGGTTAATTAGACCAATGGGGGTTAATAAGTGAGGGGATTCTGGAACCGTAAGTTGAATTCCCTCAGACATAGTGGTATGGAGGGTTTTTCCTGGCAGAGGGAAGATAATAAATACAGGCATGGGGAGAACAAAAATTCAGGGGAGAATGTTTGCAAAATACTCAGATTTAGGTGGGAGGGTAAGATATAGGTACCTTAGGATAGATTTTGAAAGATTTTATTTTTAAGTTTTTTTTTACTTCATTTATTTGAGAGAGCGCGAGAGCATGTGAGCAGGGGAGAGTGGCAGAGGGAGAGGCAGAAGCACACGCCTGGCTGAGGAGGAAGCCCGATTCGAGACTATATCCCAGGACCCTGGGACCATGACCTGAGCTGAAGGCAGACGCTTCACCGACTGAGCCAGCCAGGAGCCGCTTGAAAGATTTTGAATGCCACACTGCAGAGTATGAGTTGCATCTGGTGCTCAAGAAAAATGCATTGAAGAATTTTAAGCAAGATATTTCAGGCTCCCCTCTAAGGCTTATTTTTTGATTCCCCCATCTTAGTTCAAGTTCATGTAACAAAAATACCATCAACCAAGGGGCTTAAACAACAAACATTTATTTCTCACAGTTCTGGAGGCTGGAAGTCTGAGATCAAGGTGCCAGCATGGTTGGGTGAGGGGCGTCTTCCAGATTGCAGACTTCTTGTTGCATCTTACCTGGTGTAGGGCAGTAATCTCACTCATGGAGGCTCCCCTCTCATGACTGAAGCAACTCCCAAAACTCCTACCTCTGAATACCATCACCTTTTGGGGTTAGGATTTCAACGTATGGATTTGGGGGACACACAAACATTCAGACCAGCAGTCATTTCGTAGAATAAGAAAGTTTTATTTAAATGCAAATTTGTCTTCCTATCTGAGGGCCTGCAGCTCAGTATTCTTGAGCTTCTATTGCTGACCACGCTCTCTTCATATACATTGTTGTAAAGACTAAATGTATTTTAAAAGACCTGATATAGTACCTGAGCCATGATGGTCTCTAAACAAATGCAGTTTCCCACTCCTCTTCATCTCTGCTTTTTCTCTGGCAGAAACATACCAGGGAAAATCCAAATACCCAAATCAGTGTTTGGTCAAAACTGATTTTTTCCCTTGATCTGTAGTGATGACATTAAACAGTCATTTCACTATTATTCAGGGTATATGTCAGCTGTGATCTCAAGCAAATGAGGTATGTTCCCCAAACCTATCGCTTAGCCTCCTTGGAGTTCCGTGTTGGCATTTGTTGAGTGGTGTAAAGGACAGAGTGTTCTTAGGTCTCTCACGGCCCTACAATTGTTACGTGTTTGTAACCTCTCATTTAGGGTTATCATGTACTGATTGAATTTATTAAAAGCCTTTTCATGTCTATGGGAAGTTGTAGTGACGGTAGGATTATGACCTGATTCTATGTAAAATTTAACTCAATGAATGGTCTTCAATACATACTATGTCTCAAGCAATATAACAAATTTGGGGATTGAAGAACAACATAAAAATAATAGACACCATGAAACATGAAATATGGTTTAGAATATGTTATATAACTTTAAATTCTTAAAATTTAACTTTCTAGGTTAAATTAATGATCCTAAATGTGTTGGGGACATCTCTTTATTTGGAACCTATTGTTTAGATAATTAATGAAAAATAGCCAAATATGTATTCTATTAAGGCATTATTAATTCTTAACATTACCCTCTTATACTTTTAGAACTATATTATATATATATATATATATATATATATATATATATATAGAAAGATCACATTGGCTGAAGACCTCAGTAGTGTTAAGTAAAGACTATTTTTACATATTTATAAAAGACATATGCTTGCTTGTATTTCTTTAGACTATTACCCAAATGCCAACAATATTAGAAATTTTGATTTGGGCAAAATGACATAAAAAGATGTATGAATGTCATGTAAGGACAGATGGCTCGCATCCTGGAGGCTTTCATTTCTTATGTATATTTTTTAGAATTCACTAGTAACTACAAATACTGTTAAAAATCATGCAAAGAAGATTCTTTAGAAATGTGTGAAATATCTGTCTAGACCTGTATACTTACTGATTTTCAGAGCCTGATGATGCTAACCTAAAAATTTGTGTATGTTTTTTAAATAGAATTTTAATTCCAAATACATCAAGATAGACCTGGGTCAAACCAAAGCAAGGCATCCTATTATTTCTACCATGAAATGCAGTTACCCCTATAATTTTCACTCTGCTAGTAGACCTTACTGGTTTTATATGTCATGGTAATTTTATCCCATCTCTTCCTTTCTTCTTGGAATTAAATAATAATTTTTAAATAGTAGTGATATAAATAATGTCAAAGGACAAGTCAAACTTTTATGAAACTGTGGCACAACATATTAAAAATGGGATAACATGTTAAAGTATTTTTTTAAATGGATTCTTTTTGCTAGAAAAAAATATAAACTTCATGATGATAATTACAAACTTATCAGTAGGATTTTCTTTCTTTCTTTTTTTTTTTTTTTTAAAGATTTTATTTATTTATTTGACAGAGAGAGACAGCCAGAGAGAGAACACAAGCAGGGTAAGTGGGAGAGAGAGAGAAGCAGGCTTCCCGCCGAGCAGGGAGCCCGATACGGGGCTTGATCCCAGAACCCTGGGACCATGACCTGAGCTGAAGGCAGACGCTTAACGACTGAGCCACCCAGGCACCCGGGATTTTCTTTCTTTTAAAAAAAAAGATTTTATTTTTTTATTTGAGAGAGTGAGTAAGAGAGAGAGAGCACATGAGCAGGGGCAGAGGGAGAGGGAGAAGCAGGCTCCCTACTGAGCAGAAAGCCTGACGCAGGGCTCAATCCCAGGACTCTGGGATCATGACCTGAGCCAAAGGCAGATGCTTAACTGACTGAGCTACCCAGGTGCCCCAGTAGGATTTTTGATATATCTGTAGATTAACTAGTTTTGTCATTCTTGCATCTTTTCTTTCACAGGCATGATCGCAAATGTAACATTTTGAAGTAGATTAAAAAGTAATTTAAATTCCTTCTTTAAGTGAGATTCTAGCAATTTCTTTTAGAGAGCAAGAGAGTGGTGGAGGAGGGGAGGCAGGGGAAGGAGAGAAAGAATCTCAAGCAGGCTCCATGCCTAGCATGGAGGCCAATGCCGGACTTGATCTCATGACCCTGAGATCATGACCTGAGCCAAAATCAAGAGTTGTATGCTTAACTGACTGAGCCAACTAGGCACCCTGATTCTAGCAATTTATTAGTATATTTTTAGCTACATAGATTAAAAAGCTTAGAAATAGCTACAATACTTTCATTTGGCAAATGTATTTTGCACATGGGAGAGAGACAGAATCATTGAGGGTCAGAGGATGGACTTTCGTGGTCACAGTGTAAGGTGATCCCCATGATCCCTGCATAATTGTCTTCACATCCTTGTACAATCTTCTCCCCTTGATTGTGGGCAGGCCCTGTGACTTACTTCTTCTCAGGAGAAAATGACAAAGATGATAAATGGCACACATGATTACATGATATTGTGTAAGTCTCAGTCTTACTAGCAGACTCTCCCTAGCCTCTCTGTCTCCCTTCGTCCCTGCGTCCCTCTTCCTCTTCCCCCTCTCCCTCTTTCCATCTCTTGTCCCTCTTTCTGTCTTTGCTGACTTTCACAGAAGGAAGACCTCAAGGGTCCTACAGCTGCGAGGAGCTGATGCTGCCACAGCCGTGACAGCAGGGAGGCAAATCCTTTTCCATTTGAGCCTCCGGTTGGAAATGCAGCAATAGATGACTGGTACACGTCTCATCATGCACTCCTCTTCCTGAAAACCTTCGGTAATTAAGTAAGGAATTTATGTCAAAGTGCTAGCGGTGTTTAGTGCAGAAGGAGGCATTAAAGAAATACTTCCTCGTCCTCCATTTGCTCTGTAAGGCTTACTAGAAAAAAAAATCCAAATTGATTATAACACATTTAAATCCTGACTTCAATCTTGTCTTTCTCTGCTTAGCCAATTCCAGCCACACTGACTTACTACCCTTTGCCCTTTCTCCCTCCACGAATATCCTGTTTTCTCTTCCGAAATGCTCTCTTTGAGCACCTGCCATGACAATCCCCCAATTTTAGATCCTATTCATCTTTGAAGAGCTGACATGCCATTTTTATCATGTGATCTGCCCCAGTTCCCTAGTCATATGCATCTCCTCCCTACCACCCAGGAACTTACCAATTTTGTGCTCCTTATAATTTTCTGCCTTAACATCTATTTATCTGATGTTATTTTTTGAGTTAGCTCTTTGAGGATCTGAAGAATGCTGCATGAATCTCTTATGCTCTAGTGTGTCTTGTGTTTATGGAGGGTCATAAATATATTTGGAGTACAACAACACAGTGTTGCTTCACTACTTTCTTTTTTTTTTTGAAACTTTCTTCCTTCCTTATGCGTAGTATCACTGTTGTTTTGAAGAGACCTTATACCGACACTTAGGACATCAGTGGTGTTCACTGCTTAAAGAGTCTCTGCTGGAAAAAAAAAAAAACAACAAAAAACATACAGGTATAATTTAGCGGTTGAGAGCACAGACTCTGGACACAAGGGGCCCGAGTCTGAATTCAGACTTCTGTACTTGGGAGAGCAATGCAACTTTTCTGTGCCTTCGTTTCCTCTTGTATAAAACAGGGTAAGAACAGCACCTAATTTATCGGGTTGTCTTGAGGACTAAGTGTATGTGTGTGTGTGCACGTATGTGCATGCCCGTGTGCATGGATGTGTCTTAGAACAATGCTTGGAACACTGCATCATATAGGGTATTATTTTGTCTGTAAGGTAGGAAGGGAAATAACAGGTGCAGGGGTTCTGTGATAAATGGTAATAACAGAATGTGAATTGGAGAAAAGAACTGTTCTTGGAAGCGAAAACCTTCCAACAAGCAGTCAGTCATTCTTTGCCCTTTCTTCTACATAGTGGATCACAACTGAGGATGATTTTTACACACCCTCCTGCCCCCAGCCCCGGGGTTGGGCAGCATCTGGAGACGATTTGATTGTCAAGACTGAGGAAGCGCAACTGCCATATGGTGGGGCCAAGGGTGCTGTTACATAGCCCACAGTGAACAGGAAAGTCCCCCACAGCAATTAACCAGATGAAAGGTTCCATCGTGTTGAAGTGGCGAAAGTTGTTCCAGAATCATGTGAAATGTGATGGGAGAAGACATTATATTTTTCGTGAGTAATGCCTTCAGACCAGCCATAATCACAGCTTTATTGCGAGTCAGTTTTTCATTCATAAAACGAATGCTCATTCCTGCTTATTTCTTTTAAAGGGGTTAGTATGCGGGTTAATTAGGGTTTGCAAAGCCCTTCGAAGATGTAAAGTCCTACATAAATGCTATTTATTATTAATTACCATTCCGGAAGACCTTTGCTGTGACCCTGCTCCTTCACTAGCCCAGGCAAACCTCAAAGACCTGAGCGATACTGAATGATTTTTGATAAGTTGGAACATTTATAATGAGAAAGATAGGCATCAGGGACGTAAGCCAACTTTAGATGGCTGGGATATGACTGTATATAAATTGGCTCATTAAAATCAAGAAAACTATAGGTTTTGCTTTGGGGTCTGTTTGCTAAATTGGAGTAAATTTCTTCCAACCTTGCAACACTATATATAGCAAGGGAGGGTGGTGGCCAGAATACATAATACAACTTTAATGATTATGAAGAAACAAAAATAATTCATAGGCAAAATTATATTATTATATTTATAAACATTTTCTCTGACCCATGAGTCACTGTGTAATTTAGACTGTCTGATAAAATGAAAGCAATAAAACAGTTTGCAAAAACCTCAAGAAACCAGGACATTGGGTATAATACAATATGCTTTTTTCTGTAGGTATGAAGTATAAATGTCATAAATACAGTTTTACACTTCCACTGAATAAATGTTTTTAAATTTCAAAATAGCTCTTAATCTCACCTAATGTGACATTCTCCTGTTAGAGCAGAGTCTAAACCTGCACATTTACATAACAATGTTATCTTTAACTCAGCATCAATCTGAATAAAAGTATTTGTTGGTGACCTACTGGGGTAAATCTGGGGTGGCTAGCCTTGAAAAGGCATAAACCTGAACTGTGGGTTTTAGCTTTGTCGAATTCTGATGGAGACCATTTGTGAACTTCAGTGTAAAATAAAGGGGACATTGCATGTCAATGGGGGAAAGCATGCATTTTTTTAAAAAGATTTATTTATTTATTTTAGAGAGAGAGTGTATGGGGTGGGGGGAAGGGACAGAAGGACCAAGGGAGAGACAGAATTTCCAGCAGACTCCCTGCCCAGTGTGGAGCCAGATGTGGGGCTCGATTCCAGGACCCTGAGATCATGACCTGAGCTGAAATCAAGAGTGGGAGGCTCAACCGACTAAGCCACCCAGGCACCCCAAAACATGGATTATTTAATAAATAGTTTGGAGACAACTATGTAGTCATCTAGAGAAAAATAGTCAATTTGGAAACCTCACTGCTTAAACCAAATATATTTCATACAAACCAGATATTTAAAAGTAAAAACCAGGGGCACCTGGATGACTCAGTCAGCTAAGTGCTGGTTCTTGATTTTGGCTCAGGTCATGATCTCAGGGTCCTGGGATCAAGCCCCGAGTTAGGGCTGTGCCCTCAGCGGGGAGACTGCTTGAGATTCTTTCCCTCTGCACCCTCCCTCTGTTCACGCTCACTCTTTCTCTCTCTTTCTCAAATGAATAAACATTTAAAAAAATAAAAATTTAAAAATAAAATAAAAGTAAGAAAATAAAGCCATACAAATAATACAAATTTAGGAGAAGGGTGTCTTACGTATTGAAAACAAAAACAAAATAGAAACCAGAGAAGAAAAGATTGCTGAATTTAATTTACAGAATTTATAAAAATACTCTGCAGTAAATACCATAAATAAGTCAAAGAGGGGGCCTAGTAGGGAAAATATTTGTGATGAAATAGTAGAAAAATGACTTTTTTCTTTATGATATGAAGAGCTTCTGTAAGAAAGGCTATCATCTACATAAGAAATAACAAATATGACTTTATATAAAAAGTTCAAAAACACAAAAATATAGGTGAAAGAAAACAGCTATTAAACTTATAAAAAGATAGATTGCTCATCCATAACAAAGACATACTAAAATGTATTTTTCTTTTTGCTATAAAATTTATAAACCAAAACTTTGATATCTTGTTTTGATAAGAATGTGAGAAAACATATTCTTATGCTTTTTAATGCAAATATTTATTTATATCATGTATATATTAATCCTCTATGGGGGCAAGTGACAGTACCTACCAAAATTTAAAATGCATTTATGTTCTGCCCAAGTTATTCAGTTTCCAGGGATTTACCTTACAGATGTTGTTACACATATACAAAAGACACATTTACAAGGATAGTTACTGTAAAATTACTATGATGAAGGAGAAGAAATAAATGTTAACAGAAGTTTGATTACTAAGTGATGGTATATCAGCCCATGAGAATATGAAACTCTGATATGCATAGAAATGCCTTTTCAGGGCACCTGGGTGGCTCAGTCTGTTAAGTGTCCAACCCTTGATCTCAGCTCAGGTCTTGATCTCAGGGTTGTGAGTTCAAGCCCCACACTGGGCTCCACACTCCGCATGGAACCTACTAAAAAAAAATGTGTTTTCTTTTCTAAGAGTTTCCCCCCTCCATTTTTCCCCTTCTGATTATATCTCAGAGAATTGCAGGGCACTGAGGAAATTCTTTTAACATTTGTATTTTTTTAAGGGACATAGAGACTAGTGAACTCATACAGGTTTCCCCCAATATCCAAAAGTAGAGTGTTCCTATGAAAACTTCTCTAAGCTCCACGTAAAGTGAAGAAACTGTTACCATTAATTGATACAGAAACATTTTTGAACAGTCCCAGGCCCCCAAAACTCACCTCTCTTAGGCTTTTCTGAGACCTTAGGACACCTCTTGCTAATACAAGCACAAAATAAATAAAGATAAAGCCCAGATGCTCACAGATAGATGTCAGAACTCTGGTGGTGGGATAGGGAGATGCTGAGTGTGTTTTCTGGGGAAGGACTGGGCAGGCATACAATTTTACTCATATGTGAAATTTAAGAAACAAACAAACAAAGGAAAAAGAGAGAGACAAAGCAAGAAACAGACTCTCAACTGTAGAGAACAACCTGATGGTTATCGGGGGGAGGTGGGCGGGAGATGGGGATTAAGGAGCGCAATTGTTGTGATGAGCACCACGTGATGTGTGAAAGTGATGCATCATAATATTGTGTACCTAAAATTAATATTACACTGTATATCAACAAACTGAAATTTAAGTAAAAACTTAAAAAAAGAAAGGAAAACCTTGTCTAACCACAAGAAACCTACCACTTTCTTTCCTTGTTATTATTGCCATGACAGTGACCACATTTGGATATTGGTCCATTTATTGTAAATATAGATTAAAAGATAAGATCTCGCTCATCCAAAATGGATGCTCCAGATTAAGCATGAGATGGAAACTTAAAGCGCACAGTCAGTGCTGCCTTTCTCTGCCCCACCAAACCGAGGACACACTTGGAGAAGATACCAGTTTCCTTCTCCGCAGCATGTCTCAGAATGCCTGTTCTCCAGCGCACCCTGGGCCGTAATGTACATTTATTAACTGAAGGAGCTTCCCCTTTTGTTTCAGAAATCCCAATGCAAAATCAGTTTAAACTTCTCTCAGTGGAGAAACTTGGTCCTGTACTTCTTACAACATCGTCTCCTAAGAATAAGTTCATTAGGAGATAATCAGCAAAATACTTTTTCAGACAATCTGTTAACACCCGGGTGTTAATGCTTGCCTCGGTCATAGCAGCTGCCAGACTCACGATTCACTGAATAGGACAATAAATTTCAACCTTATCTGATTCTGTTAATTAGAGTAAATGAGATCACTGTAGGAGCACTTGCTAATTATCAGTTACCATCAAATACCTGATGGGAGAGGTGGAGATGATATGCATAATTTTAATCATATTCCTTTCTTTGAACATAGTGAGAATGATCCAGTTCTCGGTTAGCGTCCCTCTTCAAAGTGAAATCCCATATATATGGCTGGATGGATGTGCAAGGATGTTCATCATATTATTATTTGCAACAGAAAAAAATTGGAAACAATCTGGGAGGTTAGGTAAATAGAGTGCTTCGTATGAGGATATGGTAGGCAACTGTTAAATTAACGAGGGAGGAAATTTCATGGCATGCAATGTATGAAATATATATACAGTATGCAATTTTTTTAAAGTATATTTTAAATGCATAGAAAAAAATATAACCTTATAGATCTTGTATCAAAATAGGACCACCAAATATATGTAAGTGCCGTCCTTATGACTCCTATTTTTTCTTTGTGTTTTTCTGAGTTCTCCAGTACTTTTGTACTGAGGGAAAAGTTCCAGTGAAATGAAATTAGTATGGACTTATAAATGAAACACTGAACACTGTGTTCAATGAAAACTGAACACTGAAATCAGAGATCTTATTTTTTTCTCCTATTGGCATTCATAAGATATGTCCATTTTTTTTCCCTCCTGGCTAATTTAAATTTTCAGACATTTATTCCTTTCTAATGATTCTTGCATTCAATTCACAAGTTTTTACTTAGTGGGAAGACAGGAGTTATGTTTGATTCGAATCCTAACTTGGTGGGTCCAATCCAGCTCTGACTGACATGGCAGTGTTGCTGACTCCACGTGGGGATGGCGGGATCGGGAGCCTAGCAGCTGGGCCCAGGCCACCCAAGGCGGACTGTGAGAATGAGCCTCACGGACACATTTTTTTCCTGCTTTCTTTAGACAAAGAATCGATTTTGTAGCACAATATATTAGAGTAAAGATAAGAAGTAGAAATTCACCAGGTGCCCTTTGTGTTGGTGACAGGAGCCATAAATTAGGAAGCTGGGGATGTATATCAAACGCACGATGGACATCTGGGTGGCTCAGTCGGTTCGGTGACTGACTCTCGGCTCAGGTCATGGTCTCAGGGTCCTGAGATCAAGCCCCACAACAGGCTCCATGCTGAGTGTGGAGCCTGCTTGAGATTCTCTCTCTCTCTCTCTCTCTCCCCCCCTCTGCCCCACCCCTGGCTTGCACACGGGCAATAAATAAATAAATAAATAAATAAATAAAATCTTTTTTTTTTTAAAGATTTTATTTATTTATTCATGAGAGACAGAGAGAGAGACAGAGGCAGAGGGAGAAGCAGGCTCCCCGCAGAGCAGGGAGCCCGATGCGGGACTCGATGCCAGGACCCTGGGATCATGACCTGAGCTGAAGGCAGACGCTTAACCGACTGAGCCACCCAGGCGTCCCAATAAATAAAATCTTTAAAAAAATGCATTATAAGTGAATCACAAGATTCTTGATTTCTTCAGGTCTGTCTCCAGAAATTTTAGGATGAGCTTAATGGCTGGGTGCAGTTTAGCACTCCTCTGTGAATAAAACATCAGCTCACATGTTGTGCCTATGAAGGACCACAAATAAAAGGAGAGAGAGAACAAGTAGAAAACATCACAGCCTGGTCCTGAGACACCGTAGGACGTTACTTCCTGATCTCGGGAGATGCCCTGGGCTTGTCAACACTCACACTGTGCTTCTGTTTCTCAACAGGAAACCTTTGTTCTAGTTAACAAGCTTTCCACTGCCCATCAATCTTTAATAAATGATTTCTACACAAAAGACAGGAAAGATATATGCATTATTGTTATTTATAGCCTAGCCTGTGCTCACAGAGATCTTGGAGCACCCCTGGCCCCCTCTCTGCCTCTGCATGTCCATCCTATTTTCATGGTTCATTCCTACCCTTACCTGCCCTGCACCTTCCTCTAACCCCTCCCTCTCTGAAATCCTCCTGTGTTTTTAGCCCAAACCAAACAAATTGGTACTTGATCCCCCTGTTTTACTATAGTTATAGCAGTCTTTAGTAGAGCTTTCAGGGAAATGCAAAATTTTACCTACATTTTCAGGGGATTTTTCCTGCTTCAGTTATAAGTCATAGAGATACATAGCAAACACCTGCTGGTTAGCTGATTAGATATTATTGTACTATTTTACTTTTATACTTATATTTTTATCCAAGTAGTGTAAAATAAATAGAAAATAAAAATAAAACAAAAAAAGAAATAGTTACAGTGTTGAAAAGTTGGTAAATAAATATTATTTCATAGGATTGCTGATGAGTAATTTATGAAACTGATACTTTTTAATAGAGATTTAGAAAAATAAAAACAAACTCCCTGGTGGGACAATGATGTCTAATTTCAAAGGCAAAAAAATAGATCGATAGATGGATCGATCGATAGATAGATAGATATCTAAGCTAACAAGGAATCAGCAGAGGGAAGCATCGAAGTTAACTCTAGAACATATTCAAAAACCAACCACAGAAAGGAGATGGTTTGTATGTGATTGGAGGGGGGCTTGGGGATTGTGGAAGACAGGAAGCACCTGCTACCAATTTTAAGGTGTATTCGTGCAGTGGTTTCATGCTGGACTCTGAGTCTAGTATTGCTGGCAGGATGACTCTGGGCTGCTCACTCTGCTAGCTCTGAGCTGAACTCCACTTCTAGGTAGAATCGTGATGATAACGGGCTTCCCTCAAGGGATTGTGGTGAAGATTAGATTAATACCTGTAAAGGACTTAAAACAGCTGCTTGGCACCAGGGACAGATTCATTTTTGTGGAGGCTTAAAGCTTATACAATTTTTTAAAAGATTATATTTACTTGTCAGAGAGAAAGAGCAGGGGGAGTGGCAGGCAGAGGGAGAAGCAGACTCCCCGCCGAGCAAGGAGCCCCATGTGGGACTCAATCCCAAGACCCTGGGATCATGACCTGAGCCAAAGGCAGACACTTAACTGACTGAGCCACCCAGGTGTCCCAAGCTTATACAATTTTCCAGCTCTTCTATAAGAAAATTTTTTAAAATTTATTTATTTATCCAAGCAATTTCTACATCCAACGTGGGGCTCAAACTCATTACCCCAAGATCAAGAGTCACATGCCCTTCCGAATGAGCCAGCCAGGTGCCCCTTTAAAAAATTAATACAAAATTAGATATGACATCAAGTGATATCACTGAGAAGGGCAGAGTAACTTGCTTCAGAAGCCTCTCCTCCATAAAAGCAATAAGAAAACTGGCAAAACTTGTCAAAGCCAAATTTTTTTTTTTAAAGCACTCTGGTAATTAATTTGCACTCAGGCTTATAAAAATCTAGGGGACGTTTATTTAAGAAAAACAGTTTGATTTTGTTAAGATTGGTGAGCTCTGTGGTGTCTTAACTTGCCCTATTCCCATTACCCTCTCCCTAATTCCACGGCAACCCTAAAAACCAGCATCCACAGTTACAGTGGAAACCAGTGGCCACCAGAGGGTCCAGGGCAAAACCTTTGTCAGAGACTTGTCATGATTCGGCCTATCTGGCAGCTCCCTGGAAAACCCAGCTGTAAGGCTGATTGTAATTTTACTAGACTCAGAGAGGGCCCAGGTAAAAAGCTTTTCCCTGGGGGCCTTGACAGGAAACAGTCTGGGCAACTGTTCGATGTTACATCTGTTCGAGCTGGGATGACTTTGGGACAAACTGCAAGCTAACCAAAAACCTAAAAGGAAGGGAAAACACTAAATAGCAAGGAAAGTGGATGTCCACAGGGGACTTTGAAAAACTCCCACATATTCTAGGGAGTCTAGAATCCATACCCGGGGGGGCATGTCCTCAGAAACAACCTGGAAAGGCCCCAAGCTCTCCCCGTGGCTGACCTCAAGGCTCTGAACCAGCAGAAAGTGAAGCCTAGGGCAGCGTTGTCAAGGCCTGGCTGAGTGTTGAAGACACATTCCAACACACACACAGATCCCTCACTCCTGAGAGACCTCTTGTAAAATAAAGCCTTCTCGACTCCGGCTTCATCGTCCAGGCTCTTGGTGTCTCTGAAAGCTTCTCCTCCCCTAGGTGCATCAACGGAAACTGGCTTGCGCAGATGTGTCAGTAAAAGGCCAATATCAAGGAAAACAAGAGAACCACCTGTATTAGGTATCACCCTATGTTCAAGGGATGCTACATTTTTTAAAATTAATTAATTAATTAATTTTTTGATGCAGTGTTCCATGATTCATTGTTTGCGTATAACACCCAGTGCTCCATGCAGAACGTGCCCTCCTTAATGCCCATCACCAGGCTAACCCATCCCCCCAACCCCCTCCCCTCTAGAACCCTCAGTTTGTTTCTCTGAGTCCATAGTCTCTCATGGTTCGTCTCCAAGGGATGCTACATTTTAAACAGGTGAGATAAGAAAGCAGGTATGATAGGAAATTATTTGTTACTTACTATTTTCCAATCTTTTAAATAGAAATGGCTGTAAGATTTACTGGGGAGAGCATAGTAGACTTTGTACCCTATATTGGTTTTCCAGGCTGCCATCACAAAATCCCACAAATTTGGGGGCTTAAACAACAGAAATGTATTTTCTCACAGTTCCAGAGGCTAGGAGTCCAATGTCAAGGTGTGGGCAGGTTTGGTTTCTCCTGGGGCTTCTCTCTTTGGCTGGTGGTTGCTGTGTCCTCATGTGGTCTTTCCTCAGCACACGCATCCCTGGTGTCCTCTGTGTCCCAAGTTTTCTTCCTAGAAGGACATCAGTCAGATTGAATTAGGGCCCGCCCAAACAGCCTCATTTTATCTAAGTCACATTTTTAAAGGTCCTGTCTCAAATATAGTCACGTCCTGAGGTACTGGGGGTTAGGGCTTCAAAATAGGAATTTGGGGGGTGGGACACAATTCAGCCCATACAGGTACTGTTCATCTGGGGGGATGAAACCATGTATATTTAAGAACTATCTTAAGTAGGTTTCCATTTTACATTTAGGACATTTACTCTGGGCAGACGTACTGTGTGAAAATCTGGGCTGGAGCTGCAAGTCCCTGCTTTCCATGAGGGTTTGTCCCAAATCTACAGACCCTGCTATTTTCTCCCTTCCTTCTGCTGGCCTGTCCTCTCTCGCTTTGTATTCTATTCTCATCCAGCATCTCTCCTCACCTGTCCCTAACATACCTGAGGATATACTTGTCTCCTGACTGAGTCCTCTTCTTTTGGAGGCCTGTGTTACAAAAAAAATTTTTTTAACTCCCTGGAAAAATCAACATGTACCAGCACTTTCAAAGAAATGTCTAGAAAGTTCCGTGACATTTTTATGATAAAGTAAACCTTTTCCCTCCCTCTTCTAGGTCTGAATGCCAACCCCAAGATTCACAATCTTTCATCTTTAGAGCTGTCTAGAGGTAATAGATGGATGGATTTTTTTTTCTGCTCTAACTCTTTGAAAATTATAGCTAGTTGAGAATGTTTTATAGGAAATATAAAAAGGTCAGAAGATTTAACATTGCCAACAATAACTTGGACTGAGGAATGTTTTGATTAAGCTTTTAAATTATATTATATAAATAAATTATATAGGTTCGAATGAGCTGTAAGATTTCCCTAAACAGCTAAAGAATTTTCAAAGAGAGAGGATGTCTATAATTAAAGTAGTAAATCTTTAAATAAGCAATAAATTATGCAGAAGGTCTGGAAGCACTTACTGGAAATAAAGACAAGGCAGAGAGTTAGAGTGTAAATAGGTAAATGTATATATGTATAATTATATACATATACATCTATATGTGCGTTTTTGGTTTGGATTGGTGTGCTTCTGAAACATTGACTATTAAATATTCTTTTTTTTTTAAGATTTTATTTATTTATTTGACGAGAGAGACAGGGCGAGAGAGGGAACACAAGCAGTGGGAGTGGGAGAGGGAGAAGCAGGCTTCCCGCTGAGCAGGGAGCCCGATGTGGGACTCGATCCCAGGACCCTGGGACCTGAGCCGAAGGCAGATGCTTAACCACTGAGCCACCCAGGCATCCCACAATTAAATATTCTTAATTTTATTTTATTTTTTTTATTTTTATTTTTTTTAAGATTTTACCTATTTATTTGAGAGAGAGAGAGAGAGCACAAGAGGGGGGAGCGGGAGAAGGAGAAGCAGACTCCCTGTTGAGCAGGGAGCCCGACGTGGGACTCGATCCCGGGACTTCAGGATCATGACCTGAGCCGAAGGCAGTTGCTTAACCAACTGAGCCACCCAGGCGCCCTAAATATTCTTAATACTGCAAGTATATTACACGACGTGACAAAATAGATTAATATGTTAGAATTCTAAGGAGGCTTAGCAATCATTTAAGTTCTTACTCTTAATTTAGTAATAAGAAAATTGAAACCTAGAGACATCGTGTACATTTCTCAGTACTAACAAACATATCAGCAAACCTGTGTTCCATCTCATGAATGCAATAGTCCAGTTGTGGTCGAAAACTGACCTCTGGGCTCCGGAGCCAAACTACAACACAGAGACAGAACTTGGGGATAAAGAGGAACAGGAAGGACAGTTTTATGACTTTGCCAAGCAAAGGAGGCTGTGGGGTAAGAGACTGAGGGTTTTATAGGAAAATGCAGGACCTGGGCAGTTTCGAGAGTGCTGCCAGCCGCGGTCCTCACGTCTTCAAGGTGGTCTCATGACCGTCACTGGTGCGGCTGACAATCCGAGTCTTGCTAGTAAGTGTGGAGACCGAGTTCCTAGAACACAGGATTCTACAGAAAAACAGGTGAAGTGGAAGGGGAGGCGTAAAGAAGGAGGAAGAGAAAAATGTGTTCAAAGTCAAGGCTTGTGGGAGCATTAGCGTGTCCATCTTAATCTCCATCCATCTTTACCTTTCTATAGTGGTTTCCAAGTGAAAGGAAGAGAGATGCAAAGAAAGCCTAGTTGAAAATATGACCAATTTTATGGGGGAAAGAAGTCAATAGAAGTATTCCAGTCCTGCCTACCCCTTCACACAAATACACAGACATGTCCTGATTCCATGGTGTTGATTTGCTTGCTGATATAGTTTTTAAGATTTTATTTATTTATTTATTTGCTTATTTATTTATTTTAGAGAGAGTGTGCACAAGCAGGGGAAGGAGCAGAGGGAGAGGGACAAGCAGACTCCTGCTGATCAGGGAGCCCAACGCCGGCTAGCTCCCGAGACCCTGAGATCATGACCTGAGCCGAAATCAAAAGTCAGACGCTTGACTGAGCCGCCCAGGCGCCCCTGCTCGCTGATATTAACTAACTGTGGGAGACTCCTGATGGCTGCAAGTTCCTCGACATTCTCCCTGTGGCGAGGGAGGGGCTATTGCTCCTTCCTTGGAGCCCGGGCGGGCCTCTAATGGTCTGGACTGAGAGACTTTGGTAGAAGCGATGCCACCCTAGTTTCATGGCTCTTTCTTACGAGGGCTGGCCGCTTCTACCCTGATCCTGAATCCTGAACCAGTCTGGAAGACGTGCAGTTGCCCTACTGAAGAGACCATCCAGAGGGACCCTGAGACCCAGGAACGGGAGAGCGACCCAGCTGAGCTCAGCCCTACAGACACGTGAGTGCAGACCCCTGGTGACCCCAGGCAGCGCCTGTCTGAACTCTTGGCCCACAAAACCCCAAGACAGAGTGACATGACTGCCGTCTAAAGGCACCAATTTCTGGGAGGGTTTGTCATGCGATCAGAGAGAACTAAAATAGTACACTTTGATTTAAATTGAGGAACAGCTACAACATTAATTTCAGGAAATGACTGTATTTATCATAAATATTCAATATAATAACTTAGCTAAGTATATTAAGATAAGTCAAAACATACTTAAGAAATATTCATGCCTTGAGGATTTGATCGGAGGCCATCGCGTACCTATTAATGAGCACAGACACGGGTCATTCTTGTCTTTAAAGTCCTGGAAATAACTGTACTCCAGATCCTGCTGAAATGGGGGTCCAGAGGCAGCGCCACCAGCCTCCCCTGGGAGCTTGCTGGAAATGCAGGGTTTCTGGACCTGCCCAGACCCCAGCATCAGAAGCTGCATGTTAATAGGCTCCCAGCTCCCTGGGTGATTTGCATATAACTCTGTAACACTAAACACTAAGAAGCACCAGTCTAAATAGTTTTATTAGAAGGAATGGGAGTTTATGCAAATAAATGTGGGAGGAACATTCTTAATTATACTGCAGAGCACCCCCTTCTCTGGAATGTTTTGATGGTGGTTAAATCTAAAGGGAAGATTGTCCTCATTCAACAGCAATGGTTGCTAGTTTCGGTCAGTCTTCTCCTCTAACATCTTGTTGCTCATATAGGCACAATTTCTTCAAACCACAAATATTCCAGAATAGGAACGTATACTTTCAAATTGGGGAATGTGTCATATATATATTTAAGCTATAGCTTAATTATAGGAATAAAACCTATAAAACCTTTTATCTGTTCTTTGAACATAAATATTTACAGGGTAGGCTAGTGAAGAAATAGATCCAGCAGAAGTGGTATTATAAATGGAATAATTAAACCCGTTCTGATTTTATGGTGCTGGGAAGAAATGCAGCAAATCTGGAAGGCATCTAGAGAAGAGTAACAGTAACTGTTTATTAATGCAATAAGATGACTTCCTCTGGCAAAACTGGTAGCCCAGCTGAACACCCCTCAGGAAAGGACCTGGGCAGGTTGCCTGGGTCATTCCTTTGATATCGGCCCACTGTTGCCACCCACTGGTCAGGAGTGAATTTTCCTCTGTTGGCCTTGTTTTGTTTTTTGGTTTTGGTTTTTTGTGGAGCCCAATGGTGGGATTTGAACCCAATGCTGAGATCAAGACCTGAGCCAAGATCAAGGGTCGGCGTTCCTCCTGGCCTTGCTGTTTCAATATTCACTGGTTTAAATGTCTGTCTTTCAGTAATTAAGGAAATATAAATGAAGGCCTGTTGTAGGATAGCACTGATAATACAGTAGTCAGCACCGTGCTTGCCTCAGAGTTCCTAGTTTGGTTCAGCAAAATGTCAGGGCCAGGCCATGACATCAAAGGAGGATGGAGTGACTCAGGATGAGAAGGAGCCCACAGGAGAGACATCGAACCCAGTCTTGGAGATCAGGGAAGGATTTTCAAAAAGAAGTACAAAGAAATGGTTCAAATTTGGGGTTCTGGAGTCAGAATGCCTGGTAGGGAAGTCCTACTTGTTACTTTGGGGACGATGCTTCGCCTCTCACCGTCTCAACTTTCTTACCCGGGAATAGGGACACCAACCTCAATGAGCTGTGGGGGGAGAAGAAAGAAAGGACAAGTAAAGGTCCCGTCAGTAGGAAGTGACCAAAAATATTAAATGTTAGCCTTGTTCCATAGCATTCTTCCCGGGCTCAGGGCATACAGCAGCAGCAGTTTAAAAGTATCCCCACGAGTTTCACCACACTGAGAGTCCTGTGTGGGCAGGTGCTGTTTGCCCGAGATAAACAGGGCAGCGGGGTTGGAGGTTTTAGCTCATTTGAGCAGCAGATGAGCTGGTCTTACCACCATCAGGCCAGCTGATTCCTCTTTTAGATCAGGGTTTTTTTTGTTTGTTTGGAGAACAAGTTTTTGTTTCGTTTTGTCTTTCGCCATATTTTTCTCACTGTTGTGCACAGACTAAATATTTCTGTTTCTTTTCTTCCAAACTTACTCTGATTTCACATCATGCCATCTGGATTCTAGGTCACTTATCAGCTGGATGCTGTCCCGAGTCACTGACATTGAAAAATCTATATCTACACATGGCCCATTTTAGACCTTGCAGTTCAGAACCCGCTTTATCATCATAGCAGTGCCTAGCTTGTGCGTGCTCTAAATTGATTCCAGTCTCTTTAGTGTTTCAGATTCGCTCATCACACAGCAGTTCACCCACTACTCTGTGTGGCCACAGAATACCATTTAGCTGGGACTTGGTAGCCTGTCTAAAATAGCCATTTGTTTATTGCATAGACCCCACCTTGTAGCTTATTGGGTTATTATACATTCCTGGGTAGACTACTGGACATAAGGAGCAACCTTTCTTCATTTTACTGATTTTTCCCCCCAAATACCAGAAGGAGTAGGAATGACTATTCCTGTTTGCCACATGTTTTGTGGGCTTTTTTCCCCCTTTGGAAACAAGAGTATTGAAACTTTGAGTGTTTCTGCTACTGGATTTCAGACCTGGGGGTGAGGTCAGAATTGCCAGGTGGGGAGTTATTAGAAACCCCACCTTAAGTTAGTTTTCTCTGTGGAAGTCACATGTCTGTCCTTTAAAACTGACGCAGAAAAATGGCTGCATCTTCATACCTAGGGAGCACCGTACATTGTAGGGGAGAGCTTCTGCATTTTCTTTTTTTGTGAGTATTTGATGTGCCCAATGAGAAGAGATGAGACCCCTGAGAAATAATAGCAAGGCCCCAGAGTTAAATCTCTCAGACAGTTTCCCGGCGGGCAATAAACTCACCCCAGGGAGGCAGGAGAGAGTTGGATGAACCCAGGGTATAGGCTGGTCTTCAGCTCTGGGGAGATGCTTCTGGCAAGCACACTGGGAGGTCACCCAGCCCCAGGCCCATCACCACTCTTTGTGGGAGGGACGGTAGAGAGGGAATAATTCGGGCTACCTCACTAGCCCATCTGAAGAGCTCTCCCTGCCGCAGTGAGAACAGTGTGCTCTCTCTGCTGCTTTCCGGCTCCCGTGGGAACAGGTCGCAGACTCACTTCCTCACAGGACTGTCCCAGCAGCCGGCCTGGTGACTGGCACAGAGCTCAACACATGTTTGGTGACTGACTAACTAACAGGAGGAACGGCCTCACCAGACGATAAGGACAGGGAGACGTGGAGCAATGTCACAGGCTAGTCGGGGAGTCAGGCTGAAAGGTGGGGGCGGCAGCAGCCCCAGTAACACCAGGCGGCACCAGGAAGGCTGTCCGTGGCTGAGAGAGACTGGGAGCCACAGAGGGTCCCAAAATCAAGAATCCATTGGCCACCTCAGATTGTTTGTTCTGCACCGGGAAGGTCTCTGGGCACAAAGGAGTAGTATTTGCCTTACCAGTTTTTACTGTTGTCTCATGATTGGTACAGCCCGGGGAAGTGCAAGTTACAGTTCACCTTGTATTTCTGCCATGTCATGTGATAAAATATCGTTTCTGGTAACACCTGTATCTAGTGCATCTTATGTTTTATCTCTTTCTCCAAGCCAAACTGAAGTGCCCGTTACTCTATACTTAGTAACTATAAGGAGTAGATTTGCTACTTGTTACATTTCTGTGTATTGATGACCGATATAATCAGTTCTTATTTGTACGTAAAAAAGGAACTCAGGGAGGAAAGATAACTGAACTCTGTATGGCTTATATAAATTGTATAAATTGAGGTATAAATCTATTGATCAAGCAATATTGCCATTTGTAGAAAATACACAAAGGAAGTGGCTTTCGTACAATTCACAGAAAGAATTAAAAGAAAGATTTTTTTCACAACAGTTGATTAAAAGTAAACAATATGTATCCCTCAACAAATATTTATTTATTTGTTTATTTACTTATAAATTGAGGTATAATCGACATAAACATGATACTAGTTTCAGATGTACAACATAATGATTGGCTATCTGTATATATTGCAAAATGACCACCGCAGGAAGTCTCGTTAGCATCTGTCAGCACACAGAGTCATAGAATTTTATTCCTTGTGATAAGAACTTTTACGTTTTACTCTTTTAACAGCTTTCAAAATAGGCAGTACATTATTATTAATTATAGTCACCATGCTGTACATCACATCCCCATGACTACTTATTTTATAACTGGATGTTTGTACCTTTTGACCGCCCCTCCGGCCCCCCACCCTCAGCTCTTACACACAACAATCACTGTTACATTCTCTGTATCTGTGGGCTTGGTTTTTGGTTTGTTTTAGATTCCACATGTGAATGAGATCATACAGAATTTGTCTTTCTCTAACTCATTTCACTTAGCATGATGTCCCAAATGGCAGTATTAAATTCTTTTTACGGCTGAGTAATATTCCATTGTGTACATATACTGCATCATATTTATCAACCCGTCACTGATGGAACGAATATTTATTATACATCAACTGTATACTGAGCACGGTGTGGCTCCTGGGAATTGAACAGTGATCAAGACAATGAAAATGTTCGCTTTCCTTGTTTTTTCAGACTTGCAAACGGGGAATAGGATGACCTGTTTGAAGGCTGTTTGTCATTTATCTTTCATAATTACGATTGGCTCGCCCCAGAAGTGCGAAGCCTTTGGTATACAGCACCACCTGACTTTTAATCAGCGCTTCTTTCCCTGCGTGTTAGCCCTCATTTTCTTTCCATTTTATTCCAGTCGTTGAACGTTTTTCCTTTTTTCTAACTCTTCATTAGCCTTTAGTGAAGACAATCCCATCTACTGTTGGCTAAGGCTTACAATGTGCAAAGTCCTGCGTGTTCTTATGTGGTGTTTGCAACAATCCTTTGAAGCAGGTGATTCGCACACCCGAGAAAGTTTGAGGAGTGCTGTTCTAAATCTTTCAAAACCCTTATCAGTGATCCACTGATCTCTGACCCAGCTACATCGCAATTGCCTGATGTGTTAGTTAAATAAAATTCAAATTCTCAAGCTCCACAAACACCACACTGAATGAGAAACTCTGGACATAAGACCTCGGCTCTACAGTTTCAGAAATTCCCCATATAGGGGCGCTTGGGAGGCTCAGTTGGTTGGGCGTTGGGCTCTTGGTTTCACCTCAGGTCGAGATCTCAGTGTCGTGAGATGTAGCCCTGTGTCAGGTTCTGCACTCAGCGGGGAATCTGCTTGAGATTCTCTCCCTCTGCCCCTCCTCCCACTCACTCGCTCTCTCTAACATAAATAAATAAATCTTTAAAAAAAATTCACCATATAATTCTGACGCACAGACATATTTTAACCCCTGATATAAGGCAAGGGAAACCTCCAATATCTGCATGAGTTTCTCTATTATTTACATACTGACAAAATTATTCGTTTTGCAGAATATTTGGAGCAAAAACATTGCATAATTAGGTCCCATTTATGAATATATTTAAACTGTCATTCAGTTATGATGTTCAGGACATTTTGTAAGTATTTAAGAGTATTCTAAAATTTCTCCAGGAGAACATGTTGCATAGGTTCTGTTGTGTGATAAATACCTGTCTTTCGACTATTGGCTTTGTCTTCAGAACTTGTAGCTATTCCTAGAAAAATCAGGGGAAGCTCTGATGCCCATTCAAATTCACAGTGGGCCTGACCTTTTAAGGCATTTAATCACAGAGTTTCATAACATGCAGATACTAAGTTCAAATTGTGGAAACTTCAGTGTTTTGAAATTTCCCATTTCTATTAAATCATCACATTTGAGGTTTTTCATATCAACAAGTGAAAGTAAGTGAAAAATGCACAAAAGCAAATGAAATGTGTTCCTGTTTGTTATTAGCTTCAAAGCTGAATATTTCACCGTGAGGCCATTATTCTGTCACCTTTTGTGTGATACAGGCCAGGATGCTTAGATCGCCCACCCTGGGGTATTTGCACGGGGTGCTGGGCGACAGCGCCCCCCGGGGGCCATGGGGCTTGCAATGCTCGAATCTCAGAGAATCACATGCCCATTAGAACTGGGGCCACAACTGTAATGAAAGATGCATTTTCTTTGGTCTGTGAAGTGTCTGTGCTAATATTCTAAGCTTTAATATCCTATTGTGGGTAGACTAGTCATTCACGTAGGAAATTAAAGCAATTCCACCACAGGGAGTTATTTAGATGGGGATAATGTTAGGTTTTATTAGCATGTTCAGTCTCTTAGGCTCACACTTGCAGTGGGGATATGTTTCAAATGCTTCGGACACAGTTTCGAGAATCTTCTATTTCAACCAAGATGATTTGGTACCCAACTAGAAGTCAGCTGCTTGTCCTGCATTGTTTTGGAAGGTTTTCTGACTTTCCCACCACCACACCTTCTGTTTAGTAATAGATCTAATTCCATTTCGGGCTTGTGTTCTGATTTCAGATAAAAATGAGACCACCACTAGGTAGGAAGAGCAGTGAGCTTCAGTGAGCTGTTGTAGCTTATTGGAAATGAAACCTCTGGATTAATTCTTCCTCAGTGGTAAGCGTGCAAAGTGGGGCAGTTCATGTTGTCCATCCATGGGTGGGTGCTGGAGCTGAGAGGGTCTATACTTCCCTGCCCCTCGGCATGAGGTGTGGCCATGTTCACTAGTTCTCCAATAGAATGTGAGCACAAGTGGTGTGTAGTATTGCAGAACCCGGGGTTTCTAGAAGCAGACACTCCACCTCCCCTCCCTTCCCTCCCCCTCCCTAGAGGAGCCACAGAAGGAAGGAACCCGGATCCTGAATGAACACAGGCAGGAAAGCTGCCTGGTGACGGGGATGACCCATCCTACACTGTTTTTCTGATTGAGAAATAAGCTGCCATTGTGCTGAGCCATTATCCTTTGGGGACTATTATCATAGTAAGTGTCTCTGTACAAATGGACAGATTGGCTTGGGGAGGGATGGAAGGACTGCCAGCCAGTGGCCCCACCTGGAAGGAAGGCACCCACGGCGATGGCCAAGATGGACTCCCGCAACCCACACATCTACCCGGGGCTGGTCCTCACTTTCGGGAAGTGCTATAGTGTTTAGTTTTGATGTTATGCCATTTTTTTGGTCCAAAATATAAATAGTAAATAAATTTTCTTATTTACCATTTGTTCAGTAATAAAATATTTCCTGAGTACCGACTGTATGCCAGACCAGTATATGCTGAGGGATGGGTAGAACACCAACAAAGGACCAGCTCCAGCCCACAGGCCTTGATGAGCAAGGCTTAGGCCAAAGGGGTTGAAGAAGGCAAGAGAGATAGAGTAGAACATGATCACAACAGAGTATCACAACTGCTCTGATGGAAATATGCCCAGAGTATCGTGAGAGCCTCTGGTTCTACATGAAGGTCATTGGGAATGATTTGCCAATGTCCAACTTTCAGTGCTTAGGATGAATAAATCCGCTAGCTTTAGATTGAGGACATTTTTAGTAAACAAGAAAAATTAAAAATAATCACAACAGGTGGATAAAATTAGAATACCTCACTTAAAGTACTTGGAAATATTTATAAACTGGAAAGTAGAGAATGCATTGGACAGAAGCAGACAGCATCCACTGCGTGTGGATTAATGATTAGGCTTCAGCAGGATGCTGAAGAAGGACCTCCCATGTTGTGGGGTTTCTTTCCTCTACTGGCCAGTAGACTGACCACAGATGAATAACAACAATGCACAGAAATGAAATTCTTTATCTTTGATGTCATGGGCTTTATTAGCACACTTCTTCTATTATCTTCATGACTTTACTGTCTAAACATCTGTTTGTCATGTTCCATACTAGATTTTGAGAATCAAACAAGGTGTCGTGCATGGGTGGAAGTCAGCTCCCCAATTTGCACAATTTCTAAAAGTTCGCTGACATTCCAGTTACTATTTAAGGAATTATTATCTAGTGAAAATTCTATCTAAATATCTATTCAATGACATAATCAGATTTTTTTTTAAAGATTGAACTTTCCCAGTTAAAATTCTTTAGTGCAACCATCACATAAAACTGGATATCTCCCCACTAAATTATATGAATCCAATATTAATCAAATGAAGGTACTGATAAACAGTCAAGATTTTGTAAAAATATTATTTACTAACTCAAATTTTTTAAAAGATTTTATTTATTTATTTTAGAGAGAGAAAGAGAATGCGGAGGAGCAGAGGGAGAAGGACAAGGCAGACTCCCCACGGAGTGCAGAGCCTGACATGGGGCTGGATCTCACGACCCTGAGATCATGACCTGAGCTGAAATCAAAAGTTGGACACCTAACCCACTGAGCCACCCAGGCACCTCTTAACTCAATTTTTTCTATCCATCTTTGCTTATCTACATGTACATGAGAATGTAAACCACTAATTAATGCTTATAAAAAAGGAAGCCAGGGAAACAAAAAAAAGGGGGGGAAATATAAAGTAGTTACATAGGTGCAAATGAAAGCTTTATTTTATGTTATTAATTCTGAATTTAGAAGAGGTTTTATTAAAAGGCCATTGCAAGGCTGACACTTTACAAATGAATCTGATCTATGTAAGATGAATCAGGTAATAAAGACCTGAAATTTCCAACTAAGAGAACTTTCCAACTAAGGTTGCTTTCATTTTAGCCCCCAAATAAGGGTCACCTCTCTGCAAAGTGATTTTTCAACCCAGCTCCAGTTAAGTACAAATATGCAGGGTAAAAAGAGCAAGGAGAAAGTACATGGTTGTGGAAATCTTGAGGGTGGAGTCGGAGAACACGCAACGAAGGTGGACATCCCGGAGCGCCTGGGTGGCTCAGTTGGTTAAGTGTTTGCCTTCGACTCAGGTCATGATCCCAGGGTCCTGGGATCGAGTCCTGCATCAGGCTCCCTGCTCAGTGGGGCTTCTGCTTCTCCCTCTCGCTCTGCGCTCTCTCTCTCAAGTAAATAAATAAAAAAATATATTAAAAAAAAGGAAGGTGGACATCCCATGGCTGGGTAAGAGAGAGGAAAGAATGCCCCTGCAGAGGGCAAGTAACTTAGGGAAGAAGTATTTTTCTTGAGTCCCTATGCCGTAGTGTGTGGTATTCAGGGATTTTCGCACACTGTCTCATTTCATTCCGTGGCCCTGCAGGGTAGACGGCACCACCCACTCCAACTCAAACCCACGTTCTCTGACCCTGAGGGCACGCCGTTTCTACCATGTGCGTGCATTGCAAGGAGGCGACTCCCAGAAGCCATAGAATTAATGGTACAGGACACAATATCTGCATTTTGTAGGGCTATGAAGCTAAAGGACAATTTAGAGATTTTTTAATTCAGTAGTGTCACCTTACATTTATTTATCCGTTAGAAAATCATGTCAGCAATACCTTAAAATTCTATCCTAACCACCCCTCCAACACACCTCCGTAGAGATTGCTATTTCAAGCCACCATCATTTCCTTGACTTACTGAAATAGCATCTAATTAGTTTCCCTCTTCCAGTCTTGGCCCCTTAATGTCTACTCTTCACACACCATCCGTGATGACATTTGTCAAAAGTAAAACCGATCACTCTCCTCCTCTGAACAAAATTGTCCAAAGATTTCACATTACATGCAGAGCAAAATAGAAAATAAAATACAAATTCTTACCACGACCATTAAGGCCCTATATTAAAAAGCATCAAGACATCTCTCTGATTCCACTTCTTACATGCCTTACGCATGCTGCTTCAATCTTTCTGCTGCTGCACAGACCTGCCAAGAACACTCCAAACCTAGGTCCTTTGCAAATGTGAGAAATACGGGGGGAAGAAAGATAAGGCAGAGATGATTCAAAGACTTTTGTTCACAGCAACTGAGTTAATGGTGATGCCTTTTATCCGGATGGTGAAGAGGTAGTTTCTTTTAAGATTTTTATTAGGGAAAAATGTAAACATAACCCCAAATTAGAAGGACAATAATATAAAAACCCACATACTCATCTGTGATGAGACAAACAACTCTTCCAAGTGGGTGCCTAGGCATTTCACAGAATGGTGGCTCTGCTCACGTCCCGAGTCTGGACACTTAGGGATCTGAACGTAGGATTCCCGCCCCCAGTCCCCACCTTGTTTTTCCTGGTACACCTTTTAAAATAACCACTCAGGGTTGAGCTCCTGAAAAGTTAGTGACCTTTGGCCACAACCACCTTGTACGTAACAGGTGCTGCCACCCTGCTCTCTGTCTCCTGCTCATTCATGACCTGGGATAGAGGACCGCCCTTCCCCTGGCTCGAAGCCCACCCCCAGACCCCCACCCCCATTTGGGGGATTTGCAAGTAACACATCTTGTGACGTTACTTCCTTTGTGTGGGTGTACTGAAACTGTGCCTTCAGTCAAGATGACCCAGGGTTTTCACTTCCCCAAAATGGGACCTCGGATGCCGAGAGGGCTACCTGCCCACCCCATTTGGCCTGTGCCTCTTCCTGCAGCAGGTCATGATCTGCACGTTTGTAATTTAATACTCCAGCTCTGGCTTCTTGGCACATCATCACCCAGCTGAAGCAATGAGCTCACTGAGATCCTTGTTCTATCCGTACTTTAATTAGATTCTTCTCCCGCTACCTCCCACCCCCATGAGCCTACACGAGCAAATCCCAGACCTCACATCGTGTATTCTTATCACTTATTTCAATCAATTCATTATTAAATTCATTATGCATCTCACAAGGAATCGTTTTTTAAGCAACCACAATTCTGTTATCATCCCTAAGAAATGAGCAGTAATTTCCTAAAGTATCAAATATTTATTACTGTTCAAATTCAGAGAAGTCATGATGAGGCATGAGAATCAAAAGCTCTCCTTTAGCTATATTAAGTTTTAGATGCTTATTGGGGACGTTTTTAAGATGCCAAGTAAGGAGTCTGGGGGGTACCGTGGTGGGAGATGTGAATTTTGGAATCAGTAACATATAAACAGTATTTAAAATGACAATTTTGAAGGAGATTCCAAAGAGAGTGAGTGTTCAGGAACTAGGCCTGGAGGCATGCTAACCCTTAGAGGATGGGAAGAGAAAAGAAAAAGTAAATTTTCAGATAAAAACGTGAAGCCCAGAAAAGATAAGTGATTTGGCCAAGGCCCACATAGCAATTTTCTTCAAGGCTAGAACTTGAAGTTGGAGCTTTTTATTCTTTTTTGAGTCATTTTATGATAGAAATTAAGGGACATATATTTCACTTTTCAAGTATCTGTTGACTTTGAAGTCAGTTATTCCATATACTGACCTGTTTCCATATTGTTATTAATTTATTATTGCATGCATTGTCACAGGCAAGAAAACTTGTTGCATCACAGAGAAAGCATTTCTTGTCTAGAGGCTTTGCTCGCAAAAGGATCAATTTCTGAGTGGGAAATATGGTAACATTGTGAAGCTATCATTGTCTGAGACTGTGAGCCTCCAGACAGGGAGGAGTGATTTCTCAATGATGGTTCAGTGAAAGGAGATCATGAAGCCTGTTGAACCTCTTGAGAAATCATAGTAACATCTCCATGATACCCCAAACTTAGGACTGACCTAGAAAATCATCAAGTGCCCTCCTTCTGGTCTTCTCCCTTGGAAAAGTGACACTATTAATGTTTATGTAACCAATTTAAAGCAAGATTTTATTCACAAGTAGAAGCTCGTTATTTATAATTTAAACTTCAAGGGCAAGAGGGCCTCAAAACAATACAATATCGGCTCTCTGCTCCTCCCCATTCAACAGACAGCCACATCTTCTGGTGCAGGCCCAGCCGTGACCCTGAGACATGGTGGTGAAGGTCAGAGTACATGGATCTGGCAGTATTGGGCACCTGGTCACCAGGGTTGCTTGTAACTCTGGCAAAGTAGATACTGTCACCATCAACGACCCTTTCGTTGACCTCAACTACATGGTCTACATATTCCAGCATGATTCCATCCATAGCAAATTCCATGGCACAGTCAAGGCTGAGAATGGCTTGTCATCAGTGGAAAGCCTAGCTCCATCTTCCAGGAGTGAGGTCCCACCAACATCAAATTGAGTGATGCTGATGTTGAGTATGTTGTGGAGTCTGCTGCTGTCTTCACCACCATGGAGAAGGCTGGGGCTCACTTGAAGGGTGGGGCCAAGAGGGTCATCATCTCTGCTCCTTCTGCTGATGCCCCTATGTTTGTAATGGGCATGAACCATGAAAAGTGTGACAGCTCCCTCAAGATTGTCAGCAATGCCTCCTGCCCCTCTGGCAAAGGTCATCCACAAAACTCTAGCATCGTGGAGGGACTCATGACCATAGTCCATGTCATCACTGCCACCCAGAAGACCGTGGATGACCCCTCTGGGGATGCTGTGGTGTGACAGGTGAGGGGCTGCCCAAAGCATCATCCCCCCACTTCTACTGGCACTAAGGCCATAGGCAAGGTCACCCCTAAGCTGAATGGGAAGCTCACTGGCATGGCCTTCCATGTCCCCATCCCCAATGTGTCAGTCATGGATCTGACCTGTCACTTGGAAAAAGCTGCCAAATATGATGACATCAAGAAAGTGGTGAAGCAGGCTTTGGAGGCCCCCTCAAAGGCATCCTGGGCTACACTGAGAATGGGGTTGTCTCCTGCAAATTCAACAGTGACACCCACTCTTCCACCTTCAATGCTGGGGCTGACATTACTCTCAATAACCACTTTGTTGAGCTCATCTCCTGGCATGAAAATGAATTTGGCTACAGCAGCTTGGTGATGGACCTCATGGTCCACATGGCCTCCAAGGAGTAAGAGCCCCCTGGACCACCAGCCCCAGTGAGAGCAAGAGGAAGAGAGGCCCTCAACTGCTGGGGAGTCCTTGCCCCAACTCATCCCCCAACACATTGAGAACCTCCTGGCCTCCACAATTTCCATCTCAGACCAACTGAAGAAGGGGAGGGGCTTGCGGAGCCCTATCTTGTCATGTATCAATGAAATATACTGTACCCAGTGAAAAAAAGAAAAAAAAAAAAGAACAATACAATGTCAGGTGTGCTAGCATGGAGACACTCGGTATCTCACAATTTCTTTATTAACTTAAATTTTCAAGTTGTGTCATCTCTTGGATTACATCTTTTGAAGCAAGAAACTTTGGTTTGAACTTATGGTTCTGTTTGGATTTGTAGCCATAATGGTAAAAGACAGAAGACTGGCCACTATGACCGTTATGTGGGCCCTTTTGTCCGAGGAATGGGAAGCTAATGGATATAGAGAAAGACCACAAGGAAATGACAACCTTCTTTATTATCAAATCTTATTCCAGTAAAGTCATTGAAAGTGTTAATTACTCAGGAATTATGAACCTGGAAATTAGCTATGATATTGTAGTTGGTATGAACGTTGATTATTAGCATGAACAAGTTAGACAAAGAAATGAAGTTATTTGGTATTTTAGCAGATGTTTTTCTGAAAATGTGTACCAAGAAGTGGAAGTAAGCTCGGGGATATGGTGTCGGACAGAACAAATCAGTCAAATTTATTGGAAGAAAGCACCCCATTTGGCATGTATATAACACCTTTCTTCCGACAATTTGAAATCAGTTGGCTAGCAATATTAGATCTTGTCTTCAGTGAAGTTAAAATATTAATTTATAAAAAGGGGAAAGAGCCTGATCCCATCTGAACAGGTTTCAGACATGCAGCAGTGAGGATGAACATAGTCAAGGACGTTGGCACCACACATACCTAGACAACTGGCCAGCCTTTGAATAGGATATTGAAACCTGTGAGCCCCAGTTTCCTTGTCAGCAATATTGCTCTTGCCATACTGTTGCTGTCAGATTTAAAATGGAAATGTATGCAAATGCATATATACCTCACACAAGTATCTGACCTACTGAAGGTGATCCAGTTATTAAAATTGTAAGTGGGCCACATTTTGCACTCATTTGTCAGCTATGCCTCCTGAATGCTCAGAATAACTGCCCACCCAGAAGTGCAGCCCCTGCCCATCCCGCCATTCCTCGGCATTCAGGTCACGCTTCTTCACGATGAGCTGAGTCACCTGAGAACGAACATAAGTCTGTGCTTCCTCGAGTGGCCAAAGACAAGGAAAGCAAAATGCATTTGTAGGGTAGGATTGGGGAGTCAGGCTCTCACTTCATGGTCTAGAAATAGACTGCAAAGGGCCATAAACACACGATCATTGTGGATTCACAGCAGACCACTAACAGGGCATTAGGAGTATAATAATTCCACTTCTTTTAGTGTAAGGCTGTGGAGGATATGAAACACACACCATTACTTGATGATTCAGACAAAATTGGAACGTGAGAGGGACAAGCCTGCTTCTGACCAACATGTGTCTTCTCTATTGCAATCCACCACCAGGACACGTGGGCACAGGTGCCCCTCCCATGCCTCAGTTAGAAGTTCTGGGACTTCCTGATGGGACAAGGAAAGGCCTTTCCTTGTGGGGGCCTATCTGGAGAGCTGGAGATCGAAGAAATAGGAAATACACACAACCATTTCAAGGTATGTCATCCTTCCAACTTCCTGATCCCAGGACATTGTGGATTCTCCTCTTACACACTGGGATTAGTCAAGTTTCTCCAGAATATATATATATTTCTTTATTATAAAGAATCTATATGTGATTATGGAGGCTGAGAAGTTCTAAGTTCTGAAGTAAGCAAACTGGAGACCCAGGAGAACCAATGGTGTCAGTTCCAGTCCAAGCCTGAGTCCAAAGGCAGTTGAAGACCAATGGCCCAATCTGGAAGACAGTCAGAGTGAAATTTCCAAACCACCCCCCAACTTTTTGTTCCATTAAGACCTCCAGTGGATTGGATGAAGCCAACTCACATTAGGGAGGGCAATCTTCTTTGCTCAGTCTACTGATTCAAATGTTAATCTCATCCATACACCCTCACAGACACACCAGAATCATGTGTGACCAAATGTCTGGGCATCCTGTCAAGCTGACACATAAAATGAACCATCACAATGCTTCACTCCAGGCTGGGACACCTTTGACCAAATTTATTACTTGGAGTTTAGTATTGGAAAGTTGCTTACATTTGGTATGGTCATGGATTCTTTACCCTTAGGGGATCCAAGAAAGAGATTCAGGGGGTTGACAATTGTGTGTGTGTGTGTGTGTGTGTGGTGAATATGAGAATTTCAGGGGGAAGCCTTCATATGACCTCAAAATACTTCAGTTGGGTTCACAGCCTTCATATCTCTCAGTTGGGTTCTTGACGCCCTGCATGTTAACCACAATGTGGTCTGATACCACAGGATATAAGTCAGAGTCCTGACTGGGGCAGAGGTGTCTAGATGCACAGATCTCTTCAGCAGGAAACCTTGGGAGACAGCTCTCAGATTTTCTAACCTGCTGTTCAAGGCCCTAACCTTCTGTGCTCCTTCTAGACAGAGAATTCGATATTTAATGATTTAGTGGTTATTAAGGCATATGTGCTGATTCACTAATATAATTCACTCTTAGAAATGTATCCCAACACTCCACTACTTGGGATTTGTGACCTTTGGGGGACAGGTACTTCATTGCCTTTGAAGACTCATGTGATGAGAGATGTCATTTTTCTCAGAGTCTGTTTGGGGGTAAGTAATTTTAAATCAAGAGGAGTTATATTTTCTAAGCTTTACTCATGAAATTCTGCTATATTATTTCCTAGGCTTCCATATGGATTTGTCTCTCACTTCGGCTCAAAGCTTGGCCATGGTGTATAACAAAAATATGGCTCCCATCACAGAACCATAGACCCCGTGAAACAAAAATCTGATAAATAGGGGGAAATAATGGAAAGATTCTAAAAGTATATTTTATATTTTCCTTAGCATTCTGAGGAGATTATTGATTTTTTATCTCAGTGTCTCCTATTTGTTTAACCATTTTCCTCCTTTTATGCTAAAGTATTTCTAAATAACAAGAGCAAATGGTTTTATGATATCAATAATTCAAATTCCTTTTAATTTAAAAAATACAGTCTTTTAAATGTCACATTTGTCTCATGTTCTACTTTTCATTACAATATTCCCTGAAGCGTGGATCTTATGACTAAGAGAGCCTTTATAGTCATCATAAATATGAGGATGCTCACAAGCACATCGGTGTGGTCTTTTTGCCGACTGCACAACCTTACAGAGCATTTTAAGATTGCATTTAGTTATTCATGGAGCCACCCAGTGAGAGCAATCGCTCACATGAATATTAGTTGAGTGCATGCTTTGAGTAATATATTTTACTTGCTTTATTTGGTGTTAACGTGAAATTCTATCAAACATCGTGGCATGGTTCATCAGTTCTTGCGACGGGAACAACTCCTGGGAGGGCCAGCAGGTGGCAGCATAGAATATCGCAAAACGCAGAAGAGCCTCTAAAAAAATCTGGGCACTACCAGACTGTTTCTCTTTACTCTGAGTCCTCCCGGGCCTCCCAACCAGCCTCAAATGTGAAAGTAGCATGCGTCTATATGCTGATGATGAAGTAGCTTCTCAAAATGAAGATTCCATATCATATTAAGGCCAATAATAATAAAAATAGCTAAAACGTACTGAGGGATAAGTCATTCTCACTGTTCTAAGCACTCACTATGTACCATTTACCGAATACTCATAACAACCTTCTGTTGGTGTTATTATCATGCCCATTTTACAGACCAAGAAACGGAGGCGGGGGCTTTGCCCAAGCTACTGAGTGGAGGAGGTAGGATTTTAAACCAGGCTGTCTGCCTCCAGTTTCTTAACCGCAATATTATGTTGCTTAAGGGTGGGATATGTAATAATGGATTAAAATTAAACATGTTAGGAAAAATACGATGAATTTCCTGAAAAGAAACTTGAATATTAAAGATAATCATCAATTGATGGCGAAAACATTAAATCGTTAAGCAGTTATCCAGTAAGAAATAAAGAAATGAATGAAGAAAACTAGAAGTCATTCAAGCAGGAAAGAAAGTGGGATTTCACGGAGTCCTGGAGTGAGGGGGTGTGCTGCCTGATGGAGAGCAAAGGAAGGGCAGGGGAAACAAGGGAAATCGGTGTGGGCGCACAGAACCTCTCGGGGCCATGTGGGGCCACGGGGACTGGATCTGGAGCGCTATTGAAGGAATCGATCTTTTTTTTTTTTTTTAAAGATTTTTTTATTTATTTCTTTGAGAGAGAGAGAATGAGAGACAGAGAGCATGAGAGGGAGGAGGGTCAGAGGGAGAAGCAGATTCCCTGCCGAGCAGGGAGCCCGATGCGGGACTCGATCCCGGGACTCCAGGATCATGACCTGAGCCGAAGGCAGTCGCTTAACCAACTGAGCCACCCAGGCGCCCTGAAGGAATCGATCTTTACCGTGTCCTTGTGCTTCACCAACGCTGTCTAAATCCAAGATGATTTCTGTATCCTAGCTCGAGTTGTGCTGTAACAAGATTACATAACCCCACAGGAGGGGACTCAGACAGAGCTTAGGGAATATTTCTACCCATACTTTCTTCCTTGTGTGAACACTGGGAAGCATAAGCCGCTTTACCAATGACCTTTGATTTAATCATTTACTGACATATCTACTCATGGCTTCTCTCCCTAAAACCTTACCCTCACCCTGGAATCCAGGTCTCTGAATACACCTCTGGCTTTTGTCCTTATATGCATTTGTTTATCTTGTTTTCTAGAACCTGGAGGAGCCCCTCCCTCCTGGGGCCCCTTTCAATGATGGTTCTTGGATGAATGTCGGTACTGACCAAGGAGAGGCAGAATGATGGGGAGGAGAAATGGGGAGCAGGAGGATGTCAGAGGGGCTGGCATAAAGAGCAGCCCGTGTTTTAAAAGTAATGTGACAAAAGCCTTCTCTTGGCATTGTCGGCTCTCTGGTGGAACAGTGACGTCCCCAGCCACACTGTAAATTCTTTGAGAGGTGAAGCCATGTTTTATTTAACTTTGAGTCCCTCCCAACCTTATCTACAGCACTTTGTGCCCAGTAGGCACTTGGTGGCTGGTTGTAGAGAGGGGATGCCAAGTCCAGCTCACATGGCACCTGGTTTACCTTGGCTGAACATGGACACCACTTCCCCGAGTTTCTTAGAGCCATGGGTCAATGGGGGAGCTGGCCAAGCTGAAATCAGGCAGAAAGCCTTTCTTGAATTTGGAGGAGAGAATAAACCACTACAAAATACGGCCGTGAAGAGAACAGCCAGGTGGTATAAGTCACAGCTTACGGAGTAAAGAATATGCTCAGGGATGCTCTGCAGGCCCCTGTCAAAACCAGGAGCTACATTCTTTCACTCACAGATTGCAAGAAAAATTAAAGCACTGCAGGAGTGCGAGATCCATCCATATGCAGCACAGCCTCTGTCCCGGGTTGGAGCAGGAAGTCGGGGTGGGGTTTACGCCTCTTGGAGGAAGGCTGGGGGATGCTGAGCAGCCTCAGGAAAGTTCTGCTGGTAACTAGTCCCACCAGCACATGGGAGCCCGGAGCTGCACACACCAGTCTGGGGAATACAAACATTCAGCGCATAACTCTCACCAATGGTGGGAACATGCCTTTGGGAGCCACTGCGTTAAAAGCTTTATGTCAGGTTTAGACTTCTTGTGGATATTTCTTTCACTCCAGCCTTTGCAATAATGTCTCTCTCTCTCTCTTTCCCCCCTACTCATGACAGGTCTTTGAGGGCAGGTACTGTTTTTCTAACAGCACTTGAATATTCTGAGATGAATTTATATGTCTTTTTTTTTTTAAAGATTTTACTTATTTATTCATGAGAGACAGAGAGAGAAAGAGGCAGAGGGAGAAGCAGGCTTCCAAGGAGCAGGGAGCCCGATGCGGCACTCGATCCCAGGACCCTGGGATCATGACCTGAGCCGAAGGCTGATGCTTAACCATCTGAGCCACCCAGGCGCCCGAATTTATATGCCCTTTAAAACTGAATAAAAATGCAATTATGAGTGAAAGAAAAGTACGCTAAGCAAAATGAAGAGGACAGAGGCCACCAATGATACTGCCCAAGAGAGCCCATGATTACGTGTGAGTTACGGAACTGATGATATAGTACAATGTTCTTGACAGTCTTTTTACACTTAAAAATATTTTGTGCTGACAATACCTGGGCCTACTGGTATATATAAAACAAAATTAAGAGTAGGATGGAGCGCCTGGGTGGCTCAGTTGGTTAAGTGACTGCCTTCGGCTCAGGTCATTATCCCGGGGTCCTGGGATGGAGCCCCACATCGGGCTCCCTGCTCAGTGTGGAGTCTGCTTCTCCCTCTGATCCTCCGCCCCTCATGCTCTCTCTCTCTCTCAAATGAATAAATAAAATCTAAAAAAAAAAAAAAAGTAGGATAATAAATGGGGTGCCTGGGTGGCTCAGTTGGTTAAGTGTCTGCCTTTGGCTCAAGTCATGATCTCAGGGTCCTGGGGTCGAGCCCCATGTCTTCGGGCTCCCTGCTCAGCGGGGAGTCTGCTTCTCCCTCTCCCTCTGCTCCCCACCCCTCGACCCCCCCAACTCATGCTCTTTCTCTCGTGTGCACTCTTTCTCTCTCTCAAATAAATAACATCTTTTTTAACCAAAGAGTAGGATAATAAAAACTTACCTGTGTACTCTGAAGCAATTTTGTCAAGAACCTAAATACAATCAAACCTCTCTGTATAACCCCTTTTATAGTATACATGGGGAGTAGAGGAACAAGTTAAATGACCAAGAATGCAATCGGCAAAATTGAAGATATGGGAAATTTTACATGGAAAAAAATAACTACTTCTTAAATTATAAGTGAAAATGACAAAATAGAGAGGAGATTGTTATAGATTAAAAGAAACATCAATGAAATATAACATTTGGGCCTCATTTGCATCCAAATTCAGGAAACGTTTTTTTTTTAGACATTTGAGAAGACATGATGTGACATTGACTTGATATTAGATTATGTTAAGTAATTGTTGTTATTTTATGATAAGAGACTTGTGTTAAAGCAACATCCTATCTGCTGGTAGTACATGTTGAAATATTTACAGACAAAATGATATAGCAAGTTGGATTTGCTTTAAATATTCCAGTAGATACTTGTGTTTCCAGCTACAATGGACCTGATTCTAGCAAAGCACTCCTTCTGTATCCTCCAAAATTAGAAAAGTAACATATAAAATAACCCTTGTCACCCATCTCCTCACCCTCCCAAAAAATCTGTTCAGAGACATCAGAAAGCAGCCAAAATTGCCAAAATTTGAGGATTCCAAGATCACTGGGAGAAGAGAAAATCACTGAGTCGAGCCTGACCTTCCATGCTGCATTCCCCACGAGGCATTTGCTGATATTTAAAATAAGCTAGACAAGGGGTTGAGAAACCAAGGAGAAATCTGAGCAGACCGCAGTGACCATGCAGAGCTTTTGGCTCTCTTACAGCACCAGGACTCTAGGACTGAAAGTCAGCCTACCAAACCAGCTAGGATTTGGGGGACCAACTCCTCAGGCTGAGGTGTAAGCAAGGTTTTTGTAAGTTTCACCAGCCTGAATGAATGAACTTGAGTTTTGGGCCTGCCAGGGAGGAGGCACTCTCTTAGATATCCCAGACTCTTAGTTGGAATGATGGAAGAACTGCTTTCTAAGAAAAGTGTAAACCCGAAATTGACCATGTCTTTTAGAGTCTGAAACCCCAAACTCAACTAAGCACCAGGAACTTTACTCTTGTGGCCACAGACTAGAGAGAAAACAGCCTCATCCCCAGGTGGGAGACAGAGGTGCGTATGCTGCTGAAATCAGTTCCCCATCAGGTTAGGAGGTTCTCTCTCTATTACAACTGCTGTCAAAAGCTAGGTGCTCACATAGATACACTCTACAATTCGTTATGTTAATATCCAACATTAAATCAATAATTACTAGGTATGTCAAAAAGCAGAGAAAAGAAAAAACAAACAGTAGAAGTAGAACAATAGAAACAGGTGATCCAGATGCTGGACTTGCTAGACACAGTCCTTACAATAACTGTGATTGTTAGGTTCAAGGTGATGGATGTCAGTCTGGAGGATTTCTCCCGAGAATCTAAGTGTAGTAAAAAGACTTCAAGGGCCCTCAACTGAAAAAATACAGGAGGTGAAATACACAGTTTTAATTGCAGATTATATTCAGGTGCAGGGAAGATTTGTCTGTTGAAATATCCAGAGAGAAATGATGTAACATACAGAAAAGTACATGAGAGACATAAGAAATGAAAGAGGTCTCGTGTGAAATTGAAGTCAGAAAGGGGAGGGGAAAGAATAGGGCAGAGGCAATATTTGAATGGATAAAGTAGAAACAATTTGAAGAGATAATGTAAGATAAACCTTAAAAAGAGAGTGTACCACAGATCAAAGCAGGATGAATGCAAAGAGCACCACGCCCAGGCATATCATTGCAACACTGTTGAAGCAAAGTAAAAAGTAAAAGAGAAAACTCTTAAAGGTAGCAGAGGAAGAAGATGCATTCCCTTCATACAGACAATAAAAATTCCAGTTGATCTCTCAACAGAAAAAATAGAATTTAGAAGATAATTGGGTAATATCTTTGAAGTGCAAAAAGAAAGTAATTGCTATTAAGAATTCCTTACTCACCGAAATTACCTTTCAAAAAATGAAGGCAGAATAAAGGTATTTCCAGAAAAACTAGCACTGGAGTAATTTGTTGCCTATAGAACTATACAAAAAGAAATGGGGAGGTGAGTTCATTAGGTACAAGGACAATGATCACACATATAAGGAAATTATTCCATACAGAAGACTATGTGTTAAGGAAAAAGTGAAAAACAACAGACTGAGTAAATATGTGAGTAAATCTAAAGAATATTGATTGTACAAAATAATAGTAGTAAACATCCATGGAATTTAAAATATGCATAAAATTAAAATGCAGGTGACAATTACATAAATGGCAAGAAAAAGGGAATATGTGGACTGAAAATGTTCTAAGGTCTAGGAATTGCTAAAAGTAGTCCTTTTTACTCGACTATCATAAGTCAAGGATGTAGGTTATAATTTCTAGAATGATCACTAAGAAAGGGCAATAGAAGGTAGAACTGATGAAATGAAGGAAGGGAAATATGGTAAAAACATCTAATTATTCCTAACCCCCTCCCCCATAAAAGACAGAAGAACATAGAACAGGAGGGAGAAATATAAAACAAACAGTGACACAGTACATTTAAACCCCAATCAATTACGAATTGAAGACTTAATATTGTGAAGATGGCAATATGCCCTAAATCGACATACAGATTCAATCTAATTCCTATGAAAACCCCCCCAAAAAATCCTCCCTTTTTTTGCAGAAATTGACAGGTTGATTCTAAAATTCTTATGAAAAAGAAAGAGATCTAGAAGAGCTAAAACAAGTTACATTCTTTGTTTTTCAAAAATAGTTTAGAATATTTATTATATGTCCTATACCTTTCTTGTTAAATATATCCCTAAGATTTTTCATAATTGTGTCAATATTGTCAATGATATTTTTTCCTGCTGTGTCCATTTCTGGGTGCTTATTAATGAAATATACAGAGATGATTGATTTTTATTGCTGTAATGTGTACAGCCACCTTCTCAAGTTATTAATTCTAGTTGTTTCATACCAGAGTCTTGGATTTTGTAGCTATGCAATAATGTTATCAGTGAAAAGATACAGTTTAGTTGATTAATATAATCCACCGTATCAATGGGCTAAGGAAGAAAAAGCCTCTGATCCTATCAACTGAAGCAGAAAGAAAAGCATGTGAAAAATTCCCAAACTGATTCATGATAAAAACTCTCAGCAGATTAGAAGTAAAGGGAACTTCCTCAACTTAACAAAGAACATCAACCAAAAATCCACAGCAAAAATCATACCTGTTGTAGAACAGAGAGATCTCACTTCACATCTATTAGAATGGCTAACACCCAAAATCCTGACACCACCGGAGGTGAGGACCTTCTTTCTGGCTTACATACTTTGTGTTCATGTACTCCCATGGCCTTTCCTTGGTGTGTGTGCAAGGAAACGGAGAAAGCTCTGGAGCCTTTTGTCTTCTTATAATGGCACTAATCCCATCATGAGAACTTCACCCTCATGGCCTCATCTAAACCCAATTACCTTCCAAAGGCCCCAGCTCCAAATACTACTAAGTTAGGGATGAAGGCTTTAACATACAGATTTTATTCAATCCGTAACAGTGAATTTGCAAAATTATAAGTAGCTGAGAATTACTGCTGCATAAATTGCAGATGGAGAAGAAAGTAAATAGAGATGAAAAACTGGGCAATATTCTATCTTGAAAAGTCTTACTAAGGAACTCAGATTTATTATGTAGGTTATGGGAAGCTACGGGAGACTTTCCAGAGAACAGCAGCGTGATGGGAGCAACATGATTAGGTTTATTCAGGTTGTGAATGTATTGGAGTGGATGGATGGCAAGGAATAGTGTGAAGGAGGCCTTTGTGAAACCTATAATGAGAGCCTAAACCAAGGCAGCGTCCAAACAATGAGGACCAAGGGGACAGAGCAGCTATGAGATAGAAAAAGCAAAATCCTCCAGACTTGGAGAAGATTAGACACAGGAGAGAAAAGAAATGAGGGACAGACAGTGATGGAAGTGCTACACACTTGATCTAGAAAGAGAAGTAAAATTCCATCACCTGGGTGGTTAAGCTGACTGAGGAACACACATTTGGATTTGTTAAGTAGGCATTTAAATATCCATCCATTTGGACTTGGAAGACAGAACTTTTAAGGAGGACAGTAGATAGTGTTGAATCCCAGAGAAAAGTCAGAAAACATAAGGACAAAACACTAACCATTCAGTCTAGCAAATTCTGTGTAAGACAGTAGGATCCACAAAGTCAACATTTGTCAAAGTCAGCATTACTTGGAAATGCAGTGTAACACACAGCCATGGAAAAAACTCAATATATTTATCCAGAAGTGTGTTATCTAGGGGATAATTTACTGAAAAGTAAATTGACTGTTCTCTACTCAGAAAGAGTAATTACCAGGTAACATGGTGACGTGAGCTTGGACTCACTAGTACGTGGTGCCTCACATCAACGGGTTTCAGTGGTTGGATGTAGTTCAGTTTATCAATTTTTTACTTTTTGGATGTGGTTCAGTTTAACTTGAAGCTACCCTCATTCCAAAATAGATAAAACCAATGTGCCTCCTAAAGGTCATGAGTAATAATCCATGTGAAGTCTCTAAAATAGTATAAAATTAATTTACTTTTCATCTAGGCTACTTTGATATCTACCTCTGGAAAAAATCATAAAATTGAAGTTAATTTAACTATTTTCTTGTTGAGCTTTCCTAGCCCTTCTTATTAAAACTCCAAATGAATATCTTTGATCATTCTCAGAAAATGCTTTTCAAATGCCCATTCCCTTGCTGGCTCAGTGTGCATTAGCAAACAGTGACCAATGGGACCTCTGAGTGATTTAATATCAAGGTGCCAAGCAATTTAAGATTCCAGAGCACCCTACAGGAATGCAATTATTCCCTATGAGGATTTCATCGTTCTCGACCTGGAATGAAGTCTCTACAAGTAGAATTGCCCTTTTTTCTTGGGAAAATATGAGTTTCTTTGCTCATAATATTCTATGTACTTATATTCAATTGGAGGGAAAAATTGTTTTGGCTGATCTGAAAACACCTTTGCTAAAAAACTGCAGGTGGTTTGTATAGGAAAATCATGTTCATCTGTATTTATTCATTTTGAGAGATTTTTAGGGCACATGAAACTAAAGTGCTAATAACTTTAGTTTAATTTATGCATACTCTGCTTTGGTTTCACTTTGAGTATCTATGCTCTTTAGAAGAGGTATGGCGGGCAAACTAAGATGGGAAGGAGTTTTTATACAATCCTTTCCCCAAGATCTTGGGTTGTTTGTTGGCAAAGTTAGTGACTATTTTCTTCCTTTCTTTCTTTCTTTCTTTCTTTCTTTCTTTCTTTCTTTCTTTCTT
>NC_058405.1:4519669-4729480 GCF_002201575.2 Neomonachus schauinslandi
CTTTCTTTCTTTCTTTCTTTCTTTCTTTCTTTCTTTCTTTCTTTCTTTCTTTCTTTCTTTCTTTCTTTTCTTTCTTCTTTCTTTCTTAACTTAAATTCAATTAGCTGGGGCAACTGGGTGGCTCAGTTGGTTAAGCATCTGCCTTCAGCTCCGGTCATGATTCCAGGGTCCTGGGATCAAGTCCCACGGCGGGCTCCCTGCGGAGGGGGGGTGTCTGCTTCTCCCTCTCCCTCTGCCTCCCCCCCCCCGCTCATGCTCTGTCTCTGTCTCTCTGTCTCTCTCTCAAATAAATAAATAAAATCTTTAAAAAAAATAAATTCAACTAGCCAACATATAATACATCGTTAGTTTCAGAAGCAGAGTTCAGTAATTCATCAGTAGTGATTATATTCTATAGAGCTCATTACAACATGTAAGTGCATATCTGAGTGTGTCTCACACCAACAATACCATTTGGATTGCAACATCTGAATTTATCCATAAGTGAACGTGTTGCTTCATTATAATGCAGTGAGCATTATCCCAGGCTTGGGTGATGATGTGCCCGGCTTGAATCCGGGTCGGGCGGCTTGCTAGCAGAGTGAATCTGGACGGTTAGCCAGCCTCTCGGTGCCTATGACCTCAGTGTCCATGTGCCCGCTGCACGGCCAGGGTGCATCGCTTAGAACAGTTCCCCCAAAATTATAAGGGTCCAAAATGTTTAGTATTCTTTTTCATTCTCTCTTCCTTTTCTTTTTTTCCTCTTCATAGTATTTTCACAATTATTATTTTTCAACATCTGCTTTAGCAATGTTGAAAATACAGTTGGGAAAAGCACAGCTGTCTTAAGCTATATGGAAATATCCATGAGATGCTTCCATTCTATTTGGAGGAAATTATACTTTGGAAGGTGTTGAAGTCACTGTCTTTGGTTTTGCCACCATTCCTCTCGCATGGTGTTTATTTCCTGGAAGGAGAGAGCCTATGGTCTCAGTATCCTCATTATCTTTGCTGAGAAGTGATACTAGTATTTTATTCCTGATTTACTTATGAGATTTTCCTTCTGACCTCCAACTTCCTTTCTGGCTCAAACTTAGTTTTAAGGTCCAATAAAATAAGAGGCTAAAAGTCTGTTTGGTGAGATGCAGGTTGCATATTCTGCTTGATAGATACCAAATATTTATGGAGACTGCTCTGAGCACCTCATACTGGGTTAACCAGTAAGAACAAAAATTTGAAAGAAACAGTTTCTGTCTTCAAAAGTTTCTAGTTGAAGTGGCCAGTGCATTGAAACAAGTGCAATTTACCACATGGTAAATCCTTTGACATAAGAGGCGTAAAGAGCTGTGGGTAAAGAGAGACAGTTTTTTGAGGTTGATGGGACGTGAGCTCAGGCAGGCATGAATAACACCCCACACCATGGTGCCTTTGGGGCTTGTCAAAGCAAAAACCCCACCAGAAAAAGGTAGACAAGCAAGGAGAATTTATTCAACGTCATTGCAGTAGGGTAGAGAGGCCGGGCTCAGTCTGAGCTTCACTCCACGACAACAAAGGGCAGGGGGTCCTTAATGATAGGTGAGGGGAGAACATGGCCACCTGTGGTTGCTAAAAGGCAGCACCCAAAGTAAAAGTAAACCCATGTCCTTGTGACAAGAGATAGTTTTGCAACTGGGAGCAAAGCACCCGCCAAAGTTAGGCTCTTACCGTCCAACAGAACCTGGGAGATGAGGGTGTTACCTCTTGGGATGTGTACACCTCAAAGGGATGACTCTGCGTCCTTGAGAAAGACGGTCCTGGGTTCTAAAACTTGCAAGAGGCCTTTAAAAAGATTAGCAGACATTACAAAGAGGAAAAAAATGAATTTGCAAGGTTTCCAAAGTAAGCGCTCTAAGCAAAGAGTAGGAAGAAGCCTGACTCAAGTTTCCTCTTGCTGAGGGAACATTCAGGCTGTTCGGAGCTGCCTCTGCATCTTGCGCACATGGCCGGAAGGCGTGCCAAGTGCCCGGAGGTGAGGAGGTGGCCCGGGGCCAGGTTGTGAACGGTGGTGGAAGTCCTCAGGTGGGTTTCAGGATCCATTCTGTAATCACTGAACTCTTTTAAGCATGGGAATGAAATGATCAAACTTCCAAATTAAGAAAGTACGACAATTTGCATATGTGTACGAAAGAAGCATTGAAGAGGGTAAGACAGGTCACAGGAAGAATAAAAATGTGAAAGGGATACTCTTGCTTAGTGCTCAAAACTGTGATGTGGGTGTTTATTGTTTCCACTTTCACATGATAAATTCAAGGCTCCAAGTGTTTAAGTAACTTTTCCAAATGTCATGTATTTAGTGAATGTGAGTAATTTCACACCCATTTGTCTCCCAATGAGCTTGTGAGCTTCCCACTTGGCAGTGGGGTTACTGAACCAATGACCAGACCATCAAATAGAACTGTTGTGGGCTTGTTTTGGGAGATATGAGGTCATGTGTGAATGGTGATAATTCGGGATTTATGGCACTGGCATCATTCTGTAGAACTGCAAAGTGAATCACTATCCCTGTTGGGTGGACTGAAATGGATGTCAACTCTTCCTAGAAAATACTCCTAGGATCTTGGCCATCGCCAGCTTCCTTTGGTTTCCTAGATTGAATGAGATAATGCACATAACACAGCTTCACAAATTGTGAAATCCTAAGAGATGAAGGGTATTACTTCACGTTAGGATAGAAATCGTTTATAAATCAGTTTCCATCTTAAGGGCACTAGGGGAGATTATATTCGGAGGAGCCCCATTGTGAATTATTTATAAAGTGAAGGATTACTTCCTATGGGATGATTGTGGATTTTATATTTGAGGGTGCTGTCTGTGGACTCAAAAACCCTCCCTGAAATCCAAAACATTATCTTGAGAAAATATCCATTAAAAAAAAAAAAGAAAATACCCATTTAAATATGTATCATAATATTCTGTATTGCAAGTTATGGAAAACCCAGTGCAAGCTGTTCTAAACACACAGTTAATTAGCTGGGTTTGCTGCTAGAAATCTGGCCTTAGGAGAGCCTTTGTGTAGTAACTCAAGCTACATGCCCAGAACCACGTTTCATCCTGACTGTGCCCCCTGCCTCTCTCACTGTTGGTCTCACGCTCCCCCTGCAGGCTGCACAACCTCCGACCATGCTCCCTCCCAATCACTCCACCTGCAGCAGCAAAATGGCTTCAACACCTCAGCCCCCCAATTCTCACATCACACAGTTCACAAGAAGAGAGAGCATCTCTCCTAGTGTCTTCTGCAGAAAGAAGAGAAAACTTCCCTTTCCCAGAAGACCTTCATGAATATCCCCTCATATCTTAGGGTTTTCCGTTGGCTACTGGATTTTCCCTGAACCAGCCACTGTGACCAGAGAATAAGTAGGCTTCTTGACTCGTTTGAATCAGTCGGCCCCTCTCCCCCCACCCCTGCAGCTGGGTTGGTGCTGTCCTGCCCCAACAACAGTGGTCCCCAAAGGCTGGGTAACTATGGTAAGAAGCGGAAGGTGGACATTCCCCGCAAATCTCGTCAACTATCTTTGTGGTTGAACTTAAATTCATCCCATTTCACCAAATGGATCAATTTTCTTTGAGATTTCCTTTTTAATTACATTGAAGTTCATTGGGTCCTCCCCCAGTTAGTTTATTAAAGACTGTTATATTTCCTTCAGTTTATCTATGGTTTAATTAATAGCTTAGTGTTTTGTTTAATTGACCCTAGAAGTTGTCTGGAATTTGTTTTGGTCATAATGTGAAGTGAGGATCCAAGACCTTTTTTTTTTTTGGCTAAATTATTCTAAGTTCTTATCAACCTTTATTGAAAAGTTCTTCCCTGTGCGTTGTGCTGTCTCCCTTTAGGTATATCTTCTTAGGTATCTGTTTCATTCTGTTTATTTATTGACCATTCTCTTGCCGTAATTCAAATTTTGTTTATTTTAACTGTTAGTTAATTCTTACTTAACTTGCTTTTATTTTAAATATAAATGCAAGATATTTACATGGTGATTTCTTCCATCAAGAGCATATAAAACAAAAACCCCTCTCTGTACCCTCATTTCATTCCACAGAGATAATAATTTATTGTATTTCCTTCTGGAGACATTCAATGCATTGATTCATACAAAGATGTAAAAATCTGCAAAGGAGACTTTGCACTGCATACTGTTCTAAACCACAGTCTTTACAATTAACAACACCTGGAAATTATTTCCATATTAGCAAGTTAAAATCAACGTTATTCTTTATAATAGCCACAGAGTATGTGCACTTACGGATGTACTAGAGATTAAGTAACTGGCATTCTCTTCAAGGACCCTTAGCTTATTTATTGTTCATGCTTTGAATATATTTCCATTTGTGTACAAGTAAATTAATAAGATAAATCCTACAGGTGGGTAGCTGGGTCGAAGGACAAAAAAAGGTGTAAATATTGAAGAGCTAAGTTGCTCTGTTTGCACAGTTCCAGCAAGAGGGGATGGTGGGGTTATGTCTTACACTCTCTTCAACATTGCAGGTCAAGCACTTCAAACTTTACCAACATGAGGGTAAAGATAGTATCTTACCTTTTCAAGTTTGTATCTGTGTAATTCTATTTTATAATAACACATGATTTTCATGTTTCCTATGTATATAAGCAATTTGCCTCCTCTGCATTATCACTTGTATTTTTGCATTTTTATTTTAAAAAATGGGATGTTAGTTTTTTCCTACAAATTTAAAGTAATTCTTTATACATTTTAGGTATTATCCCTTGGTCTGGCCTATGTCTTAAAAATAAATGTTTCCTTAATGTGTACTTCCCTTTCAACTTGGGTTATGGGGGGTTTGCCTTTTCATAGTTTATAAACATTTCAGGTTCAAGTTTTTCAGTATTTTTCTTTATGCCCTCTGGTATTTGTTTCTGTTTTCCTGGGCTTCTTGAACTATGCCAATCTCTTGATTATTGCTGCATTATAATGTTTTAATATCTTGCTCTCTGTTACTGTTTGCTTTTCAGAATTCTTGTAGCTGTCTTGTAAGTTCTCTTTTCCCGGCATACTTTGGAATCCGACTGCTTTGCTCCCCCAGAAATCCAATTGGTATTTTTGTTGGGAATTTTCAAAATCATAAATCTGCAAAAGAGAGAAAGAGAAAGAAGACAGAGAGGGTAAAATTTTGGTAAAATTTTGGAAGCTGGAAAGCAGATGTACAATAGTAACTAAGGTTGCATGAACAGGAAATATTAATCCTAAACTAAAAATGGACAAAGCCAAGAAGCAACCCAACTCACACAGCTAATCCTCCAGAGGCTTGGGATTGGGGAACAAATAACCTCAAAATGGAAGATCAAATGCTGCACTGGGAGAATTGTTTCTTACCCACTTAGATACCATCTGTCCTTCTCTTTCCCTGCAAAACATACCCGCAGAAGAGGGTAAAACAGAGATTTGCTTGATGGGTCAAAGCAGGAACAGCTGAGTATCAGAATGAGCTAATGTATTTTAAAATACCTGGATAACGATCTTCCCACACACATTTTTTCCTGACTTTTTCAACAAAGCCATAGCTCTATCATAGTGATTGTTGGGGAGGATGCAGGTTTGTGGGGCCTGAAGCTCACAAAATTTGGAGACCCTTACTATAGACTGAATGTTGTATCAATCAGAATTCATGCCATGGTCATAATCCCCAGTGTGATGGTGTTTGAAGGTGGAGCCTCTGGGAGGTAATTGGGATTAGATTAGTATAGGAAGGTGAGACTCTCATGATGGAATTAGTGCCCATACAAAAAGAGGAAGAGACACCAATCTGCTTCCTGTGAGAGCACAGTGGGAAGGCCACTGTTGCAAAGGGCAAGAGGGCCCTCATCAGGAGCCAGATCTGCCTGCCCCTTGATCTGGGACTTCCTAGCCTCCAGAACTTCAGGAAATAAAAGCCTGTTTTTTAAGCCACTAATCCATGGTATTTTGTTATAGTAGCCTAAGCTGACTAAGACAACTGTCTTCCAAAGGAAAAAAAAAAATCAAGATTATAAACTTTCAAAACCAGAGGACCATGTGGACACATGGCTCAGGCCCTACGGGGAGGCTTGTGTCTCTTTAGTCACATCGGCCCCTCGCTCTGCACCCACCGCATGGTGCTGCTGGGGTTGATCCTCTTCCATCCTTCCTCCTTCTCCTCCTCCTCGCCTTGGCTTCTCCAGGTCTACTCGATGATTTTACTGCACTCACTCATTTAAGCCCAATCAAATTTAACTTACGTTTTGGCCAAATAGGTCAGACATTATTTTACTAACCGAATTTTGTTATTTGCACTTTTTTGTTCCCGTATCTTCAGAAAAATTCAAATACAATTCTGACCAGCAACTTCCCTGCGGTATTCAAGATCTGTGATAGTTACTTTTCATTTCTTAACTAACTCTGGGTGCTGAGGGGAACTTTCTTAGATAAAATTACATTAATGTCTTCTGAATAAAAGAACAGTTGGGAAAATATATGTGAGGAAAGATTATTTTAATAAAAACCAAAATAACCATAATCCTTTCTTGGGTATCAATCAGTTCTTCTGAAAAATGGTAGTTCGGAATTGTCTTTTAATAACTACTATACTTTCCCCATAATACATTTTGCTCTACAAAAATTGTCAGGATGACAATTTGAATACCATTTAGTTCTTTCTGACTTCATTTCAAAGAAGCTTGCAAACCTCCAATCTAATTGCCTATCAATATCTTTGAAGAGACTGATAAATTATTGAGGTAAAGGAAATTTATAAATCATTCATTTATTTAAAAAAAAGCATGCACCTCTCATTTTAATGGGAGATTTGTGTATACATATGGGATTTATGCATTGTATGTATACACTCAGTATGAATACACACATATCATTCTATAATACATATGTATAGAACCGTCGATGATTTCTGCTCCCTAAGCCATTCCTGATTCCTTTACTTAAATACCTTGTTTCCTCTCCTTTCTCTTGTTGAACTTTCATTTCCACTCTTTCTCTCTACTTACACATTTTTTCCTGTTTCAGGATCATGTCTGGAAGTATTGAGTTAGTTGGGGTCAGGAGCTTTATTCCAAGTGCAGCAGAAGGGGAGTTCCAGTGGGTGGGTGACAGGGTGCAGTGTGGCTGGGCCTGCCTGGGTGGTGGAGGCGGATGGGCAGAGTGCCCGCCCGTGGAAGGGCACAGAGTTTGCATCTCCATGTATAATGTGTATTTACATGTGCAATGTCATCTCATCTTTTCTACAACCCTACACATCCTTATTATTAGGTCCATTTAACAGATGAGAGAGGAGGGGCACAGAGCATGTGAATCTATACTCCAAGATCGGCATAGCGTTGGAGCACGAACTCCGTGTGGGTCTTCTGATGCCCAGCTGTGACCTCTTCCATGCCATCAAAGCCATTCTACCTAAACAGAGAAACGTCATCAGTTGCTAGGGATCCAAGGGGAGCTCCATTCCAATTAGCATCACACTTCAGTGATGGACTGTCTGAAAAAGATGGAGTCCTCTCATGTGAAAACTGGTCAGCAAGGCACCATTGGGGAGTTATTTGGGGGGAACTAGCTTTACTGTAATGTTACAGTGATATTAAACCAGCAAGAAGGCATCTAAAATAATATATAGTTTAAGTACTACACCTATATTTTAATTTTCTTCAGCTCACTGTTTCTACATGAATTGCTTATTTATATATTAATGTTTCAGTGAGTTTAACATATATGCCTAGTCCTATATATATTCCTGTATCTTCTACAATGGGTTCTGTCCTAGCCAGGCTAACTTGGCTCTTTTTTTAACGCTGATTCTCTTTGACCCCAGGGGGACCTGAATGCAGAGCTATTAATGAAGTCATATAAAGGAATTTGTCGGGAAGACGGATGCAGAGCACCTAGCTCTGGGCCACACACAGAGAAATCTCGAGAGATAATGATAGTGTCTTTCACTGAATTAGCCATTTAGCCAGTATGCTGGGCACTAGCTGCTCCTTTTTCTTGATGGTGGTAATATTTCAAAATAACCCACCATAATATGTGCAAGGGTCAAACCTGGATGCACCTTGCTGAGGAATCATCGATTTTTGAGAATATTTGCTCTCAAGCTAGAAATTACAAATGCATTTTGCAATTATGCAATTTCTAATTACATAATGAACTTATACAAGCTTCTGTCCAAGAATGCTCTGTATTATACAGAGATTCCAGATTCTACTGAAAGCATAGAGTAAAATGTAACATTATTTCTGAGAACCAAGGTATGAACAAATCTTTACCCAAAACACTTGCAATTTAACAAATACTTTTGTTGATAGAATACCTCAATGAGGAGGGATTTTAATAAAATTAAATGCCTAATAATATATTTTTCCTTTGAGCAATAAGCATTTTCCTCAACAAACTTATGTGAGACCTAATTTGAAGTGTGCATTAGAGTGTGGGGTCCGCCAACTGGCAGCTTTTAGGGAAATAAAATGAATAGAAATTATAGAGTGGGAGATATCAATAGTGAAGACAATCCTATGCCTGGTTAATAATCTAATTATCACTGTACTCTTTTTTTAAAAAAGATTTTATTTACTTATTTATTTATTTGAGAGGGGGCGGGTAAGGAGCAGAGGCAGAGGGAGAGGCAGATTACACCCGGAGCACAGAGCCCAATGTGGGGCTCAGTCTCATGACCCTGAGATCATTACCTGACCCGAAACCAAGAGTCAGAAATTCAACGGACCCAGCTACCCAGGCGCCCCTATCGCTGTACTCTTGATAGAAGTATATTCTCATATTGAATTCTCTGCAAATGAATTTTGAGTTCTATAAAGTTACATTTCATTCACTTACAAGAAAGCAGATAGGGGCGCCTGGGTGGCTCAGTCAGGTAAGAGTCTGCCTTCGCTCCCTGCTCAGCGGGAAGCCTGCTTCTCCCTCCCACTCCCCCTGCTTGTGTTCCCTCTCTCGCTGTGTCTGTCAAATAAAAAAAAAAAAAAAAGTCTGCCTTCGGCTTGGGTCATGATCTCAGGATCCTGGGATCAAGTCCAGCATCAGGCTCCCTGCTCGGCAGGGAGTCTGCTTCTCCCTCTCCAACCCCCTCACGCTTGTGCTCTCTGTCTCTTTCTCTCTCTGAAATAAATAGATAAAAATCTTAAAAAAAAAAAAAAAAGAAAGTAGATAGTATCCTGTTGTGTGAAACAACAGATAAGACAGGAATAACGTAATCTCACGAATGTCAGCTGCCTTAGTGCCTTAGTTAAAACCCACTTTGAACAGCTGTTATTTTTATGATCTCACCCATCATTTCAACAGGATTATCATTATTTTAGATATTTCTTTTTAAGAGGCATTTTTCCTTGACTACTTGACTCTTTCTGTTAAATATATTTTAAGTGTCTTTCCTAAACTCAGATTTCTTCCCACCAAGTACAGATGCATTTTATTTGATTTATAGGTGCTCTGTAATTTATCCTTGTTTGTTCTCCCTAGAACTATATAATTTTAGAGCTTTCAGAGCTTCATATTTGCTGTTACTTATATTCAATAAGTACCCAAAAAGAAACATCAAATAAATGGAAAATTGAATTTCATATTGTTAATATGTTAAGTCCTAAAGTGACATAGCATTAAAAATAGGAGGGCATAATAGACAGATGTAAATGATCACACTTTTCCTGAAATATTAATAGGCTTTTAATCTTGTCATTATCAAGAGCTTTGTGCCCTTTCTAGGGTGAATTAAGCATTGTTCTTTATCACAAGATTTGACTAAAACTTTAATTATTGATATAATTCAGCCCTTTTATAACATAGCTCATTATTCAAGTCAGATCCACTAATCTATATTGAGCACCTATTTTCCATTGGAACTGTGCAAGGTGCTTTGAGGACACAAATTAGAAGCAAAAGACAAAATGTCATAATCTTTGGGCTTTTTGATGTGTCTAGAGAGATAGTAGTCCAAAGATTACCCTTTAAAATATTATAATTACATATTGCAAAAATATGAAATGACATGTAGAGCTTATAACTTAATGGAGGAGACAGATTCACAGATAGTTCTAATATTGTATAGTTTTTTTTTTTTTCAATTGGTGAGCTGCTCGGGTGATAAGGAATGGTACTCAACCAGGGTTCAGGAGGATATCACTGACCAAGCAATGCTGTATCTGCTTCTTAAGAAAGTTTCTGGAAGCGGGTGCGTGGGTGGCTCAGATGGTTAAGCGTCTGCCTTGGGCTCAGGTCATGATCCCAGGGTCCTGGGATCGAGTCCCACATCGGGCTCCCGGCTCAGCGGGGAGCCTGCTTCTCCCTCTGACCCTCTCCGTTCTCATGCTGTTTCTCTCTCGCTCGCTCTCTAAAAAATAAATAAAATCTTTAAAAAAAAGAAAAAGAAAAAGAAAGTTTCTGGAAGCAATGTAAGTTTGGAAGACTTTGGGGGAACAAGGTCACATGAGCGAGATAGATCTAGGGTATGGGATGCAGAACCCTAACTCTTTGATGTAGGAGCTGGGTAAAATGGTTGCAGATGAGGCTGGAAAGCTGAGGGTGACCTCACCTGTATTCATTGAATTTTACTAGGCTTTGTTGTGGTAACAACTAACAAATATTGGCCACTTAACCAACTACAAGTTGATTTTTTGATCAGGTGGTCTGCTAGATATTGAGACAAATCACCAGCATTCTCACACAATACAAAACATCACACTGTCATTCCAGCACAAAAGACAGACACCAGAATACAGGATCTGGAGAGAAAAACAGATTTTTTAACCGAGTCTCATCTTGTGGGAGAGCACCTGTCCAGGGCACACAGACTACACTGGACCAAAAGAGCGGCCAGTTCCTGAGCTATCACAAGGGATCGCAGTGAGAAGGCTTATAAAACTGTAAGTCCTCTCCTACCTTACCGCCCCCACCACCCCCCAGGGTGAGGGCAGGTAGAATTCCTTAGGGAAGTGGGGGTGGTTTTCAAGTTGCTTTAACTTGAATTTCAAAAGGCATCTGGGTTACTATTAACACAATGCTAGACTTGAAGGATGGTCTCAATCAAGGTTAGTTTCCCCTCCTCTCCTGCCCCATCCAGGGTTGAAGAAAAGGAAACGTATTAGCTGGCAAACTAAAATGACAGTAATTTCAAGGCACAAGCAAACTGTGCATTTGATAATCTAGGTTTTAGGGAAGGATGTAGCAATTTAGTGCATTACAAGTCAACGTGAAGTGATTTTTTTTTTATTTTTACAGAGAACTGCAACAATTTTTATTCTTAAAATTTATTAAGCAACCCATCATATCTCTACTATGAACATCAACTCTTGCCATACTTCATGACTAAGGGCTCATAGTTTAATGTCTTGTTTCCAATCCTGGTTATAACTTCCTCAAATCCAAGAGCCTTGAATTACATCCATATCTTTGCCGTCGTGTAAAGATGCTCATAATTCTCTGTACATCTTTAGGGATGGTGGTGATGAGGGGTCAATAAGAGTCTTATTTTGCCTTATTTGTCATTTGAAGTGCTATGGTGGTTTTCCTGTTCATCTTAGACCTAGTTTGGGGATATTTTAAACAAGAACTTGTCCTTAAAATTACGGATATCTGGGACACATGTGGACTTAGCTTCCGGTCTGAGCTATAAGGGAGCAGGGCACAGTGCAGCTGTATTTTAATAGCATTATGTGTTAGAAAGATAGTTAGGGGGAAAGTGAGAAGGAACATTTTAATCTAATCACGAATGTCCTTAATCAGAGCCCTGCCTTCGGCAGGAGGTTAACATTAGGGAGATGGAACAGAACCACGAATACAGACTCCACCTCATTAGAGAAGAAAAGCAGAGGAAATGATGTCACTGGCAAACCATGGGATGCAGGATGAGAAAGCTCCGGAAAGCGACGCTGAAGGGAATACTGAGGAAAAGGGCACACAGGCGAGGACCCTCAGCAGGACAAGAGCTAACTGAGTGAAGAAAGTGCCTTGATTTCCGCTGCCTCCCAAATGTACTGATTAATTCAGTAGACTTCCAGTGTCATGAAATGGAGCTCAGAGACACTTCAAGAAAGTTGAACTAGGGAGAATTAAGGGATTAATAATAATATTAAATAGGTTACTTTTTTTTTTTTTTTTGGTCCACCTGCATGCACTGAATTATTTTTAACCATCGCTTATTTTTTAGCTTGGGAATATAATGAACGTTGAATTTCTTAATTCTTTAGGAATATCATGAGGGTGAAGAGACTCATACTCATGAGTTTCCCTAAACACACAGTTAGCTTTTCTATTTCTGCTTTCATGCAGGTTTGCCTTCTGCCTGCCTCATCTCTAAGTCCCAGTTCAAAGGCCACCTGTCATCTGGATCACTCTTTATTCCCCTTTGATCCCCACAGAGAAGGTGAGTAGTATGTGTCTACGTGTATCTATTATAGTTGTTACAAGGTAACCCTAGAGTTAATAACTTATGTTTCCTTTTCCTGTGAGGCTCGCTAGGGTAGGGATGATGTCTTGTAGTTATTTTGATTTCCCAGGGGTTAGTGTGGTGCATAAACACAGTAAGAGCTTAAGAAACATAAGGAGAGAAAGTCAAGATCTTGAGCAGAAAGAGGCCTTGAAATCAGAGTCACAATGGAAGGGTTTTATTTCATTGAGTCTCAGTGGTCTGCTGTTTGGATTTGTACATTGAAACTCAGCCTCCTCTCCCCAGGCCTGAGGCGAGGGTACCTTAAGCTGGGGCTCAGAAACTCAGGTCTTGTGGTGGGGGTTTGTGGATAGAGAGACTTTGGTGTGACAGTAGCTGTAAAAGGAATGGGTTTAGGCACCAAGAAAACCCACCCTGTCTTTGAATCTGGTCCGTCCCGTTTCTTTCCTCAGACGACCCCCTCTGGTTTCTCTGTCCTCCGACAGAAGGACCGTCTTAATGGTCATGATCACAGCCCAAGGCAGAATGTTGTAAAATAGATGTTGGTTCAATTAGGAATAAAGAATAAGAACCACAAATGAAACACAAACAGCGAATAAAACCAAATACCTGGTAAAACAAAGAAACAAATTTCAAATAATAATTGATAACACGTCAATACGAGAATTAGCACAGCCTTTCAGGTGTTTATGTAATATAATTTTCCTATGATCTCCCAACAAAAGCAGTATACTTCTATTATTTGCCCACATAACCACTTTTGGCTTCCTTTGCACAAACAAGGAGAACGAATGTTAGTATGATCTCTTAAGGCTTAAGTGAGATTTTGCCAAAACCAATAAGGAGCTCTGGTCACAATTAGCTTCCCTTCGTCTCACGAGTTTCTAGGGCTGTTGGAAAATTACTTTTTGAATCCAGGTTAGATCTCACAAAAAACATGGAAATGTACTCAAAAAAGATATAATCTCTGGGTGAACTGCTTCCTCGTGGTAGTAAACTAAGCTATCCGTTCTGTTATGTAAGCCCTCAGGAATTCCCACTTATCTGGGCCCTAACTTTAATGAACCTTTGAATGTCACTGATCAATCAGATACAAAAGACTACTCACTCTATAATTCCATTTACATATTATTCTAGAAAAGGTGGAATTGTATTGACAGGAAGCAGAACAGGGGTTCTTGGGACAGGCTGGAAAGGGGCATGAAGGCACTCTCGAGGTGGTGGAAATGTTCAATATCTATCATGTGGTGGGGGCTAAACGACTCCATGCATCTGTAAACTTCATCAGATCGTACACTTAAAATTAGTCATTTTTATTGTAGGTCAATTCTACGTCAACAAAGCCACTCAAATCTAATGACCAAGTTGGGTACATGATAACTTGTGACTCTTATAGTTCATCATTGCAGGTTCCTTATGTTTCAGGGTTATGTTCTGAAGAAATTTAGAAAACTCAAGTGTTTCTCACTCTATCACAGGCAATATTATGGGTGACAATTGGGTTAAAATAAAACCAGTTTTTAGAGTAAGCAGTTAAAGGTGGGGAGGTGTGGAAGAAATGTAGGGAGTAGAAATTAGTATAATCCCTGCCTTGTTTTCTGGAATAAGAATTGACGGCATTACTAATGCCTGTGAGGTTACTGACTTCTAAAGCTTTGCTTTTTTGTATTGATTAATCCATTGTGTGTGTGTGCTCACACATGTGTGCACACTCAAGCACTGTGTAGTGGAAAAAACATCGGAACTAGGGTCCCATTTCCATCCCTTACTGGCTGTGTGGCCTTGGAGGGATCATTTATATTTCTGAGCCTGTTCTGAAGGGAGGCATAATGGAATTAAAAACAAAATCCTAACGCCCAGTATTGTGAGAGGTTCAAACGACAGCGTTCCTTTTACCAACAGAGTAATAGTGCAATGAACCAAATCCTTGGGAGTTTATGGCCTTGGTGGGAAGGGGTCGTGTATCCGTCTCCCAGCCCTCATTAGAGCGGGTGCGAGTTATGCCGTGTGCTGACATTGACGCTGTTTGTCTGTCTTCTTGTTCTCACAGCTAGTGACACATTTTAATAATCTGCCTAATGACTTCAGGTGTTGATTTCTATAAGCTATACCTGTCGCTCTCATTCTCTCAAAATAGACAGCGTTATAAAAGCTTATTAAAGAATGTGCCAGTTTTGAACTCACATTAACAGAATCACCAGCAGGAAACTCTCTATTTCTCAGAGGTGAATACTTCAGTTTGTGGAATAAAGTCAAACAGAGAATAAGTATAAATATGAAATGTACACATCTTTCTATTTCTCAATCTATTACCACAATACATTTTGCTGTTTTGCCCCATTCTCCTTTCATTTTAAGTGGGCCATGTTTCAGGTAACTTACTGAAATTACTATTTCTTAGCCTTGCCCTTTTTGCTCAACAAAGATTTCTCTTCCTCACATGACTTTCTGGTGGGTAAGACCTTCCTCAGCCCATAAGCCCCAACACTCCTGGAATATCCTTCATTAAACTTCCTCTGCTGTTGGGCGCCTGGGTGGCTCAGTTGGTTAAGCGACTGCCTTCGGCTCAGGTCATGATCCTGGAGTCCCTGGATCGAGTCCCGCATCAGGCTCCCTGCTCGGCGGGGAGTCTGCTTCTCCCTCTGACCCTCCCGACCCTCCCCCCTCTCATGCTCTCTCTCTCTCAGTCTCTCTCTCAAATAAATAAATAAAATCTTTAAAAAAAATTAAGGAAATTGAAGGAAATAGATGTTAAGTGTTTGGCCAATGTCTTACAGCTAGTAAATGAAGAAAAGAAGATTGGAAGGATTAAACTGATAGCCCCTTTAACATGTGTATTTGTTTAAATATCTGTGTCTTTAGGTAGACTTTAATCCCTCAGAGGGCAAAAGATCTTTCTTCCTTTCTTCCTTATGTCTCAGGTGCTTAGCACATGACTTCACCCATAATAAACTCTTGATAAGTATTAGCTGAGTGACTGAATGGAAATACATATTTGCAAATCATGACAACCAAAATTTATTACTTTTAATAAGTGGAGAATAAATATTACAGCAAATCAACAATAGATGATTAAGTTAACAGGAAAGGAAATTAGAGATTTTTGAAAGAAGTGCAATGAAAAGTAAAGGTAAACCATATTCAGTCTCATCAGAACTGAAAAGTAAAAACATCCATTTTTAGTTTTTACTTACATATTGGAAGACAGATGACAATAGAAACCATCTTCTCTTAAATGCCTGGGTTTGTAAACCAACCAAGTAGTTAAGAACCCAGAATCTTAAGCCAGGTTGACTGGCTGGCTGTTAAGTCCCAGCCCTGCAGCTTGTTGGTAACATCTCTGGGCCTCAATGTCCTCATCCATAAAATGGGCTGGTGGTTGTGCTTTCTTCAGAGGGTGATTGTGAGGATTCGGAGAGTGGATGTTCGTGATTTTCATAATATTGACAGTAAATGCTTATTTAACACGCGATTCTTGTGTTTTCAGGAGAGGCCAGACGGAATCCCGTATTTGCTGAGCGCCAAGCACATTTTAGGGACACCACATGTCATTTTTCCAGCTGAAGCAGGTACCATCAGCCTTTTTGTACAGATGATGAAACCACAGAGCAAGAAGCTGGTAATCCATCCAGGGCCCACGTTCAGTCAAGGAACTAACGTGACTCCTAACCCCATCTGTTAACACCACATCCTCCCTCAACAGGCTGTAAGCTTCTTGAAATTAACCTGGATGTTTATTTTTGATCTGCACACTACCTATCATATGGTATTTCACAAACTGTAATTACTAATAATCATTGAAGGAACACATATAGATCGAGAACCTGAAATAAATTTCTGTCCTTAAGAGACTTAAAATGTATTTGGATAAATAAGATGCTTCAGGAGAAAGCTAATGATATAAATAAATTTGATATAAATGCCAATTGAAATAGAATTAAGAAGTACTTTTAGGAGTTCACAGACAATCCCTTGCATGCTTATTTAATACTTGATAGTTTTCTTTAAAGGTAACTTATTTAAATCTCTATTTTCTTCTTCCCATCTCTGAGATAATGAAATTTGCTGAATGTACTTCCTTTTGTTACGGTTTTTCAGGATGGTATTCATTGGTTTACAATAATTTCAATGTTTCTCACTCTCCATAGATAAACATAGTATTGATCATATGGCCTTAAACATCCATGTTCCTTTTGTACTCCTTCAGAAAATATTCAGTGATATTAGACTACAGCAGGCTATGTGACACGAGGTGGGAGACAGAACTCCCTTTTGTCTTCTAAGTGTTAGAACCCATGCTTAATATGAAGCAATCTGTTATCAATTAGCAAAGGACAGTGAGGAGGCAGATGAGACCCTGGTGATAGAGAACAAAGTCGATAGGTCTCAATTTGAACACCTGTACTGAAGGAGATTTGAACACACAGGGAAATACAGTGACCGCTGCAACAGGTCGTGTCTCCTTGAATAGGAACACAGAGAGCACATCTTCGACATGCAAACATTGGGCTGGGAGGGGACACAAGATGGTGCAGCTTACCCAGGGCACTCTCCCTAGTGATCATCCTCGGAAATGGAGGGTAAGGAGCTTATTCTTTGTACAAGGAGGTCAAACGCAACCCATGCTCAGGATTTGAGAACTAAAGGGACATTATAGATCCTCATTCCTCGGAAGAGAACTACTGGGGACCCCAATAGGCAAATTGATGCTCTCAAAGTCGTACCATTAAATAATGCCAGATCCGGAGCTGAGACAGAAAACAGGATCTCGATGGTTAAAATCACGTCTTTATGCTAGATTCTGTCCTGGCCCTAGGAAACATTATGCCAAGCATTAGGGTTTTTGACTATTTTTCTTCTCCATTTATCACCTGTCTACCTGGGCTGCTGCCCCACCCCCCACCCCAAATATCCCCCCTCCCCATTTCCCCTTCCTGTACCGCCATTAGCGGAAAATGGCAGTACTTAATTAAGGATGGACATACTGGCTGAGAGGTAGTACTGGAAATGTGCTGTGAGGTTTTGGAGACTGAGTCCTCCCCCGTATGCCAGGAATGGGGCTCTGATTGGAAATGGCAAGGTGCAGGCAGTGACTTTAGATATATGAGGCCAACGCTGTCACCTGAGGCCCATGGAAGGCAGGAGGTCCACCTGACGTCCTGGGTGATCCAGCAGAGGAGGTTTCCCTCCAGGGGGGGCCAGTGTTACCTGGTGGCTCCCAATGCTCGGGATAGAATTTGCAAGAGGACAGGAATACGTCAAGGAAGGACTTTCAATGAAATGAAATCGTGACTTGCTGGCTTGGAAGGCTCCCAGCTCTCCAGATGCCAAACAAGGCTAAAATTAAAAAATGGCTTCTGAGCAAACATCCAATCCAGAGCACTGTCGGGAAAGCCTGGTGCAAAGACAAGGGTGAGAAAGTTGCTGTGAAATGCTTCGTGAAAGCTCGGAAAGATCAGCCTCTGTCGGACCCAGGGCCCTCCAAGGCGATGAGGGTGCACCCTGTGGTCCTCTACATCAGACAGTGGCCTTCTGCCCATAAGAAGGCTGGTCAGCAGAAGCCCGAGGGCTTATTTTTTACACAGTCTGGGTGAAAGTGTCGCAAAATTCAGTGACTTGGTTCCTAGCAAGGGTGTTAGTCAAGTTGTTAAATTGTGCAGACGTCTCCGCAGAGCTGGAACGTATTTCTCTCTCTCAGAGAGGCTCCAAGCAGAGACAAGACAGAGCCCGAAAGGGAGGAGCCCCCAGCTCTTCTCATTCTGTAAATGGTATCCCCCTCTTTTCCCGGCATAGCATGAACCCCAATCCTCCCAATTCTCTCTGAGGTTTTTTAGTGAGCAGGGGAGCTCTTTCTTTGGGAAAGTTTTACTCTCAGACTCTCTGGAGAATGAGGTAGAGAAAGAAAGAAACAAAAGTAATGTGGGCAGTTACAAAGACTCCTGAGTTTTACACATTCTGAAGTCCACAGACAGCCTCCTTCTGGTGCCTGACACCCCGGGGCCCCTAAGCAGCATGTCTTAATGAGGATCCGGGGACTTACACAACTTCTGTGGACAGGTTCCAGGTTAAAGTTTAAAAAGTTTATTTTTAGCAATGTGTTGGAGTTTTTATAAGCAAATGTTCATAGTACATTTACTTTTGAAAAGTTAAAAACAGCATGTGTATATAATCTGGTTTGAAAGAAAATACATACACATAGACTTAAAACAGACTCTTCTCAAGTGTACTATAGAGCATTTATAAAAATTGTGACTGACTCATAAATCAGGTATTAGCAAACAAACACCAAATAAAGTAACTGGTACCATATGTTCTCTGAACCCAATGCAATTTTATTAGAAATAAATAAAAGAAAGAAAAGATAACCATAAAAAGACCTCATAATTTTATAAAATTGAATATAGTCCTCAATAATACAGACTTCTAGTCCACAAAGCTGAGCCAATGGCCAACACTGCTAAGGGCCCTCTCTACCAAAGCAGAGACAGACGCCAAACCCCAGATATGACATCACTGTCTGGTGGCAAGTTGACCCCATGGGCCCAGTTCCATTATAGTGTGGGCCCATATCCTTACTTTCAATATGGATTCGACTTCCATGCCTGCCATATCTCTTCTAGAGCTCCCGCTGTAAACTTATGAAATGCCTAATTCTCTTTCATAGTATTCCACACAACACTATTTCTAACCAAGTTATCTCTCTTTTTTTTTTTTTAAAGATTTTATTTATTTATTTACTTGAGAGAGAGAGAGAGAGAAACAGCATGAGAGGGGATAGGGTCAGAGGGAGAAGCAGGCTCTCCGCCGAGCCGGGAGCCTGATGTGGGACTCGATCCCAGGACTCCGGGATCATGACCTGAGCCGAAGGCAGTTGCTTAACCAACTGAGCCACCCAGGCGCCCCTCTCTCTTTTTTTTTTTTAAATGGCAAAGTACACAAGGCAATAGATTCGTACCATGGCATTCTCTCATGTTATGTGCCCAGTTTGAGATGCAGCTGGCTCCTGACAATTCAAGTACAGCATCAACTGGGAGAAAATACCTCCTGAGTGTGGGCTATTGTCCTATGGGGTGGACTGAATGCAATGCAAGATCAATGAAGAGAGAACGCTGTCTCTCCACAGCTGGAACACAGGACCGGAGAACCAGTGGTAAAAGCAGCAATGATCCCTCTCACTCTTACACCTGAGGCCCATCTGCAAAATCCTTGTTATCCATCACCATGAATTTAGACTCCGCTCTCTCAGAAGTCTAGGGCCTAAGGGAGAGGTGATTCATCACAGGATGTAACAATGTCTCCATTGAGACTGCCATTTTTCTTTCCTCATGCCGTTGATCCAATAGCCCCACAATATTCTATGTCAGCTGGAGGGTTTACCCTGTCAAGTGTGGGGAGTTAGTGCTGCTGCTGGCAATGTGAGTGAGGAGGAATGTGCTAGAATCCGAGGTAATGATTTGGGGTACCTCTTTCCGATGTCAGGTCCGGTGGGAAAAATTCGTGCAAGACTTCAGCAAGTCCATATAGACAAGACCATGAGGGGCTCAGACCTTGTGGAAATACGGATTTGGGTCCTCCGCTTCAACCCCCCCCCACAAAGAACTCCCCCAGCTAAGATGCTCCCATGCAATGGGTGGAAGGAGAACCCATTTTAAACGTCAGACACCATCTCTTGATTAATTGCAGAAACTAAGACCCTCGTAACTACCCCTCTTTTCAGCTTTGCTTTCTTAAGCATGTATTTGTAAAAATGAAACCATTTCCTTCTTTTTCACAGCATGAATAAAAGTAGTGCTGAAGGGGGTTAGCCATTAAGTCCTTAGCTTATAGGACGGTAAGGTGGGATTATGACCGACCTGGAAGAGGAAAGGATATTACCCAGAGATGTGTACAGTGATTCGTGGACTATGGCCTCCCTTTTAAGGGAGTGGGTGAGTGTAAACAAGGATGACTGAGAGTGCAAGTAAGTGTCCACGGAAGAGAAGGTACGTTGGAGAGGAGTCACAGCACTAGCTCTCGGCATACCTTCTAGTGAGTCTTTGCAGGAACTCAAAGCAGGAATTTGCATTTCCCAGCTTCCTTCACAGACAGGGTTTGAAAACAAATTAAGTCCTTCCGGTTAGATAAACATATGAGATCTGGAAGGTGGAAGTTAGATGGGAGCTACGTTCCTGGATGTTTCAGAAAGCTGAGTCAGGGTGTATACATATATATATACATATTTTTTTTTTCCTTCAATGGCAGAAGGGGATTCTCCCTTCTGTTCTCTACTCTCCTATATTGGAGACTCCACTACCCCAGCATTTTAAATATTTTATCAGTACCCAACACTCTATATTAACTAATTTTATGCCTGAAATAGTTGGAGTGGTTTCATTTCCTTAATGGAATCCTTCCTGGCACAATTTTTAATGAAGAAATGTTAGAGGCATTCCCCTTAAAATAAGAGAGGATATGAAGATGGCCATGCTTACTACTTCTGTTCACTATGAAGAGTGGAGGAAGGCAAGAAAAAAGAAATAGCATTTATAAGAACTGGAAAAGAAGAAACAAAACTCATAGACTGCGGCCAGGAGAGCGTATTGTCAACACCTGCTCTTGACCGTGAGAATGTCTTCTAGGTATGGCCCCTGAGATATTCTCACTCATGGATCCTAATGTTCTTAACACTGTTTGCAATAACACAGAGTTGATTTTCGAAGTCGTAGGTTATCACCGGGTTGAGAATTCCAGTCTCTTTCTTACCTGTTAATATAGTGGACAAAATATTTCCCTAAGGAGCATGTTTTGTAATCGTGCCCCTTTGCAGAGGCAGATCATTCTGTTTTTGTTTGGGGGTCTCTACTACTGGAGAAAAGGGAAAAGTCTTTGTATTTAGAAAGTATAAACTCTGAAACTTCAAGTTATTGGTACTAGTTCCAACTTCCCAAATTCTTCAAATTCACAGATTTAGTCCCTCATCTACATTTAAATAGTGCTATAATCTTTCGTGTTTTTCTCTTTCTGGTTAAACATTTCTGCGTTTCTATAGCATAGTTTAAGATTATCTTGAATTCTGACTATTGATCTCCATTTAATATGTCCCTGTGTCTTTTTCCATCTTAACCTTTATGCTATGCACATAACATGACATTTTTGGTGTGCACTTAACAGTTCAAAAATAGAGTATCGGTTACATATTTTATTCTAGAGAATACCTTTCTATTAATTTATTCTTTTTCATGAAGATTAGTAGTAGCCATGTTGCACTATTGACCCAAATTCCGTTTTTATCTATCCTGACATCCCTCTGCTAGAGGACCTAGCTGAAATAGCCAACAGACATTAGACTCACCACTTCCATCTGGGAGAGGAGAATAAATCTCACTGTCACTGTTTAAGCTTGGCATCTCTTGTTCTTAGTGGGGATTCTCCCTTCTGTTCTCTACTCTCCTATATCTGTAAACACTCAACAGCCACCTAGTCTTAATATCCCACACTCTAATTCCCTAGCCCAACAACTGACCTCCCCAGACCCTGATATGCACTGTTTTATCTCACTGGAGATGTACTCCCACTATGTCATTTGGTTGCGGCTCTAATAACCTGTCTATTCTTTGCCAATCTTTTCCTCCATGTGGGCTAAAGTATAATCTGTATTGCAGACCCTGTCAGGATCCACATTAATACCACTGTGAGGGCATGGAATGAGGAAATTTTACCCCTCTGATTGATACACCTCAACACCTCAATCAGCCAAGTAGGATGGAAAACTGCACCCAGGCCACATCTCCTGTGGTCGGGTGGACATTGCCATCTTTCTTCCCTATCTTGCTTCCCCATGAAAGAGTCCTGCTTTCCAATGGCACAGTGAAGCTCTATGGATAGCTTAGGGCCCCAGAATGAATCACCTTTCTCCTGAGTTCCTCCTATCTTTTCTCTGCACCTAGTTATTTTTCCTTTTTCTGTACGTTCCCACTGATATCTTAGTCACTGGAGAACAGCCTGTACGACTACATCAGCCTCTTCAAATAGATATTTTTTCCTTACTTAGGTCATATGTTAGTACATCTTCCTGATTTCATTATGAGAGTCTTCTATCATTCTTGAGCCCTTTTCCCTTTTAAAGTCTCCTGCTGTTGGAACATACCTACGTTTGCTCTTCGAAATTTAGAGAGACCTTGAATCTTTTAATTTATTTGACTCAGCCAAAATTGCTGGTGATAGAAAAATCAATGATACAGCGTGCCTTTGAAGACTCATGCCCAGTTAAGCTAGGTGGGCAAGGGAAGACAGTGCCTTACAGTATAAATTGGTAAGGGCTCCACTAGATGGCCTGAGCACTATGTGAGGGCACCGAGGGAAGTCCAGGGCACCCTGCAGAGGTTTTGCAAAGCGAGTAGGAGTTTGCCTAATACAACTCAATGATGGTGCATTTCTGACAAATGGGGCAGCATACATCAACGCCTTGTTACATGAGAGAGCCTATGTGTCTGGAGAGCAGGGAAGGCGCTGTTACGGCTGGAAGATGGTGTAGAGTAGGGGCGTGATCAGCAAGGACGGCAGGAGCGAGATTATGAAGAATGTGCATGTTCCTGCTAGAGTAGAAATCTCATCAAACAATAAGAAATAAGAAGTATCCACATAAGAACCTTCAACCAAGAAATGATCAATTCTATGCTCTTGGGGGGAAAACCCCTCTCTGAGATCTGACAATTAGTTTGAGGGAATTCTAATATTTTACTTTTATAAGACAGGTGGCTTGAAACAATTCTTTTTGGAGAGCACCTAACCACCCAGCATCAGTTACAGAGCAATGCTCACACATGCTGGGAATTGCAATTTCTAGGGTTAATGCGTCCGGGGTGTTTATCCACCCCACCTCTACATGAGTATCCCCCCCCAGGTCAGCATTCACATTCCAAGTTCAGCCACGCATAGCTGTTTGATGGATAGCAACAGAAATTGCATATTAAAGCTTATTTGGGGATGTATGGAAGTGTTGGGTCACCATACTGTACACCTGAAGCTAGTAAAACACTGTATGTTAACTAACTGGAATTAAAATAAAAACTTTAAAAAAAAACTTACCTTGGGACCATGGGAGAGACGAGACTGAACATGTTCTCAACGTATTACCCCAGCACATCTTCTTGTGTCCCTTAGATGCTACGAAAGACATGTCTGCAAGTATGATTTGAACTTGCTCACTGTTACATCACAAAGAGCTGTCACAGGGCCTAGAAGCTAATGTAAGCATTCAATAACATTTATTGCATGAATGAAAGAAGCAAGCGGAAGTCTCACTGAGCCACAGTACAGCCTTGGCAAGTGGTTGGTGAGAAGGCAAATGAGGAATTGCTGAAGTGATGGAAGATTCTAATGGGTTCGTGTCAGGCAAAAATGTGGTAGGGCCCTGAATCATCCCCCAAACTTGACCTTGAAATATTCACTTCTTCTTCTTGCATGTCCTGTCAGAGACAAGGGGGACCAGAATTTGTCTAAATTTATGAACTAATTGCAGGTTCAAATGCAAGTTTAAAGATTCCAAAATGTTGTAGGGAAAGGTGACTTTTTCTACCACTTGTGTTTTTCAATTCTTTCTTTCTTGGTTATACCTGAGTTATGGAATGCATAAATCCGTACAGTGACTGGGGCTATAAAAGAAAAAAATGACATACCTGTGAGTGAAAGACAGTGCAGGGCAGAAGGATAGGAAGTATTTACTTGTCACTGGATGTCTCCTTATTTTCTGAGTCTGACCCATCTTTAAAACAGTTAATGTTTAATCTCCTGTTTTTCCATTCATACACTTAGCCTGAATTTAGCACCTGATATTACCATAGACTATGCTTAGAGTTGAATGAGGTTAGTTTTCTTCTTATGTGTCTGTTTACCTCTTCATATCACCTCAGGACATATCACCTCACCTTATCATAATTACCACACAATAACTTCTATATTGATCGGTTTGTCAACGAGCAATAGAAAACGTGTAGGGAATGGCAAGGGCCAGAGTTAGTCATTTTTCCATCGGTGGCTGAAGCATTGTGTCAACTCAAGAGCAGTCTTCACTTGCATGTCTAAAAAGGTGTGAACAGTCTACATATTATTCATAGACTAGCAACTCCGACAAAAGCAGATCATGATATTTAATCTCTGGAAAGGCACTTAAAGGATATGTAGGCTTACTCTGTGTATTACTTAGGAGAAATCAAGATTGAGAGAAGTTACAGTGAAGTACCCCAAATCACACACTAAACTGATAGCCAAGTCAAGGTAAGAACCGTATCTTGTTAAACCAATGTTGTTTCTACAATAGTTTGTGGTGGTTAGTGTTATATGGGGTCATAACCTACAGAACATATGTTTTCCTTGGCATACTCCCTCATAGAGTAGTCATTAATCATGTGATTTCAAGCATTGCTCATTATAGCTGCCATTTATTAGGCACTTTTTATATATAGGATACTTTTTGCTCATAACTGGCCTAATGTTCATGACAACCTCATACGATGGATATCCTCCTTCCTATTTCCCAGATAAAAACAGTGAGGCTTAGGAAAGTTCACAGCCTCACCTCACCGCCACCCTGCTGTTAATCCTGAAATGAACACCCTAACCCAAATTTCATCTAACGAGCATCTCTGTGCCCCTAACAAGTAAGCCATTCTTCCTGAGTCAGACTTACCCTGAAATGAAGAGATAAGATAAGCCCTTCTCTACAGTTCCTTTCTACTTCAGCAAGCAATGATTTGGTTCCCAGTGCAATTATGGAAGTGTGTGCACTCAAAAACAATCATTAACTCAAAGTTAAAGCTACTGGGAATTCAGTGCTAAAATTTGTATTTACTTTCCCCCCCACAAACGACAGTGCACTGAACTCATAGCTCCTACCTGTCCAACAGATGTTGGTTGTCACACCGAGAACAGCGGGCAGCTCTAATGGGAATGGCCTGCAAGGCGACCCCCGCTCACTTGTCCATTAACATGCTTACCTGCTTTATTTGAAAGGATGGTACAACTACGATTTTCCTTTGAAACTGTACAAGTGTCATGCTGACAAACTTTGATCTTTTCCCAAATACCAGAAATGTATGACTTAAAAAAAAAATGTTCTGCCTTCTTATTATTTTAGAGGGACAGCTAACTGTCTTTGCAGGGGAGCCGGCAATCTGGTCAGTTCATTTTCCATGCCCTGGTGTCCTTCCGTCTGCTTGTTCTGCTTGCTTTGAAAATGTTGTGCTCATTAGCATCCCCATCGCACACCGAAGAAAGGCAGGACCGAGAGAGCTGCTTCTGCCTGCTTCAAAGCAGCGGAACAGATAAATAAGGTGAGTAAAACAAGGATCTGAGAGAGTCCTTTCTGTTTCTCCATATTTATACTCTTTCTCATCTACATGAATTTTACAAGTCACTAGTTGAATATTTAGCTTCATCTCCTGTGGGTTCTATTTCCTGTAAGAAAACCCAGAGAGTAGCAATGGATAACGGGATTATTTAGAACCTCGATAACATATTTAGCTTCTTCCATTAGTTCTTGCTTTTACATTTCTCCATAAAAGAAATGCATTCTAAGAATTCACTTACAAAAAGAACCTTAATATTTTTATTAGCAATTATGCTCAGAATCCATATTTCTCAAACAGTGACCCCAAATCCCCTCCTAGCCCGGGAAATATTCTTAGAGGCCTTCAGCTTTTCCATGTTTTTACACTAAGCATTTGACTTTATCTTTAATTAAACCTTTACTATAAGCATAGTCTGAATCATCTGAATGACGCCTATAACTGAATCCCAGCTGTTTATTTCTGCTACAATAATTACCTTTGTGTTTAACTGCAGTCGGGGTAAAGACCTCATGTAAACATTTGTGGTACGCTGGAGAAAGGAGGGTTTTGCAGTAGTCTGAGAAAAGTGGTGGAGGAGTGAGTCCATAACACATCTCTCACTGGCAGAGGATGGTTGAGTTCAAAAAGACCCCTGCAATCCGCAGACGTTACCACCTTCAGATTGTGAGCAGACACATTTGTCAATTTACAACAGTTTATTTTCAGTGAAGACTTCTCTGCTCCTGATCCTGCCAGTGATTACCATATATGCTCACGAAATGCAGAATTCAGTAATGCAGCTATGCAAACTTTGTATTCAAATAACACATGAATGCTAATTAAAATCATCATTAGAGAAGATTTTGTGACAGAGTTTCATTAAAGTGAGAAGCTTGATTAGCTCCAGCAGTCAAGTCAAAGTTATTAATATTTTATAAAACATACCAATGCAAATAGGCATTTTCTATATTGTATATTTAAGTCAACATGGGACAAAATGCTAAAATCGAAAGAGAGAGGGCAAACTTTTCCTTATTATTAAATATATATTCTTTCTTGTTAAAGCCAGTGTTTATAGTTTAATTCCAACAAGATAATCTAGTTAAATAAACATTATTGATTGGAAATAAATTTATTTTTCTAGTTTTATTTTCATTTATTTTATAATTTCTTTGGATTTTATAGGTGCACTGGGCTGGTAGGAATAAGGAATTCATATAGGTCATGCAGATTTTAGTTACTATATGATGAAAACATGAGGAAATTTTTATTTAAAAAGAGACTGTATGTCATAAAAGTCTGAGAATATACCGTGATATGCTTTACAAATGGTAGCCACCTGGTAGAAACTTTTCAATATACTGGAATCCCAGAACTGGAAGAGAGCTTAGTTTACATCTATTCTACTCCCCCGATTCAGGCAAAATGTGGACTCAAATACTTGGAACTCATGTCCAGATCATTTAGCAGGTTAGTCATTCAATCAAGTCATGTTTCTGAGCACTTAAGTCCTTGGAGCTGAGAATAAAGTGTATACACATGGCTAGCAGAGTCCTACCTGGAACCTACATCTTGTATGACCAACTCCCATGTGTTTCTAGTTCTCTGTAAGTCTTTCTAAGTCTGCACACCAGCCAAGATGAAGCCCAACTTCTTATGCAGAAATCCAACAAATCTTAGGGACCTCCTCCATTCTGGATTCTATTTCCATTAACACCACAGTTCATTCTGAAATTCGTTGAGAGGGCTGAGATTTTAATTTTTATTATAGAGAAGCAGAAGCAAGGAAATGAGCCAAAAAAAATATCTGACCTCAGGCTAGCCATACAAAATGAACTGTGGCTCTTTCTTAATCAAGGATAGTGTTGTATTATCTTGATATTGAAGGACACAGCTTTGTTATTGTCCATGGATCTCTCCAACTATGATGACAAATGGCAAATTAATATGGAAAATGTGCGATTCATTGAAGGTATCTGTGTTATTCCTATGCTCAGTCTCTAGGGAAAGTTACGAGGTGACATGTTGTGTCATCAGGCGTTTGGTATGAATATCAAACTGCATTTGCCATCAGTCCTCTGAGCTCTGCTCTCAATGATGTTTGACCTGTATCACCTTGAATCCCTAGGATTTAGGTCCAAGGGGCCTTGAAAATGGTGGGTGTTTCCTTTTCCACATTTTGTAGTGAGCCTGATAAATGGAAAATTCAAAGTCCCTGTGTGTAATAATATGGCATGGTTTTTCTAAAAAAATACTTGCTTTCATCCAAGGAGCACTGAGTCTGTGTGATAGTTGGGTGAGAAGCTCTGACTTCTGGCTGGATACGCTGAGAAAGGCATTTTGTAGTTGACACTAATACCCTTCACCAAGTATCCCCAACTCTCCTTCGTGGAAGCATGGGGCAGAATGGCTCTTTGTGATCCCGTGAGGGTCTGACCCTGTGGTCCACTTCGTCATGCTAAATTCCACAGTTGTTTTCTTTAATTGAAATCTAGAGAAACAACTCTAATTAACTTAAGGAAGAAAGGCACTTATTGGAAGGATAGTGAGCAGCTCAAAGAATTGAAACAAGAGCTGGATAGGCAGGCCTCCTCCAGCTTAGGTACCAGCAACAAAACTCTTGAGCATCTATCTTGTGCGTTGGTTTTGAACCCAGCGTGAATCCTGGCTACACAGTAGACTCAACGGCAGAACTTGTAAAAAGCGCTGTTAAAAATATGGGAAAAACTTGAGGTATCAAATTAAGGGCCCCGTGGCTGAAATTAATTGACAGTAATCCAAAGAAGCATTTTCAAGTCTAAACCTGGCAACTAATATCTAGAGTGTGCCAAGAATTCCTGGAAATAAACAATAAATCAAAAGCAAAAATATAACCAAAATTTAGTAAAAATCAAAATTTAAACTCTGATATCACAATGAATGAAGGTTATGAAGGGATAATCTCCATAAGGAAAAAAAAAACCCTAAAGCTAACCAATTTATGAAGAGATACTCAGAATCATTGACAAATATAGAAATGAAACATAAAACAAAAATATCCCCTTTGAAATTTGAAATGAAAAAAATTAACACACTGGCTGTTGCCAAGAGTTAGTGAGGATGTGAACATATATAAAACTTCATGCCTTGCTATTGGGAGTGTGGACTGGGGCAGCCATTTGTAAGTGATTTGGCCATCTGTCATTTAGTCAAATTATGCACACAGCACAGTATTCCTCTTAGCTGTCTACCCCCCAAGAAATTCTTACACGGGTCCCTAAGGGGACGTGTTGAAGAATATTCATCACAACATTATTTGTGTTACGGTGAGTTGTTTTCAAGTTGACTGTCCATCCCTGGAAGAAAAGAAATGTAAAATTAATAGATATATACCAAGGGGAATTGTGCAGGAGCTAAAAGCAGCAGTTAGAGGCAATGGATTTTATATAAATATAAATGTATGTTTGGGAGTATTAGGTGAAGAGCATGGATAGATGATAGATAGATAGATAGATAGATAGATAGATAGATATTAGATAGAGAGATGTTAGATAGAGAGATAGATAGATGATAGATGGCTTTTAAAAGCATTTGCTTAGTGAAGAAAGAAAAAATAGAACATATTTAGCTCAATCTTTTAATGGTAAAAGATTTTAAAATGCATACACACCAAACAAAGATACACATTTTTTTTTCTCAAGAATGCAGTAAACAGAAGTATCCTATAGGGTAAGAGAAGTTAATTAGAGTGTAATATAAAATACATCTCTCTCTCCCTGCCCTCCTGTCCCTCTTTCTCTCTCTCCCATTATTTTTGGAGAGCTCCCCAGGTGATTATAATGTGCAGTAAGAACTACTATTGAACAAGACATGAACGTTAACAAAAGAATAAAGTCTCCAGTGATTTTTACTCCTCATAAATGTCTTCACACAAGTTCTCAGCTCTCCTGCACGGGCGATGTGTGCACCCCTAGGTTCCTGGACTCCTCCTACCTGCATATAGAGTGAGAGGGGCTGTTGCCCAAGAAAAGAATGCTGGACAGCCCCAAGCCCCAAGTGGGCCCTGCAGCCCCCAATGTTAAGTAGAGCAGATGTTTGGATGTTTCAATTCTCAAAATATATTTAAGACAAGATCTTTGATTCCAGGATGATAAAGATTAATTAGTGTATTGACAATGAATCTCCATACATTCAGGATTCGATTTATTTCACTTAAAGAAATGGTGGAGGAATCTTGAGTGCTTTCTTACTATGGTAAGTGCAGGGGACAAAACACAAATATATTTTGGATCTTGCCATAGGGAATTCCAGGCTAGATGGATTTCCACCTGTCATTAGTACTACATAATGTCTTAGAATGAGATATTTATCAGATGTTTGTGAACGATTAGGAAAAACTACCTAAAGCGATGAGTTGGGTGAGGTGTTTAGGCAAAACCCCCAACATTTGCCCTGAAAGTTCTTGACAATGATCTTGAATCTCCAGCACTGGATGGAACTCTGTTCCCTGTGCTCTCCTCTGGCACCTGCTCGGACAACCATTTAGATCATGACTTTGTGCAGATCTCCATTGTAATTACCATGCATGTGTTCTAACCATAGAATCACATTTAGATCCAGAAGTGACCTTTGGGGTTCTTCTTATCCCTGCTTTTACTTTTATAAAAGAAAGAAAGAAAGAAACTCAAGTCCAAAGAAATGAAGTCACTATAGCTAGAAGGTGGGAGAACCAGGGTCTCGTGCCAAGCTTTCACTTGGATATCAGGACAATTTCATGGTTCTTTCCACATTTGTCTTCCCAAGGGGATGATGTGCTTCTTGTGCATTCATGGTAGATGATACATAGTGGTCTAGAACCTTCATGTCTGCACAAATGATACTGAAATGCTCTGTCACTTTATTTTCACAGCTTAGTTGTTTAAAATTTGATGTACTAATGCTCCAGTGTTTTCAGTCATAAGTAACATAGTATTGTGGAGCCGTTAAATGCATTTGTCCAGTGTGTATGTGTATGTGTATGTGCTATGTAAACATGTGCATATGCTTTATATGAAGTATGTATGTGCGTATAGAACCTTCTATGTCCAAGACCCTAGTCTAGAGACAGGGAATATAGTGATGAAGGAAAAAAGAGGGCGCCTGGGTGGCTCAGTTGGTTAAGCGACTGCCTTCGGCTCAGGTCATGATCCTGGAGTCCCGGGATCGAGTCCCGCATCGGGCTCCCTGCTCGGCAGGGAGTCTGCTTCTCCCTCTGACCCTCCTCCCTCTCATGCTCTCTGTCTCTCATTCTCTCTGTCTCAAATAAATAAATAAAATCTTTAAAAAAAAAAAAAACAGAAGGAAAAAAGATATAATTCATGCCCTCAAGGAGTTATAGTTCAGGAGAGATGGTTTCTATCAAAACAAGCAAACAGAGCAGCCCCCAACTCAGACTGTGATGTGGCTTTAGGTGGTGAAGTGTTTGTGCTCATACTTGTGTGTGGGTGGGTGTGTGTGTGAGAGAGAGAGAGAGAGAGAGACTGAAGGAGGAAATGTGGAATAGGACATGAGATAAAAAGAAGTTATGCATTTCTTTTATATAGGTCTTAGAAATTTGAAGAAAATTGTATTTGTTTGGGTGGATTTAGGTGAATATTTTCACAAGAATACCTTCCAGGTGCCGGAAATCACTGGGCTAGCTGCGCTCACCAGCCATGTGTGGGCTGCCTTCTCTCCTTTCCAACATCTTCTCTCAAACCCAGAGCGTGATTTACCAACTGATTCTACTCACTTTGCATTTTATGAGCTTTCACCCTTGCGATGTTTCATCTGAAAACATTTCCCTAATCTTGTCTAACTGTGTGTGTGCTTTATGTGGAGGCACAGGGACTCTGGGTGACTATAGCTTCTGATTATCACGTGTTCTTTAGTGCACATTGAAGTCCGTACGCAGGACCCTGATTGCTGGGTTGAGCTCCTGTGACTTCTCCCCAAGTCATCCTCAAATCTGTGCCCATTCTTCTCAGAACAACACATCCCCAGCAGCCCTTTATGAATTATCCCCCCTTCCAAAGCCTCACCCTTGGACTGTGTTCTGAGCATGAGTCTCACTTGTCCAGACGCTGGTGAGCATTTCCACTAGCAACACAGGACATGCACGCAGGATGCGTTCATTTTCCTGAGAGGTAAACTGCTCTGACTTCTTCATTTCTACGGATGCTCTGGCATTCTCTTGGTCATTCTGGTTTAAGAACTTAAAAGCATTTTAACTCATCTTACATTTTTACTTCTTATATCCATTCAATCACCAGACGCTTCTGATTCTTTCTTTGCAATCCTTGTGCCTGAGATGGAAGTAAATTGATGGTAAGAAGACACTGACAGGTTAAGAGGCATATGGGTGCTGACCACTGGGAAAGACTTTGGCTGGGATCCCTTGTCCAGGAGAACATTGTGCATGCTTTGCTTTGGTTCTGATTTGGGGCCGAGGCTGGAAACTTGACTAGCTTTTATTTGATCATTGAGAAAATATTTTTGAAAATCCAAGCAGGTGACTGTGTTTGGGGGATACATCGCTGTGAACGAGCTGTTACTTGTAACCAATCTCTAGAAACCACTTGAATTTCATGGGCAGAGGGCAGCTTTTTCATTATATTGCTGTTGATCAGCACCTCCAACACCAGCAAGCACGCAAGCCTGGCAGACCTGCTCCCGGACATGAGCATGGAGTGGTGCAGACGAGAGATGCAGAGAAACCTGCCTCATTACTCTCCTCTCTCAGTCAGAAAGCATAGGTTCAGGTGCCGCCTGGCTCCGTGAGTCTGACAATGCCCTCCTGTCCCCTCCATCAGCAGCTTGGGCAAAGTGAGGTGTGCCACAAAAATATTATAAAAACCTCGGGGCGCCTGGGTGACTCAGTCATTAAATGTCTGCCTTCGGCTCAGTTCATGATCCCAGAGTCCTGGAATCGAGCCCCACATCGGGCTCCCTGCTCAGCGGGAAGCCTGCTTCTTCCTCTCTCACTCCCCCTGCTTGTGTTCCCTCTCTCACCCTGTCTCTCTCTGTCAAATAAATAAATAAAATCTTTAAAAAATATATTATAAAAATCTCTGCTTTACTGCCCCCTCTTTGTGTGCATAAAGGTTTATTCTTCAAAAGCGAAAATTTTAAAATCATGTATGCTCCCTCTCTGTGCCCTATTTAATGCTCTCAGCTTGGAGTTCCACGTTATTTGATGTGACCGTAACATCTGGTGTGCCCTTGCTGTCCACTTTTCCTTCCTGTCACCTCATTTTGTGTTTTTTTTTAAAGAATAATAAATAAGAGCTTTTCTTGTTTCTAATAGAGTCTGACACTGTACGTGACAATCTTTTAACCCATTGACGTTTTGAGAAACTTACTCTAAATTTTTAAGTTGTACTTACATGTAATGATTAGTTGATGTTATGTTCACTTCTTCTGCCCTTTCTTTATCTTCATGGCTTGAATTCTTTTCTTTTCTTTTTTTTTCTTCCTGTGATGTTGAAGTTTCCGGTGCGCTTTCCAAGCCTTCTTCCTATTTTATAAGAACGACGCTAATTCTTGCATGCCCTCCCTCACACATTGACTTGCCATGTCTCCCTGCTCCAAGATGAAATCTTGAAAATACTTTGGATTTTCCCATCTCTTTTCTCTGAGAGAGTCTAAAATTGTTTATTTCCAGAATACTAAACTCACCCACGTGACACATCTCTTTTACTTTAGGAAGCTTCCCATAACAATGATTTTTCAGATCCCCATGTTCATTATCACCGTCCATGAATGTTTAACGATGGCTTGCGAGACCCATTGTTCCCATGCTTTCTTCCCTGTAATGTGGCTGCAGATATCAGCTCTGATCCGATGGTTATTTCATAGAGTCCCCAGGATATTGGGTGGTGGCAGATGCAGGCAACCTATCGGGGTCTTGTCGGTGAGATGTGGTCCGTGGGAGGTGGTTCAGTGGCTGAGAGACCTGTCACAGGCCACAGGTGGCAGAGGCGTGGGGAGTGGTGACAAGAAGCCAGTCATGCCTCCAGGGTGGGAGGGATCAGGGCATGGGTGGTGTTGCCCACACCGTGGTGGGAGCTGGAACCGTAGGAGAGTCAGTACCAGCCAAAGGATGCAACCCGAAGCAGCGAGGAGGAGGAAGAAAGATCCTGGTGTCTCCTTTCCTCCTCCTCCTGGCAGCTCTTGAGGAGCCAGCTGGCGAGGGGGCCCGGGACGCAGACCCTGGGGAAGGCAGGGCGTGGGGTGGGCTGACAGCCAGCAAGCCAACACCAGTGCAGGCAGACACTGGCTGAACTTCGCAATCCCCAGACTATCTTTATTTTGCACGAGCAGATGGATGCTGTCTTGGCTTGCCACAGTGTTCTTGGTTCTGGTCCTGGTCTTCTCCATAATTTATAATATTGCTCCACTGCCATCCAGCTACCAGGCTTTTCCATAAAGAATCTGATTTCATTTTTATGTTCCCCATCACAAAATGCACATTATATTTCCTTTTCTCTTGGAATTCAGGAATTATACCAGACAGGTCGCCAACTAATCCTGGGATTTGGGGCAGCCTTTCAAACTACAGATTTGACTGTGTTTTCACCTGCGGCTAATTCTCTGTATTTGGTCTGCTTTCCCTCCTTTCAGGATTCTCATCACTCATGGGTTGCCTCTCCAGCATCTTTCCTCCAGGTCACTTACATCATTTTCTTCACAATTCCCATTACTATGTTTTTACCTTAGAGACTTTTTCCACCTGTTTCTCAAAACAAGGAATAGGTTTTCTAAACTAGGCTTTCCGGGAGGTTATCATTTCTTTACATATTCAAATATGGTGCAGCTCATAGCAGGTGCTTAGTAAGCACCTGTGGATGAAAGAATCTATCAACTAGTCAGTAACATAGTTATTTTCAGTTTGCAGATTACAGAATATGTGGAGGTAGGTATAGAGGTATAACGATGTGGGTGTACGTGTAGATGACTGTTCAAATATAAAAATAATGCTGCACTTGGAAACGTTTGGATTTCTAAGAGTTACACAGAACACACAAATAGGACTCTTACATAAAGGCAATCACGGAATGATATACAAGCAAATATAGACTTTTCAGTGCACTCTGCCATTAATTTTTTTTCTTTTCTAGTTCAAAACAGGAAGCAATGGCCGATGGCGTGCATAAATTTATTGACCATTGTACTTAATAGAAATCTATGGGTTTCAAGCAGAACACAATCTTTTGAGCTCTATTTTTTTTTTATTAAACCATTTGAAATGTTACTCACTTTGTTTTCTCAACTGGGAATGAATATAATCATGCTATTTTAAGGAACAGTTTTTTAATGATATAGAGGAGACTAGAATTTTAAAAGAGAATCTGTGTGATGTTTTAACCATATCAATGTTAAAGCCCCTTTTATAGAGCACCCAGCAGCGTGCCCAGCGCCCACTCATCATGAATAAGGACAATGGAAGTGCTTACCTAAGTATTGCAGACACATTTGATTTGTAAATGCGCATGTTTATGGAATTCTCCATCTTTTATCCATTAATTGGAACTTAGAAATAAAAAAATATCAAAAGAAGCCGCCATATGTGTCTCTTCCTTCTGAATTTCTTCTTTAATTGAATGGTAGATTGTGATATGGAACACTATCAGAAGCCCGATTATAAATTACATCCTACTATGGCAGACCGTTTAATTGAGTCACTGAGGTATTTCTATTAAGTGGTTTGTTTGTTTACTTATTTATGTATTTACTTATTTAGAATTTATATGTAATAAAATGTACACACCTGAAGCATTCAGATGGATGATTTTTGACCTGAGTGACCATCATCCAAATCAAGATGTAGAACATTTCCATCATCCTATGAAGTCCCTGAGAGGATCCCAAATGCTGTGCTCTCATTAGCGCTGGGGACCACAATGCCCTTCTGGGTTGTGGTTTGTCCAGCATTCTGGGATAGAGTCCCTCTTGCGCCCCCCACCCCCCCACCGACCCCCACCCCCCCGCACTCAGTGGAACTCTGACCTCAGCATGGAGACAGTGCCCCCCCCGTTAATGTGAAAAGATTCTCTCACATAGGAACTGAGTCTTGTGTGAAGACCCAGGAGTTGGGGCTATGGTGGATTTTCACTCTGATGACAATTCCAGAGAGCAGTTCTTAGCCCTAGCTTCACAGTAGGATCACCCTAGGAGCTCTCAAAGGACCAATGCCCCTTCCTCCCAGGCTTCAGACCTCAGGTTCTTTGATCTTGCATTTCATGAGTACTTCTCCCAAGAGAGAAAATAATCAGGCCCCAGCTTGCCAGAATGGGAAAGAAAAAAGAAGCCACAAAAGCCCAATAAATAACATTTATCAAAACTTTTCTAGCACTCCTCGAACCGTGCCACGCAGTTAAAATACATTACCTCACAAGGTAAGGCAATTATTGTCATCATCCCTGTTTGATGTGAAAAAAACTGGAGTCTGAAGGATGTGAAGTAACGTGCCCAGACTCATCACTTACCAACAGGTGGAAATAGGCTTGAATTTGGTTCTGTCTGAAACAAAATCTCATGCTCTGAACTACTCTACTGTATTGCCACTCCGAAGGTTTTAATTGATTTACATGATAATGCGTAGTTATTCCAACAATTCTTACTTCACCTTGATGGGGAGAAAATTGAACTTGAAGTACGTTTTTCTCTTATAAAAAGACGAGATTGTACATATAATTATATGCAAAATAAAAATGTAATTAAAAAACACAAAAATTTTTTTTACACCTTTGAAACCTGGCATTCTATAGACTGCTTCTCTTCAGAAGCATTCGATTCCTACACGTAGCCTCCAGGAAACAGGCTGGTCCCTGACGACATAATGCGTCATGACACAGCGCACCGTTTACGGTCATTGTGTTTAATTTCCAAGTACGAATTACTCTCACTTGCCACATGATCCCTAATGTCAATAATGATATTCCCGATACCAACAACCAAGGAAGCATTGTTCTCCGCAAGCCACACCAAACCTCAGTCTTCTGTATGTAACTTGCAACCCCCAGAAAAGAAACCGCAGTGTGCGTGTGTCCCTGTAGATGTGTTGTGCTGTTGTTGCTGCAGCCGTCATTTGAGTTCACGTTTATGAAAATTAGAAGATGAATTTCAGAAGCATACCTGGGAAGTCACCATCGGAGCAAAGTAAGTGAAATCTCTGGAATCTCCCCACCCTGCTGTCTCGAGATTTTCCTCCCCAGTGGAGATGGTGAACTAAAGGACATGAAATCTCCACAGGGCGATGCAGCCTTGATTCGGGTCCTCACGGAAGCTTTCCAGAAACCTCACAGAAGGCAGGTGCCCCACCCGAGAGGGACCGGCTCCATGCACGACTTTTACTGTCCTGCAGACCTCGGTCCCCAACCCACAGGGCTCCCCGTCTCCACCGTCGGCCCTCCCTCTCCCGGGGGGGGGGGGGGAGGTGTCAAAATTGTACAATCATCGCCTCTTTATCATTTTTGTCTTACTTTCACCTGTCCAAAAACTGTGTTAACCTGGACATATGTCCTTAAAAGAATCAGTCATTTTGTGTGGTTCTATTGGTTCATATAATTTCTCCTAATAAATCCTAATACATAAAATATTTCCCAGTATGCACTAACAGATACAGAAGCTTTTAAATTAAGATTTATAAGATTTCCCACTTGTAAACCTAACCTTATAATGTCTATTTTAAGACAACAATTGTCCTCCCAATTAGGATTTTCCATCAACATCTCCCCTTTATTCTAGGGAAATTCTATTTCCATCAAGTCTGACAGGAGATATTTTACTTTTCCTTAATGATCTATATGTTAGTATCAAAACGTTGATACAATATTTACTTTTTGTGCATCCTGACAATCTCTATGCTCCCTTCTGGTTATTCATACAAGGAACACTCAGTGTGTTGCCTTCATTTAAATATTCCAGTACCCTGGTGGCAACATCATTCCCACTTAAAGTCCACCTAACCAATGACCTATGTATGGCAAAAGAAACCAGAAAACCAATCTTTTGAGAACAGTCTAACTCGTAATGACTGACTCATTTATTCTAACCAGCTCTAGAACGCCTATCTTGTCACAATTCTTCTACACGCCCTGAGTCAACATCCTTTAAATCAACTGATAGGAGATCTGAGTGGGTGGTTTGTTTGTTCAGTCTGTACAAACATAAAAAACATCCTTTAGATTTTTAAAAAACATTTTCCCTGATAAAACAAGTCTAATGTTGGCAACATGAGAATCAGGCAGCTATTTGGAAGATGTGATAATGATCAGAAAATAACATGAAAAAGAATGGCACGAAAGAACCCATTTTACATTTAACCGTTCTCAGGCTTTAAAAAAATTTAAACTTATTAAAGTTTCAGAATGTCACCAAACACAACAGAACCCTGAAGATAAACGTCACCATGAGAGTTAGTGAGGAAATGAAGGTAGACTTCACTGTCAACATGTACATCTTCATTGTCAGGCAGGAAATCAGAATGAGCCTGTCACTTGCAGTGACCTGTGAGATTAAAGTAAACAGTCTGACGTAAGTCAGTATAAACAAGGCCTATTCTTGGGGTTTCCCCCCAAATTAAAACAGTATATTTGAACTTTGATTATAGGACACATTCATTTTGTATAATTGTAGTTTGCTAAAAATAATTGACTTGGGGTCATTTTTCTCTGTGTCATAATGAATTCTCTGAATTTCAGGGAACAAAGAACAGATTGATTTGTTATCATCAGTGATCCCTGTAGTTTGTCTGCAGAAAAATAGTGATCTATTCAACTTCCCAGATTAGTCAAAGGTCTCTGGCATTTGAAAATTCAATCATGTCATAAATTGGAATATTGTAATTTAAAAAGCACAGCTGGACATCATGTTTACTTCTCTCAATACTCTTCGCTGAGTGACTGGTGTGTGACAGCAATGAGAAGGAAGAGTGAGACACGGGCTGGTCTGTACGGAAACTGTTCAGAAGTCACTCTTTTGGGGATCATGGATATCAAGTAGGAGTTACTTGAAGGTCTCAGAATTACCTACTGAAAATACAAAATGGACACAGGTTTATGTAAAAAGCAGAAAATAGGAAATAAGGATACAAAAAAATAAATTTTCTCTGATTTTACTTTTTACACATCCAAATCCTCATGATCTATGAAAACTCTGGATTAGAGGCTTTCAAATTATTCATGTGTAAAGCACTGAAGACTTCATTGTGCATGGAGGCCCCCAGCAAGGAAGGTCTCCATGTGCTTCTGGGGGTGCCCAGGGCTCGGCTGCTAAGTGACCCATCTGCGGGTGGGAGGTCAGGCCAAAAGGAGTGAGGCCCCTGCCTGAGAAATAAATGGAGGTGGGTGTGGGGATCGAAGAGTTGGAAAATCGCCTATTGGCAGAGTTGACTAGATGTACAAGTGGGGCCAGGAACAGGATTCAGCAAGACCCACAGCACCGGGCCATGCTCGGGGTCGGGCTCGGCTAGGAACAAAGCACTGGAAGAGGAAGGTACTGGGGTTCCAGGGACAGACTAAGTAGTGACAAGATCTTGCTTTTTGTGCACCTCCCAACTTCCCTTTGGATGGGCACTGCATCTTAATTTGGGCAATTGATTGCCCAATAGACAGCTACCATAGGCATTTATATCCTAGTCACCGAAGTAGATATCAGCTGTGAGAAGAAATTGCAGCAAAATTCCATATATAACCACCCTTTCCCACCCCATGAAAATATTACCTCCGGTCAATTTCTTCAACACATAATCCAAACATTTTGTTAGAGACACTGATTTTGCTCGTAAATACAAAAGAGTTTGGGGGATTATTTATGAACACGTTGCTCATAAAAATAAACCTCCAACTTCTATGTATATACTCCCAGTGGGGATCTAATAGAGCTGCTCGGATTAAACATTATTTCTGGGTGTGTCTGTGAGGGCGGGTCCAGATGAGACTAGCATTTGAATTGGTGGACTGGGCTAAGTAGATTGTGTTCCCCCAGGGGTGTGGGCAGCTTCTGATCCACTGAGGGCCTGGAGGGGGAATTCACCCCTTCTGCTTCCTGCCCGCCCGCCTGAGCTGCTACAGCTCTTATCTTCTTGGGCCCGCACACTGGGATTTTCACCATCAGCTCCCTGGTTTTCAGGGCTTCAGCCTCAGACTGAATTACACACCAGCTTTCCCGGGTCTCCAGCTTGCAGATGGCAGATCGTGGGACTTCTCAGCCTCCAGAATCACTGAGCCAATTTCTCATAATAAATCTCCTATATATATCCTCCCGGTTCTGTTTCTTTATGAACCTTCACTAATAGAGACTGAGAGCAGGTTTTTTAATAATCAGAACATCTCTCAGAGAATGGCCAGAGATGATCAGAAGCTTCCCTAGGAACACGGACCTTTAAACTGATGTAGGAAAAAAAAGTGACCTTTGCAAGAAATGTGGCCACGTCAGGTCAGATTTTGCCCTTTCTCTCGAAAGCAGTGCAAACACAAACAGGAAAATGGAAAAACCAAACAAAACACCAAAACACACTTCCATTTCTGTCAAGACCGCAGATTCCAGACCATGTTGAGGAGATTGGGTAGAAGCCACAGGCAAGGGGAGTAGAAGAGGAAGAGCAGAGATAAGAGAGTGCAGTAGTATCTGGTGTGTGACCTCAGAAAGCTTGAGCAAACACATTTCCTGAAGAGGAAGGAGGCACCTGCACTCAAAATACTGTTTCTTCTTTATAATACTGAGAATCAAACCTGAAACAGGAAGAACTATGAGACAAGTTTCCCCTCAACTGAGCTGAGTTCAGGGATGCTGAGGAGATGGACCCCATGAAGACACACACAGATAAACCACAGTTGCTAAAAGCAACCATTTCGGGAGAGCTATTCCAACACCATGGCCCCTCTCCCCCCGTTGGTATCCATCCCTTCCGTGGTGGTCTACAGGAGGGCCCAAGAGTAAGACGAGGCCACGGTGCTCTGAGAAGGAGTCACCACCCCTTGAACAAGGAACCTGGCTGTGTCCCACCGTCAGATAACTCTCTCAGCCTCCTTGGAGAAGGTGAAGTGCTGAGACAAGAGGCCCGGAAGTCTTGGAGGAAATATTTCCACTTGGAAACCCAGGCAGAGAGAAATTATCAGCTCCCATCACAGGAATTATCATTATTCTTGATTGTCTAAGAAGTGGATTTTTACTTAAATCCTGGAAGAAAGGGAACTATCATGTTCTGAATACCGACTAAAGTCAAAATGCTTTAATTTGTCTCATTTAATTGCCATCCTAATCCATGTGTATTCCGAGGAACTAAGGTTTAGACAAGTTTTATCTACAAACGTTATAGAGCACTTAAGAGCTACTGATGGGACTTGAACCTAGGACATCTGCCCTGTGATATTCTATTCACCCGTTTTCTGTTTCCTTCTAAATTGTCTGAATTATTGGAGGCCTTAGCTTATTCCAGGGAAACTGAGATGCCATCAGTTAAACATTACACTATTATGTTGTAGATGTCCAGTAGGAAAGGCACTGCCAGCTAAACCATGATATGCATCAATGATAGGATGCATCTGACTATCAGATGTTCAAATAGGAAAAGAAAATTAGAACTGATGAAAACCTGGTATACTTAAACTGATGCAAAAGTCAAACTTGTAAAATAACTCCCACAACTTTATACATGAGAGAAATTATTGGACTTGGGTAAAAACACTGAATCAGCCTGGCCTTTTGATAATAATCACCCAAAGAATAGTTGTGTGCTGATCGCTGATACACAGTGTGACTCAATTTTAGCTAACGCTGGAAAATAGTGGAGTTGTTTTTATTTGTGTACAATAAGAACGAAATAAAAGTTAGACACATAAATAAAATCCTTCCAGATAATAGAATGATTCTTGCTGCTAAACCCTCACTTCTAATCAACATGTTTTGAAAATTTGCAGTGTTGATTCTTGCCTTAGTCAATGACTTTTAGGTTTCTTTCTGTTGATTAAATTAATCTCATAGGGCTTTCTTTAAAAGGGTTAAAGCTTTGTTGCATTTGCTGGGGACGTTATGTTGTTATGTCAAATACAACTTCAAAGATTCATTTCCTGCAGAGAACACTATGGGAGAAAATAAGGTGATGCGGGGAGGTGGGGGGGAGGGTTTAGAAAGATGCAGGAGTCAAATTCTTTCTAGCTGTTGTGGTACAGAGGAAAGTCAGCTTTCACTGTAAAGCATCTAGAGTTGAAACAGTTATGCAGGAATATATAAATTCTTAAGTATTGTTGTAACCAGTAGGACATTGTACATTTCCGATTAATAACCCATTGAGTGAGTTTAACGCTTATGAGAGTTACTCATATAGTAAAGACTATGTTTGTTTTTATCTGCAGGTCAGTATAGAGAGCACCAGAGTCTCTGTTCCAAGACTTCACTTTATCCATACAAGAGCCTATTTCTTTAGCTGCAAGAAAATTATTCCATATTTGTGCCAATAAAATAATTTATATAATTCTTTTTATACAGAACTCAAAATGCTCTAAACCAGTTCACTCATATGACACATCCATAGAAAACATGGTCCTTATTATGAACAGAACTTGTGAGTTCAGAGAGTTGATATAAAGGTATGATGGCTATATTTTAAGGAAGTAACTGAGTGGACATTTCCCCCTAGAGTGCATTCTCATCTCAAGACATTTTGGTACACGTTCCTTCTATTTCAGTTGCCCCTTCAGGGGTTTTAAGGCATCCAGATTTTTTTAAAGAATGTATGTGCCTTTTTATAAAAATGATCGAGGGCTTCCTTCAGTCATGCTATATTATACGTATCACTGAACTTAAAACTTGACTGCTAATTTGGAAAAAATACACATTGGTTCACTATATGTTCTTCCCAGAGTAGAATTTTATCTCCAGAGAGCACTTTCAGGGGGATCTACAAGGTCCAGAAGCAAAGGCACATTTCCAAGATGCCATTTCACTGAGATCTCATTGGAGTGTTACTGATGTGGAGAACAAAGGCAAGAAGGAAATGTAGATAAAATTAAATTTCCTTATAATGGGCAGCCCATTGACAAATATTTGAGGCAGGCAGAGTATGACATTCCTCCAGGAAACTCTCAACTGTTTTAATGTTAATGCCTTGCTAGAGGGAAAAACAATCTTAGCTTGATAATAGCAAGGCCTCCTATAGTCTATGAGTCTTCCTTAGCCCTTGAAAATCCTCTTGGAAACTCCCTTTATCTTCACCTCCCCCAACTCCAAAGTCTGTATCAGCTGCTCCCCACCATCCCAGTGCAGCTCCTTCTGCCCAGGTGTCCTGTCCCCGAGCCTTAATAAAAACACCTTTTTACACCGAAGACATTTTAAGAATTCTTTCCTGGCCTCTGGCTCCGAACCCCAACATTTCCACATCATTACTCTGGGCAACATCAGCAGTGCTTTGTGATACCATTCGGGGTCAGAAAAACCATGAAACTTAAAACCAGCCAGTTATAGATGAGCTTATGTCACCCTTCCAAGAAGAGGAGAAATGCCATTGAGAGGATTCTTTGTATCCTCTGAGCCACCGGATATCCACAGCCAGCTCAGCCCATGCTTAAAACCCTTCTGCCGGATGCCAGCCAGGGCCGATTCAGCATCCAGGACGATAAAACTCTTAGGATATTGTTTTTAAAACCCAGGAGGATGCTCGTGCTATTGGGTAGATCCCAACCATCCAGCAGAGAGTCTTGTGTATACAGACACTAAAGAGTAAGAGTCCTGAATGGAATAATCCATTAGGGTATTGGAAATTGGAGGAGGAACCTGGACCTTGAATACGGAGTAGATGTTGTCTATTAGGGGCCCTCATCAGGAAGCACTCTACCTACTTATGTTAGAAGCTGTCATGTCCGTTTTACAGGGAAGAACACTGAACCATTCAGTGATCCACTGTGCTCAAGGGGATGGTCCAGGGGACTCGAGCTAATGGAAGATAGTTCATCTGTCTCCAAAACCCTTCCATGGCAGTATTAACAGATGAGAATATTAAAAACACTGAACAATGGAAGATGTTGTCAAGACAGGTGCATACAAGGGTCTCTGGCCATTCTTGCTAAAACCCTAGAACAGAGATAATTAAGATCAGATTGTGTGGCTGGCATCAGAATCACAGAGGCTGATAGAAAGAAACAGCTGATAATAAATTGAGGGTAGGAACAGAGGAGGTCAGGATCAAGTAGCTGAAGTAAAGGGCCCGAACACTTAACCTGTAACACTTAAATCTTGACGGCCCCTGTTTTTCTAGGGCCTGTATGGAAGGCTGTGTGCTCCAGCAGGCTCCTCGGGGTGGGGGTTGTAGTGGACAGTGGTGGCTACAGATCAGGTAGATCACAGGTCTATTTTCCACCAATCTCCCTTTCCCCTTGGGGTAACAAACCAGTCTTCACGTGGCTTGCATAGCTCTGACTCTTCTCCCAGTCTTGGGCTGGAGTCGGGCAACACTGGGAACTGTTCACAAAGGCCCAGTATCCACCTGGTGTACAGTAATTAGCAAACAAATTAGAATTTGACCCGAGCGGGGCTCAGGAGAATCCTCCAAGGTCATCTGCTGGAACAATGATGGGATTTTGATTTCCCTGGGCTGGTTAGCCAGGAGGATGATAGAAGCAGGTACTTCCTGTCTCTATCTTCACCACACCAAGGCAGCCTGCCAGAGAATGAGATTATTTTAAACTCTGGGTACAAAGGAGCTCTGAGACTGACCCACTGCATGCCAATAAATTCCTTTTACTTTGTGTAAGCTAATGTGTCTTGGGTTTGTGTCATCTGCAACTGAAGTCTGAACACAGAAATAAGGGCAATTAGACAGAGTGGTGCCATAACCTTTGTATTCACTTTCACCCCGAAAATTTTGTGCAACTTTCTCTTCTTCAACTAGTTTGTTATGGGTTTTGATGATGGCTTTCTGCTTTGGTCTTATTGTCTGGCTATGATGTGAACATCGACCCTCCCTTATATTTTCTATCTAAATCTGTATACCAAGTGTCTTGGGTTTTTTTTGTTTTTTTTAAAGATTTTATTTATTTATTTGACACAGAGAGACACAGTGAGAGAGGGAACACAAGCAAGGGGAGTGGAAGAGGGAGAAGCAGGCTTCCTGCTGAGCAGGGAGCCTGATGTGGGGCTCGATCCCAGGACCCTGGGACCATGACCTGAGCCGAAGGCAGACGCTTAACGACTGAGCCACCCAGGCGCCCTGTTTTTTTGTTTTTGTTTAAGTAGGCTCCATGCCCAGTGAGGAGCCCAATGGGCTTGAATTCACAACCCTGAGATCAAGACCTGAGCTGGGATCAAGAGTCAGATGCTTAACTGACTGAGCCACCAGCTGCCCTGTGTCTTGAGTTTTCTTAGTGAAAGGAAGTGGACTAACATTTTATGATGCTGATTAATTAACATACTAAGTGTTAATATATTAATTAACGTACCAAATATAGAAACACATATGGTCACTCTTATTCTTAGCAGTGGCTATCCATACATAGCATGCCTACATAGCATACACATGGCCTTTATACTTGCTGGCTCCTTCTCTGCAAGAATGTAGAAGTGCATCATTAATAACATTGCTAAGAAGGAAAATCTTGGGGGTTTCCTAATATCATCTTTTAAAAGCACAGTGAATTGCAGAAATGCAGTGTAAAGAGAAAATACAAACTTTCCTCAGCTTCAAACTAATGGAAACATGTTTCAAAGTAAAGGAATACAGTAAGTATAAGGACACAGGAAAAATGGACTTCTGAATTTTCAACACATTTAAAGGTAGTGGAAAAGGCTAGAATATCTTCAAACACATGATTGTGATCATCAAAATGTAAGACCATGAAAAAAAAAACAAAAACAAAATGTAAGACAGTGAGAATACAAGCTTATTTTTCACTTTAGGAGTGATTAAGTGTTTTCTCATTTTAGAAATATTATATAGATAATGATACAACCTTGTTAGAGATATGATATAGTGCAGAACAAAGCCACCCAATGTGAAAAATAACCTCTTCAAAGAACTGGATGTCAGGAAACTGAATTAACCCAAGCCAATTGATGAAGCCTGGCTGATGAGCTACCAGGCAGCAATTTCCTCTGGCTTATTCTCCCATAGATTTGCAACAGATCATTTGTCAATCACGATGCCCTTAGCCATAATTATCCCTCGCCCCTATCCAGGGCCATCACTGGGCAGACGTTAGAGCTCATTAATTTGGGGCAATATTTACGGCGAACCTGTGCGAGACCTTCGGGTTTTCGTTAAGACTGCCATCACTAGAGATTTTAGAGCAAAGGGAAAGTTGCATCACGGTATTTTTTTGGATGTCTCTTTTTGTCTTTGGCCAACTCAAGTCCAGGACCACGAATGGCACCTTGCACAAGCCCTGCATTAGCCGCATCACAGAAATGTGAACAGTAGGCAGTGTGTGTTCCTGAGACACCTGTAATTTAATGGAGAGGGCAGACTCACACACTAGAGCAGATGGTCATCATGCACATATACTCCACCCACTGTTTATAGAAAACCCGGGACCGACATTTCAATATTGTGAGAGTTTTTCTATAAATCAGGGCTTACAGATTCTCTTAACTTCCACTGTAAGGGGTGCTCAGTTTCAGCTCAGAAATTCTGAGTATTTGGGTTGCAGAGGCCCTCACTCATAGGGTCATACCGTCCCTAGGGTGAATGCCTCTGGGCTTCATTGAATTTCTAGGACAAGAATGAAAAGCCCATGATCATCATTTAAGAGATTTAAATGAGTCTTTCCAATTAAACATTATGGGACAAAAACATACCAAGTCTCTTCTTGATGCTTTGATTCCTTCATTTACTTATTTCTTGGTGCTTTGATTTATTCTAACTTCTTTTCATAGTGTTAGGCACACAAAGAATGAATCTAAAAACATAGGTGTTCAAACTATCACCTTGGAATTGTTAAAAGGATAAATTTATGTTATGTGTTTCTCCCCCAATTAAATGTGTATGTAATATATATGATTAACATAATATTAATATTATATTTAATTAATGTAATAGGATATATATACATAATCAATCACCTTGGACATATGTAATTACACATTGCAAATTATAAAAGTATTAGATTTAAAGGACTTGAGTAGTCTTCACTGATAACTCTAACACAGAAAGAAATGGCTAGGATTACAGCATGCTCAAATTAAGGAGTGGAACATGCATAGTTGCAATCTTATTTCTAGGTTCAATAAAATACTAACTGGAGGTACCAAACTGTCATAACCTCTTCAGCTCTCAAGAATCACCCTTATCATTCTGGATCACACAAGAAATTCCTGGTCACACAATGGGCCAATTACAATAACCTTTCATAGAATTTTGTCTTAATGTTCAAGAACCAGCCCCACGAAAAATGCAATATTTGCAAGGTTAGTTTGGCAACTCATTGTTCTGGGGATTTTTAAAATTCATATAGCAATTAATCAAAAGTAGTCCTGCCAAACATAAATTGCTATTGTAAATTACGAATACTTTAATCCACATTCAATGACTTCTCACTGAAGTTCTTCTTGGGTGTGATTTATGTGCTTGTGCTTACATTCACTCGGGAAAGAACAACTGTGTTCTGTTCTTAAAATAAACACATTTCTCAGAGCTGAGAATACAGTCTTCCTCTTGGTCTTCTCTTTTCCTCCCAGTATCTGGGTTTTCCTTTAAAATGTTCTAGGCAGCTTAAGAATTCCATTTGAGTAGTGAATATAAATTGGGATCCAACGAGGAATGTAGTTGGATGCAGTTGAGAGTCTTCTGTGCAATATTTTTTTTTTTTTAAGATTTTATTTATTTATTTTGACAGAGAGAGACACAGCGAGAGAGGGAACACAAGCAGGGGGAGTGGGAGAGGGAGAAGCAGGCTTCCTGCGGAGCAGGGAGCCCGATGCGGGGCTCGATCCCAGGACCCTGGGATCATGACCTGAGCCGAAGGCAGACGCTTAACGACTGAGCCACCCAGGCGCCCCGTTCTGTGCAATATTGTTGAGTGATTACTGTACATTGGCAATAAAATTTGTTGAATGTTTTGGTGACAATATATAGAAAACAGCAAATAATTATCTTGGTTTGTGGTTTTATTTTCATTTTTTGTTTTTGTTTTTTTTGGTAAATAAATTCCTTAGGGAGAGTGAATTAAGTTCCCCATCCTGGAATAGGGAGTAACTACATATGTTATTTGGAATTCCTCTGTAAGAAGATCTTGTCCCTCCTTACCTGTTTACTTACATCAGTGTGAACTCTTGCATGTTTTTCTATATGGTGGGATATAAACCAATTCTACATTATTTATTTTGTTGCTTAAATTGTTCTAGATGTATCCACTGGGAGATCTTTTAGATTGGCTTCTGTGCCATTTTGACATTATCTCCATCATTTTATATGCTTGTTTAGCTTAGGGCCCTTTCTTACATGGTGGGACCACAAGTCTAGGATCATCTTATATTTTCCCTGCCCCACTTTCAGAATCAGCCATTTCTTCAAGGTGCCTTGGTTCCTTTTAGTGGATAATAGTATTTAGAAACCAAGAACTGGGTGCTGAGTACTCTTGGCCATATTGGGGTATCACTGCTTCTAGACTCTCTCAGCAGACAGAGCTAGGAAATTGTGTATGCATAATAACCTATATGTACACACATCTGTAATTATTTCTTCATTTTCTACACACACATACACGCACACACACACAAGTTCATTCTGATGTCTGATTCTAATCCATTCTAGCCTTCCGTTTCTTGATTAGTTGTAACTTCTTTCTCTAACAGTAAGAAAGATGGATCTCATTATCAACATCATTTTTAGCTGATGGAAACCTCATTCATCTTTGAACAATAGTTTGCAACAATGAAACCATTTATCCAAACCCTGACAATCTTTCCAGAGACTGGCCTATGACAGAGATCATGGCATCACAGGTCTTTCTTATTATAGATACTATTATTAATCAGGACAAAGATGGCAATAACCCAAAATACTTATAATTCATAAATCTTTAATAAAAATATCTCTTCATTCTTGCATATTTCTTGCACTTCTGTAAAATGATAATCAGTATTCATGTTCTCACAGAGGCAAGGCCCTACAGGATTAGAGGTACTTTCTTAATCATCAGAGAAAACTTATCATTGTTGGCCACAAAGTTAATAAAAATGTTCACCTGGTCTTGGAAAAGACTTACAAACTGTGTTTAAATTTTTTTATACATGTAGTTAAAAACTTAGAGAAAGTTTACAAGAATAATACAAAGATTTCCTGGAGGACTTTTATCCCAAACCCCCAAATATTAACATTACTACATCTGTTTTATTTTTTCTCAACCATGTCAGAGTAAGTTTCAAACCTAATCCTACTTTTACTCCTAAATACTTCATTGCATAGTTCCTACCAATGGATCACCTCCAATACTTAGTCCGGTTTGATTACTTTTAGTAGGAGAAAGAATAAGAATATTAAGTGCAGAGGCAGAAAAAACCACCTATTTGAACAAGTAAGACAAGACAGTCATGGTTATGATGATGGTGGTGATGGTAATTGTAATGAAAAAGTGGTGTTGCATGATATTAACACTAATGTCTTGAACAGTGGTCTCACATATACTTGGTCACCAAGACCGTGGAGAGATCTATACAAATCATCACTAATTCAAAAAGCACTAGTTACTAGTTAGCAGAGAGTCAATAATGTTTTTGAATAGAACAGCCTTGTTATTTTTGGTTATATTAAAATAATGACAATGTTTGCTCTAAATGTAAATGAAATGCCAATTGCCTCTCTGGTTTGAGTTGTCCAACGCTTCAATTAGTATTCTTCCTAAACTATCGTATTTTTAATCCCACGTTGATTCCTCTTGTCATTTAAGTCAGAGTTTTAAAGTTTTTGCTTGACATGACAAAAATCTTATGTAACTATTGCTGACATGAGGGTACACATTTTCTTCTCCTGCTTAAGACACTAAGATATGAATTTTTATTATGCTTGTCTTTGGACAGTAGCTTACAACTCTTTTTCTCTAGGAGGTATTAGCGTTCTTTAACAAGGTTCCTATTAATCAGGGCTATAAAATTGTTTTATGACAAATGGAGAGCAGTATCTCATTATGAAAGAACTGGCTAAACATACATTCTATGCCTGGCATTTAAGGAGGCTTCGTCTGCTAATTTGTTAAGAGTAATTAATGGTGGAGAGTTTGGCACTTTTCACTGCCACCAACTCACTTGTAATTGGAGGCAAAGGTTCTGCTGTTCATCTTTTAAGAAATTTGCTAGATTTTACTGGATGGAAAAGTTTGCTCTGTTCTTGAACAGTGAATCTAGGTATAAAAAAACATCACTTCCTAAACATAACTTACAATTATAGAGTTCTTTTACTCCTTAACTCTGAAATATCTTTTTTTTTTTTTTTGGATGAAAGGCCCTTTTGATTCAAGATTGAATTTCAGGTTTTTAGGTTATTATTGTAAGTCTCTACATTTTGTTTAGTAGCAAAATGTCTTAGTATTTTTTATATGTGGCCTGTTAGATAAAACTGAAAAATCTCTAAGAAGTAGTAGAACAAGGATTTAAATATGTTTCGTAAGTATACATAGATCATATTTGTACTTAATAGAATCGTTCATGTTTCCATGCTTCTGAAAGTTTTCATCAAAGTGATCATGCAATTAATCAAGCTTGAGACAGATCATACGTATATAATTGATCAAATTAGATTTGGTATATATAGGACTTTATTTGGGAAATATACAAATCACATATATATAACATTCATTTGCCTAAAAATAGGATTTAGTCTTCAAGCATCATTTGACTCATTTGAGAGAGACCTACTTGTCAATAGAGGTTGTATTGTGTAGTAGAAAGAGGATGAAATTTGGAACCAAGCAGAACCAACTTCAAATTACCTAGAAGTAATTTTGTCACTATAAAATGGTGATAGTGATATTTGCTTGTGAAGATCAGCTTTAATAAATGCCAAGATGGTGTGTCACTTTCAGTTCTCCAAGGAACAGATGTCATGATGGGATCAGGTATGCAAACCATTTATTGAGGGAGATATTTGTGATGAACAAAGAAAGAGGGATCAGGAACAGGCAATGAGCAGGGAAGTCTCTAGCTCATGATGCATGCCAGACCACCACGGGAAGAGAGGGAGAACAGGCTGGGTAGGGAGACAGAGATCAGAGTTCCACAGACCAATGGTGAAGTCCCAAGCAAGGCTGCCCATTGGAGGGGTCTCATGTCAGGTAGAAACGGGCTGGCACTGCCATGTTCATTCACTGACTGGTGGCAACCCAGAGAAAGCATGGCCTCACCATAAATCTGGCACAGATTCCAAGGGTCAACAACTGAGGCTGATAGTCAGTGATGCTCTCCACAGGGAGATCTGAGAGCAAGCATCTCTGGCTACATGGAGATCTGAGAGCAAGCATCTCTGGCTACACAGGGAGATATGAGAGCAAGCATCTCTGGCTACTTCTGGTAAGAAGATTCAATGAAGGATCGCAAGTATTGTGAGGTCCCCTTGATCAGAAAGAAAATGCTGGATTTTCAGGGAAAAAAAACTGATTGACATTATTAGCAATTTCAGAATCTGTTAAGTCTGTGTATTTGAAGAAAGGTATACTGGCCAATAAAGGGATGTAGAGAAACAGATTAGGAGGTAGAAATTGTAGACTGTTTACATTTTGCAAAGGAATGTGCTATAGACTGAATGTTTATGTCCTCCCGCAAATACCTATGTTGAAACCTAGCCCCCAGTGTGACTGTATTGGGAGGTGGGGCCTTTGGGAGGTGATTAGGTCATAAAGGTAAAGCCCTCAGGAATGGGATTCTTGTAAAAGAGACCCCCTAGAGTCCCTTGTTCCTCCTGCCAGGTGAGGACATACCTGGAAGATGGCCCTTTAGGAACCAAAACCAGCCCTCACCAGACACCGTATCTGCCAACATCTTGATCTTGGACTTCCCAACTTCCAGAACAGTGAGAAATGAATTTATATTGTTTATAAGCCATCTAGTCGATGGTATTTTTGTTATAGCAGCCTGAACAGGCTAAGACAGAGAGAAATGGCTATGAATAGAGGTTGATCTGATAGAGCAAAGACATAGTCAAGTTAGATGGCACTCAGGCTGTAGCTGTATTCATAACTAGCTCAGTTTCCGAACTGAGAATGCCCTCCTCATGACAATAACTTTTACTGTAAGAAAAATCATGTGCAAATAAAATAATGGTAGCCAAGATAGAGAAAAGCACATGGACTAGTTCACTCCCACTGAGGAGAAGATTGTGTCCTTGAGTGTAAAAACTACACTTTTAAATCACTGAAGTCCACCTACAAATATTCTACCACATCGAGTGCAGCATAAAGATTTCAGAGCAGTATAATCTGAATTCCTCCCTCTCATCCCTCCTGCCAATTTTTTTAAAAAGATTTATTTGTTTATTTGAGAGAGAGAGAGAGTACATGAGTGGAAGGAGGGGCAGCGGGAGAGAGAGAGAGAATCCTAAGCAGACTCCCTGCCAATCGTGGATGAGCCTGATGCAGGGCTCAGTCTCTCGACCCTGAGATCATGACCCAAGCAGAAACCAAGAGTAGGAAGCTCAATCAACTGAGCCACCCAGGCACCCTTCCTCTGCCAATTTTGTCACACGTTTTGCTGTCACATAGGCTATAATCACACAATACATTGTTAATATTATTTCTCTAACAATTATTTACCTTTTAGAGAAATTAAAATATGGTAACATTTTATTTCCTTTCCAACACGCTTCATTTCTCTGTTTAGACCCAGGCTTCTGACCTGTATCATATTTCTTCTCCATAAATGACTTCCTTTAACGTTGCTTATCCAGTAGATTGGCCTGCAATGAACTCCATAAGTTTTTGTCTGCCTGGGAAATTTGTTACTTCCTTTCATTTTTGAGAAATATTTTTCCTGGAAAGAGAGCTCCAGGATGACAGTTCCTTCCTTTCAATGCTCTGGATTGTACTTCCTCCTGTCACACGCTGAGAAGTGTGCGTTAAGTCTTACCCTTGTTTCTCTGTAGGGGAGGCGTTTGCCTCTTGCCTCCAGGATGTTCTCTTTGTCTTTGGTTCCAGAGTTCAAACACAACATGCTCAGGGGTGTGTGTTTATGTGTGTGTGTGATTTACCATGTCTGGTATTTTCCAACTTCTCGGATCTGTGGTTTGGCATCTATAAGTAATTTTGGAAAATCCTCGGCCACCCTTCCTTTGACTGTTTCTTCCCTTATGTTCTCTCATTCAGCTCCTCTGTCATTCCAGCTGCCTGTGTGGTCGAGTCTTTGATATAGTCCCACAGGGGATGGCGACTCCATTCTGTTTTTATTAGTATCTTTTCTCTTTTGCGTTTGGGTTCGGGAAACTCCTCCTGACCTATTTCAAGTCCAGCCCTATTTCAGGACTCAGCCATGTTGAGTCTACTGATCAATCTGTAGAGCTTCAGTCACGGTGCTTTTTATATCTAATATTTCCATTTGGCTATTTCTTACAGTATCCATTTCACAGCTGAAATTACCTTCTGATCTTGCACATTATCTGCTTTTTCTATTTATAGCCTTTAACATATTAATCAGAATTATTTTATATCCTCTGTCTGATACTTTCAACATTTGTTTCCTAATGGGTTTGGATTGTGATGATTACTTTGACCCTCCAGACCGTGGTGGTATTTTTTGCCTTTACTTCCCTCCCGTGTGTCTCACAGTTTTGTGGAGGATGGTAGGTACTGAGGCAGTGTTCACTCTGTTCCTTCTTCTATGCTTTTAGTATAGGATTTATTTTCGTCTAGGCAGGATTTGGGCTGGATTTGAAGGTTTTTTTGCTCTAGTTACTGGAGTTGAAATGTGTTGTTGGGATGGACACCACAGATGCTCAGGTGCTCTAGTGATAACTTGTTTTATCTCCCTGGTTGGTGCTAGGTCTTGACTTTGTGTTTCTCCTTTGAGACAGTTTCCCTTTTGTGGGAGTCTCTCCTCATCTTTTGCTGGAGCCTTGTTAGCATGACTGTGGGGTGAGGGCAGAGAGGAGGTGGATTTTCAATTGCATTCTGATTCAATTTCAGACATAGGCAAGTCCTGGGGGCCTGGACCTTGGGTGTGTGGCCTTCACCAGACCTCTTGTCCTCCTGTGGTTGTCACTCTTCCCCACCCCCTCCTCCTCCAGCTGCACAGTCTCCAGGCTACCGTTCAGTCCCTCCTCTTCTGAAGATTAGCCTTTTCCTAGTAAGGAAAGAAAGGAGGAATGAGTCTGTGCTATGTCTCAATGGGGCCTCTGTCCCCTTTTCCAGCAGTGGTGGGACGCCAGTCCTACCATCTCTGCCAACTCAGGCAGTGTTTTCTTTAGTGAGGAAGGATGGGTTAGGTCTCTGTAGATTTTTATAGTGGGGGGCAAAAAGAAGAAGCAGATTCTTTCTGATTTTCCTTGAGATGCTAGTGGATGTGTCCTGGGGCAAAGGCCCATAGGAATGTGACAAGCCCTCAACGTCAGTGTCCCCCATGACACTCACACGACAGCCCACGTTCGGCTTTTAGCAGCTTCTTAAATTTTTCTAGTTAAACTTCCTAGCAGATCCATATCGCACCCAGACATGTCTGCCCCCAGGCAAATGCGTGAGTTTTATTTCTTATGCAGACTTCTGGGTCTCCCCAGAATTCAGGAGCATTATCTGTCCTGTGGCTTTAAGTCTCTGATGGGCTCAAGAAAAGTCATCAATTTTCAATTTGTCTTTCTTTTTTCTTCTTCTAGAATGTGAGTGATATCCTTTTCCAGCTCTGTATACCTCTGAGGCATCTTTTTGTTACTGATGAAATGGCAGGGTTTATTTTAAATGTTTTATTGTGTTTTTGATTAGTTCACCAGGTGTTGCTTCTCAAGGCACCCATATTCCTGTCTTAATCAAATGTCCACATTTCCTGTGACAACCGTGATTTTTTGCATCCCTACATTGGATCTTAAATATAGAAAAATGAGAATTTTCAGGATACCTTTTAAACCCAAAAGTAGCTTGAGGTTTCCCAGAGGGGCCCTGGATAATCACAAAGATTTGTTCGCTCATCTATAAAAAGAGGCAAGCTGGAAATCATTAGGTTTATTTAATATGTTACTATTATGGTTGCATGAGAACACGCGTTGAATTGGAAGAGATGCTGACTGAGCCTTGCAGAGAGAGAAATGCTAGTACTGTAAATATTTCAGAAATGGCATATTTTATAGGAAGTTCCTAGATTATTTGTCAATATCGCACCATCCACGGTAGGTTTTTTTTTTTTTTAAAGATTTTTTTTATTTATTTGAGAGAGAGAATGAGAGACAGAGAGCAAGAGAGGGAGGAAGGTCAGAGGGAGAAGCAGACTCCCTGCCGAGCAGGGAGCCTGATGCGGGACTCGATCCCGGGACTCCGGGATCATGACCTGAGCCGAAGGCAGTCGCTTAACCAACTGAGCCACCCAGGCGCCCCCACAGTAGGTTTTTATTTATCAGAGTCCTCTTGGTGTTTTGCCTGATGATAGTAAGTGACATCAGTCATATTGATGAGGGAGCAGAAGGCAAGCTGAGGACAAAGCAGAAGCTGACACCCTGCAAGCCCCCCCCACCCCCCACCCCCACCCCCGCCTCCCCATCCCACCCCCCCTCCGCCAGGTGGGATATGTGTGACATTCCTCAGGCACTCCTGCCTGCCCTAAAACTAGGGAAAGGAAAAAAAACCACAAATGGTTAACTAATAGAAATCACAGTCCAGCAAGACCCGAGTCTCCCTCAGTTTACCAAGGTTTAGTGATTTACAAGAAAAAAACGTTCTCATCAATAGCCTAACTCCCAGAGACCCATAGACTCAATTTCCTGGAGCCCTAATATTACCCACCCATCCATAGTGATGTGAGAAACAAAGGTAGAAGGGAATGTAAATAAAATAAAATTCCCTTATGACCTGCAGCCCATTGATAAGGACTTGTGATAGGCAGAGTATAACATTCCTCCCAGAAAGTCTTAATGCTAATGCCTTACTAGAGGGAAAGACAACCTTAACCTGACAAAGGCAAGGCCTCCAGTATCTTGCAGGGCCTCTTTAGCATACAAAAATTCTTTTGAAAACCTCCCTTTTTCCTTACGCCCAGCTCCCAAGTATATAATCAGTCACCCCTCACCCTTGTAATGTAGCTCTTTCTGCCCATGGGTCCTGTCCCCGGCTTTAATAAAATCACCTATTTGCACCGAAGACATCTCAAGAATTCTTTCTTGGCCGTCAGCTTCGGACCTCATCTATATTCAAAAACAACATCAATATGTTTACTTATTATTTAAAATTATTACTTGGCCATAACCTTACTTACTTAATTTGAATCTGTTACCCGAAATTGGGTTTGCCTCTTGGTGGGCGTTGAGCCCAAAGACGCAACCAAGCCAAAGAATAGGACAAGGTAGGGTTTTACTTGCAACAAGAAGGGAGAACACCAAGGATCTTTCCCCAAACAGTGTCTCCTGAACAACAGAAAGGGAAACAAGCTAAAGTGTATGCACGTTCATGAAGGGGCTTGCACAGTGGGGAATGTAGCGCAGAATGGGACCGAAGTCACCTTCAGGTGAGAGCATTTAGGTCAAAGTCTCGAGGGCTGAGAAGGTCAGCATCCTCGATTCTCTGGCTCTGTTGGCCAGAACCCGAGTGCTCAGAGGTTCAGATCCCATACAGATAACTCAGAATGTTTGTCGGGTCAATCTTCACTCTTGAACCAGCACTGGGAATTTTACCACGGATTTTTTGTCCTTGATGTGACAAGCTATCTCCTGGCCCCTAGTGGCTCTTCGCTCTTTGCTCTTACATTCTTTCACAAGATGGCCCAGGGCCTAGAAAGACTTTTCTTGTGTCAGGAAAACTGTGGCTCACCTTTCATTTTGGGGGGACTCCTAACTCTTTCTGCCTACAAATCTAGCATCTTCTAGGCCAGATATTCTTAATTACTGACACACCTCAGACCTACCCATGGAGTTTTATAAAAATACCGATGGTGGGACCTCCTCCAGACTTACTGAATCTCTTCACAAGATAATCGTGTTATATTTTGAGTTGTAGAAGAGGGAGAACTCTTCCTCTGCCCTCAAGGTTTTCCAGCTGGACTAAGAATTCAATTTACATGAGACACGTTAACAGGAGGAAAAAACCCAGTTTTGTTTCGTGCACACAAAGGCCTAATAATGAAACTGAGGCCCAAAGAAATGACCAAGGCAGCCAGTTTTTACACATTTTAGACAAAGAGATGATAAATTTGTGAAGAACTTACAGGATAAGGAAAACAGGTGGTTGGGAGCTTTAATTAATAACGAATTCTAGGGGCCCCGGGGTGGCTCAGTTGGTTAAGAGGCTGCGTTTGGCTCAGGTCATGATCTTGGGATCCTGAGATCAAGCCCTGCTCTCACTCTCTCTCAAATAAATAAAAATTAAAAAAAAAAAAAAAGAATTCTAAGCAGAATTTGGGCTGGGGTAGTAGAGTAGTAAAAAAATAATAATAATAACAAGGTTTATTTCTACAGCTTTCTCGACTTGAAAGCCCTGTCTCTAGGGATAAGGATGTCTTTTACTTCTTAGCAGAGACAGGGTATTTTTCACATGGGAGATTTGTTTCCTAGTCTCTGGGGACAGGGGAGGTTCTGAGTGTCTTTGCAAGGGTTGTTTCTCGAGTAGCTTCAATTCAAAATAACCAGTATGTCACTGTGGTCCATTTGGGGGCAGCCTGCCCTGGGCCCCTACACTATGTTACGTCTATTAAGTCTCAAAATTGTTGCATCTTCTATATCAATATTTTTTTCCACAATAAAATGTATATGTTCTTAAAAATCACACGTCAGACTCACAAGTGTTTTTGAATATAGTTGTATTAGTTACAGACATTTTGTCTAATTTTTTGGTATGGTTTTACTATTTTGTCTGTCACATTGTTTGATAACTTTCTTTTTTGAAAAAAAAAATCGAATTCCCTGTAGCATGTAATAGGCCTTTGCATAGTTTGCATATTTACTTATTTTCTTGTATTATTTTTCTAGCTACTTTACCCTAGATAAGGTGCCCTCTGCCTGGTGCCCAGCCCCGCTCCGCAGCCTGCATCACCCAGAGCTGTGGGGGAGAATCTGAATGCGAGTATCCATTTTATTGCCTTTTTTTTTAACTTTCTCATCCGACTGGACTCTTCTTTTATGTTTAGAAGCCATAGTCAACTGTTTTCTCCCCCAACCCCAGAGACGACCTCATTAGCATGGGTTTTAAGTAATTCTTGCAAACATCTCTTTCAGCCACTTTCACCACACACGAAGACACAAACACACACAGAGACCCTGCTTTCCTACCGGACACAGATGCTGTTATTGTTAAGAGTGAGTTGGACAGTTAGGTAGTCAGGCCAGGGTCCCCAACAAGAAAATACGGAGTCAGGACAGCTAAGATCAAACAGCACTGACTTCTGTTTTGCAGCTTGGACAGGACCACACTGATGTTCTGCTTTGCAACCTTTGCAGAAATGACTTCTGCAAAACGTCCTAAAATAAGACAATGAACCATGAAAGCATTTGTCAATATCATGGGCAAGGGACAGTAAAGACCTAAGCCCCCAAATGTCAGGAAAAAAAAGACCATCAGCACGTGGATATTAAGCTAATAGGTAGACATGACCAAAGCCCTGATTGGCACGATTTAGTACACCCTGATTGCTTAAGAAAGTTCCACAAAAGAGCTCATAAAACCCCCTAAACTTAGAAACTCTGGGGGCAACCCACTCAGTTTCCCCTCCCTCTCCAGGAGCTTTGTACTCTTGCTCAGTAAACTTTGCTTTGCTGCCCACCACTCCTCATCTGGTCTACCTCTTCATTCTTCGAAGCGGCGTGACCAAGAACCCACACACTAAGGGGACACAAATCCTGTAACATTATAATGGTAGTAATAAAAACTTACTTAAAATATTATTGATTTGGGGCGCCTGGGTGGCTCAGTTGGTTGGGCGACTGCCTTCGGCTCAGGTCATGATCCTGGAGTCCCGGGATCGAGTCCCGCATCAGGCTCCCTGCTAGGCGGGGAGCCTGCTTCTCCCTCTGACCCTCGCCCCTCTCATGTGCTCTCTGTCTCTCTCATTCTCTCTGTCTCAAAAAAAAAAAAAATCTTAAAAAAATATATATATATTATTGATTTGTATTTCCCTGACGCCGGGTGATGTTGAACACTTTTTCATGTGTCTGTTGGCCATTTGGATGTCTTCTTTGCAGAATGTCTGTTCATGTCTTCTGCCCATTTCTTGACAAATCAAAACCTCAATGAGATCCCACCTCACACCAGTCAGAAGGGCTAAAATTAACAAGTCAGGAAACGACAGATGTTGGCAAGGATGCGGAGAAAGGGGAACTCTCCTACACTGTTGGTGGGAATGAAGTCTGTGTACTAAGAGAAGGAAGTCTGGTGGCCAGGACCCCACTGCCCAGTGGCCAGAGGCTTCAGGCAGCGAGCCTGCTTGTCCTGTCCCAGTCCCTGCCGTCCGGTGGAGGCCACCTCCATCTGCATGCTGCTTTCCCACATTATCTTGTATGGGTTTTTATTATTTATGGATTGTGAGTTCCCCGGGCTTCAGAGCAGTTCGTGCTTGCCTGTGGATCCTCGGTGTCCAGAACATAGTACTAACCCTGTATTTGCCTTTTGAGCTCATTCACAACTTATAGAGAATTCCTGTAAACATATAAAAACCATATCAAAAATTTGACAAGATATTTCACTAGATGCCTATGGCATCATGAGAAATATATTTCTTATAATAGCACACACATGTACATACACAACACGCACACACAGAGACACATACATGCACACACACACACACATCGTTAAGTCCTGTATGAAATCCCTCCAACACTCTCCAGAGCTCTCAAGGATTAAGACGAAATGACCTTCCTGCCCCAGGGGGTGTGTTTGGCTCATCCTCCCTGGTGCCACAGGGCTTCCAGCATTTGGAAGACAGGGCTGGCCTCCCTGCCACTCTAGCCTGAGTCCCACTCCCTGAACGTCAGTGTCTACGCTGGCCACTCTGCACCCCGGTGTTCACCACTGACCTTCTCTGTGCTTGCAAATGCCATTTCTGTCTCCTCTGCCCTCTCCGCACCCCTCCCTGCTGCCTCCATTCATCCTTCCCCAGAGGGCCTCCCCTCCCCAGGAAGATGGCCCTGGCCTCCCGGCCTCTGCCCAGTGAATATTCCTTCTTTGTCCTGCCATTGTGCTTTGCACGTCGTCCTCTAAATCTTGATTTACTTGTCTCTCTTTCTCACCAGACACAATTATCTTTGAAAGCAGAGGCTGTGTTTTGTTTGACTCTGTGTCACCGGAACTTATTTTAGTTCCTAGCAGCAATATTTGTAGAATTAATGAATTATTTATGAGTGAATAAAGGCAAGTAAGAAATAAATTTGACTTAGAAATCTCTTGCTCCTGTGTCTGAGAGGATAATAAGATTAAGATGGGATAAGTGGGTGTAGAAACAGGCTTTGGGAAGAAAAATTGAATTCAGTTCAGACTGTCGAGCATGAGTAAACCGTGGAACACCTAGGCAGGTAGTTAGTAACATTTAACAGATATCTATTCAGAACCTACTGATTGCAAGGCCCAACACGATGCATTAAAAGGGGAGTCACTCTGGGACACCTGGGTGGCTCAGTCGGTGAAGCGTCTGCCTTCAGCTCAGGTCATGATCTCAGGGTTTCCTGCTCAATGGGAAGCCTGCTTCTCCCTCTGCAGCTCCCCCTGCTCATGCTCTCTCTCTCAAATAAATAAATAAAATCTTTTTTAAAAAGAGGGGGGTGGGTGGAGTCACCCTGCCCAGGGCGTATAGCTCTTGAGCCCTCTCTCAGGCAACCAGTAGGACAACAGCTGAAAGTCAGACCAAGGGCTTCTGAGGGCTAGCCGGCTTGCAGGACGAGCCCAAGGGGCAGGTCCTGCTGCAGAGCCACCCTGGGATCACACTGGGGCCAGTGTGCTGGTAAGGATGTATTCTTGCCTAGCTTTTTTGAGCAACGCAGGTGAGCATCTTCCAGCTCTTCTGGACAATCCTGAGTGCAACTGGAACTGCTATTGGGTTTTTTGTTTTTGTTGTTCTTTTTGAATCACGGATTCTTCTGCAGACAAATTTTACACACAAAGTATTTTAAGAAGCCACTGTAACAAGTTTGCAAAAAGAAAGCAAAATGCCTATCCTTTAGGAGTTTATATTCTAAAGAAACACACACACACACACACCATAAAATACATGCGCCATAAAACTTCACAAACTTGTTTGTTCAGAATGAGCTGAGCACAATGTCTGTTTAATGTTGAAAGACAGAGTTTGGGGATATTTTTGTGTATTTCAGAATTGTTTCTTGACGAATGTACATCAGAAATACGTACTGTGTTCTTACTTCCACATTTCTTACCTGCTGAAGAATTACAATGTGATTATTACAGAGCATTGTTACTTGCTATATATATATGACCTAAACACTTAAAGAGTTGCACTTCGTTTACTGGCATACAGCAGTGAATCCTGGAGCTCATCACATTCTCCTCTAATGGACCTTGACCCCCAGGTCACCAAACTTATTTTGCTTTCATTAGAACCTTGAGTTTCCTACTCAGATCTGTGTATCTGATTTTTTTTCTTTCTTTTCATATCTCATGTATTACCCTTCTCTTTTGGAAGAATTTTGTCTTCACCCATCATGAATAGATTTAAGAATTATCCCAGGAGAAAATATTTGGGACATTGTCTTAAATCCTCAGTCACATGAGAAAGAAGGAATATTTCTATAGATATCTTTATCACCTACACTTTTGTTAGGTTTATGAACCAATTAGGTGGAAAGAACATTATTTTAATATTATTTAACATCTAAGATTTTACTAAAGCATTAAAAAAATTTTTGCATCTTGAAGTTTCTCTATTATTTAATAATATTTAAAGAATATTTAAATAATAAAACCTTTAATGTAGCTTGGAAATAGTGAAAAAATTCCTAGCTTTGAATGGTATAAATACTTATGAATGAATATAGATAAAATATATCAACAGGTTTGATGGTTATATATATATAATATATGTTTTGTATTATAAAATATGTTATATATTTTTTATATTTATATTAAAAAATATGTTTTTTATATATATAAAATATATGTATAATACATATATATATTTTAGAGAACTTTGGAGACACTCCACTGAAGACATTTAAAAATGTAATAAACTGATAAATCAATATTCTTTGTCCCTTCTGCCCTCCTCAACCCTCCAGTCTCTCTCTTTCTCTCTCTCTCTCTGTTTTACTGGGTTCATTGAGTAGACATTAATAACATGCATGCACTATGAGAGAGATCAGTAATGTGAAATCCTATTTTTTTAAAGCAAAAACTTAGATGATTTATTTTAACTCTGCATTTATTTAGCACATTTATAAAAATAAGTTCACATGGAAACATTAGGAACAAAATTCACAAGTTTACAGGAAGAGAAGGAAGATTCTTTTTTTTTTTTCCTCTAAAGTTTCTGGTAATTAGGTTTTCTCATTTTATCTAGTTTCATTGTTGAATAGTTTTATTTAGAGTAACCTTAAATAGTGAGATCTTTGGCAACAATAAGGACTCTTACATATATTATCTCTGCTTCAACTCATACATGTATTAATAACAGCTAATTCTGTATTGCTTTTATATATAATTTTATTATAATTTTAACACAATTTTGATATGAGATAAAATGGAAAAAACACTCATAATTTGATTACTTTTGCACAAAATTTGTTCTTTTTTATTGATTTGGTTTTATGTAAACATTTTGCCTACTGTTATATCATGAGTATGTCTTCTTAACCATCTTATTTTAAATCATTTTATATAACATCCTACTGGATAATTTCCTTTACTATTCCATAGTACTGAAAAAATCATTTCATTTCTGATTTTTAATTATGTTCAAAATGTTATAAAATCTTTCTGCATTTATGCATCTTGTATATTTAATAATGCTTCTTTGGAATTGATTACAGAATATGGGATTACTAAACAGCATGAAAATTGTAATGTTTCTTACAGTGTACAGTCTTAGCATTTTGAATTAACAATATGACTTTATAACATGTTTTAGCAAACTCTGAGACAACCAGAGTCACTACCATTCTGTAGACATTAGGCATTTAAACGTTCTAAATGCTTTGTCAATATGTCAAAAGTTTATTTCAATTCAGTTACAAATTACATGAAGTTGAATATTTTTCCATACATATGTTTACTTATTATTTTTACATTTATGTAAATCATATCTCATGAATTTTACAAATTAATCTTCAGAAGTTATATCAGCATTTCTTATGAATTTAAGAAAATCTTCATATGTATTTAAACTTCTAGTTTTCTTCATAGTGTTTTCTTTTTTACTAAGGAGATATATAACTTCAGAAGATTAATTTGTAAAATAAACTTTTGACAAAAACAAAATGATTTTTCAGTACTATGAAAAGGAGAGATTTAATGTTGAATTCAGCAAAATGGAAATATTTTAAATTAATTTAAGAATGTTTAGTTATTTTGTCTAATGATGACTCATCTAAGTCATCATTATATTATCTTTATTTAAAGGAACATCTGTAGTCTTTCAATCCAAATATATGAACATTTCGGTGCATATATGTTAATTCTGTTAGGAAATGTTTTCAGTCCTTGACACTAGTAAATGAAAATTGAAACAAGGAGTCTCAAGGAAAGCAACACGTTCTATAAGTATGTGGGTAATTTAATTCAAAATCACATATTCTTTTTTTTTATTTTTTAAAGATTTTATTTATTTATTTGACAGAGAGAGACAGCGAGAGAGGGAACACAAGCAGGGGGAGTGGGAGAGGGAGAAGCAGGCTTCCCGCGGAGCAGGGAGCCCGATGCGGGCTCGATCCCAGGACCCTGGGACCATGACCTGAGCCGAAGGCAGACGCTTAACGACTGAGCCACCCAGGCGCCCCTAAAATCATATATTCTTTAATATATCTAAGATTAATATGATCGATTGTGTCTTTGCCATTGCAATATAGATTTTATGAGGTACATGTTTCCCCAGCAAGATAGTTTACTTAGAGATTTTTGCTTTAAGTATGGAAGAATTCTGTTGTTGTTGATTATGGAATATTACAATGAAAGTAAATAGAGAGAGAAGCGTAGAAAAATTTCCTATGAAGAGATCGGCTGGTCAAGTGTCAGCGTACATGTGAAAGAATGAGGAAATGTCATGATATACCCTACTGTTAGGAGACATAGAGGGGTGAACATTATCAAAAATATCTCAACCTGAGAAAGATTAAATATGAGAAAATCTAAAAGGAGTAGAATCTCTACTTAAGTGTAGGGTATTTAAAAAAAATTTCAGGAAAGTTTATTTAATTTTGTCCAATACTTTTTCTATATTTTTAAAAGATTTTTATTTTTTATTTTTATTTATTTATTCATTTGAGACACAGAGATACAGAGAGAGAGAGAGCACGAGCAGGGGGAGAGGCAGAGGGAGAGGGAGAAGGGTGCTCCCCCCTGAGCCAGAAGCCTGATTCCAGGACTCTGGGATCACGATCCGAGCCGAAGGCAGACGCCCAACCATCTGAGCCACCCAGGCACCCCTTTTTCTATATTTTTAGGTGATTATTTCCATTGTTCTCTTAATGTGGTGAGTTACACTGATTAATATTTGAACGTTAAGCATTTTTGCAGGATTTCTTGTTTCAGCTCTACATGTAAAGATCTCAGAAGTCCTGTCCTTACAACAAGAAAAAAAGAAAAAAAAAAAAACAAAAAACAAGCAATGACTTTTTTTGGACTCATCAGAGAACTGAGGTCACAGTGAGAATGGCCACCTCCAAAGGGAGATAGTAAATGCAGAGAATCAGAGCTGAGATCAGCTTTCCTGGAGCACAGCTTGTTAGAAGCACAAGCTGGTAAGAACCCACACACAGTAACTTTGACCGGATGCTGCAGGTGAGGGTGGGCTAGCATGAACGAGAGAGACCTGGGGGACCCCCACGCTTGCAGACGACCTGGGTCTAGCAATTCCAGCAGACAGAGGTAGTATGTTATATTCAGAGTAGGTATCAGTCCAACCATATCAAGTATATCAATATTCAATTAAATGTCAGTAGTCCGAAAATACCAATTAAAAGACAATGATTGTCAGAGTGGATTAAAAGCAAACAAATGTAACCTCACGATATGTTGTCGACAAGAAACCCATTTTAAATTTAAAGACAAAAATCAGTTACAAGCAAAGGGTTGGAGAAAGATACCATGCTAACATGAACCCAGAGAAGGCTGGAGTAGCTGTATGAATTTCAGACAAACATACTTTAAACAAAGAAAATTGTCAGAGATCAAGAGAGGGGCATTACAGATGTTAAAGGAGTCAATTTTCCAGGAAGACATAACAATGCTTCATGTGTGCGTACCTAGTAAAAGAACGTCAAAATACATGAAACTTGCTATCTCAGCAAATATTTTGAAACTTACAAATATGGTTTATCTATTTTCTTTTTAAGAAAAGTGATCATCTCCTTGGATTCCCTAGTTCTCTGTTCCACAAATCAGCTCAACCTGACTACTGAAATGGACAGCAACAACAACAAAATCCAACAGCTTTATTTTGGGGGCGTGAGCGTAATTTTAGAAATATTTTCACTTCAATCTCTGAAATCTTTATTTAAATAATTTAAAATTCTCTTTTAATTAAGAACTTATATTAGTTATAAAAATGAGAAATTTGCAATATAAGATTAAAATCATTGCAAATGTGTAAGACACTGAGGGACATTTGTAACCTCCTGATGCCATTGAAGTTTTTGTTTCAACTGAGGGGCTTCTAAAGAATGACAAAGGATGCCAGGAACTCTTGATTTTGGAATAAAACAGTAACAGTCAGTTGAGCAAGCCTCAATTATATTTTCATGAGAATGTAAATCTGCCTTAACATGATTTTTCTCTTGCTGCAGAAAACCTAAGCACAACTTTGCCTTTGTAAACAATTAAAAAGTATGCAACATTGGAAGGAAAATCACTAGAATTGTTTTCAAATAATAAAAAAAAATTTTAAGTGTGGAACAAAATTCAAAAAAGACGTTTTTGAAAACTTCTTAAAGATCATTTTCAGAATCACCTTGGGAAGTGAATCTGAAGTAACAGGGGAGCTTTTGGGAAGAAAGACCCTTCTGTTGATGTGCCCCAATCCATTTGGGGGGGGGCCCAGGATGGGCCAACCGAGATGGGATCTGCAGGTCAACTGCACCCAAGGGTATGTTTTAATAGTTCGAAAGAGAACAAATGATTAACCAACCTGGATTTTAAAATTATAGTTAAATCCAAGTATTGGTTTCAGGGATGCACCATTATGCTGGTTTTTGTTACTGTATTTCTAGCTATGTCTCTGTAAACGTTAGTTTTACATAATTGTTAATAACATAGTTAAATTTAATGGCCCTTCCTAGTACCCAGTTATAAGCTATTCTAAAAAATGTCCTTTTCTATTGCATTATGATTGAGAGTATATTGAAAAGTAGAAAGCAATGCAAACATGGGAGATGTGTGATACAATGATTATTACCTTCTTTCCATCCCATTTTGCATGAATGTGAAAGTTGGCATATTATGGCTTACTGTATTATCAGAGGTTTAAAACAAAATTTTGGAGCAGCTCTGAGTTTTAGAAACATTACTAGCAATGACTTGTGTTCAACTTTGGACTACCTCAAAAGGCATATACACACTCCTTTTTCCCTTCTTGGTTCTGTGCACATAAATTTTTTGTAATATTCTTGTCCTTGTGTATGGGGAACAGTGTGAGGGAGCTGTGGGTCATGTCCAGTAGAGTTTTTGGCTATGATACCTAGAATTCTGGCAGGCATGATAATGGTTAAAAGGTATTGTGAGGGCTTAAACGTTTCAGCCAAATGTTCCAATGTAACTCTTACTTTGCAACATGGAAGCTAAAATTCATGGTTGTATGTTTCCATTTCAAAAAAAGTAAGTACAAAAGATGAAATCAAGCCCTGGGAATGGGCTTCATGTTTAATGGCCTTGATGTACTATATAAAATCAATGCACTTTTCACTTATCAGCTGCTCCAAATCCTCCTCATTCTTTATGAAATGGAAATAGGAAGCACAAAACTTCTACTGTAATTACTCCAGATAATAGAAGACTCTTTTGACCTGGTTTTTCTTTTTTCTTTTCTTTTTTTCTTTCCTTTTTTTTGTGTGTGTGTGTGAGTGGGCTGCTAAAAAAAAGCTTGTCTCTAAACCCATTGTGGGGAAAGACCTACAAAGAGCTACCCCTTTGATCACAATAGGAACAGCCTCCTTAACCTCATAATTAGCCTGTGACAGGTAAGTCAGTTTCGGTCACGTGGTCGGTAGGATCTAGTTTTTCAGGATGATTCTCTATTATTTCGATGTATGAAAAATAGGGAAAAGTGGTTTATTCCTGTTGATACTCCTTGTTTTAGCAGCTCTTTTTGATACAGTGGTCCCTGCAACTGTACTTTCTCACACTCACAAGCTTGTCACTGATGATACTGAGTGAGGCTAGGACAAAACATAACTGCAGGGAAACATGGCTTTATTCACAGTTAATGACTTGTTGGCCCTATTATTTTTCTCCTTCCAAATAATGTTACTATGCTGAGGCAGAAGATGCATCCAGGCCCCCGTATACTAAGTAAGTATGGAGAAATCTCAAGCAGCTCATTCCTAGTGGCAAAGTTCAATCTATTATCACCCCACTTTTTTGTTGGACACCTATGCTTTCAGTTAGGGGCAAGACTCTGGGTCTCAGAATGAAAAACCATTCAAGGGAACGAATCACATAGATGAGGTTCACTCGTATTCTATTTATTCTAAGGCACATTATTAAAGAGCAGTTAACCCTCGGGGAGGGGTGGGGTGGGGGAGGAGATGGCATTGCTCTGTGACTGTAGGTCCAAACACAGGGATTTATAAAGACAAGGAAGCTGGATTGGATGCTTCCTGAGTACCAGGCATTCTTTTCCAAATACTGTGTTCTCACGGAAGGTTTCTGAAGTTAATGTTGTCATTATCCCTCATGCTGAACAAAAAAACAGCTGAAGTATAGAAGGTTAATTGTCCTTGGACCTGAGCTCTATCTGTCTACTACCCCAGGGCACAAACTCTTTACCACCATGCTCTGGGGCCTCCTCATGTCAAAGGTGGTTAGGATTTAAGACATTATGACAGAGCAGAGTAAACCTTTTTCAAGTTTGGTATCTTAGGATGGAAAAACACCAAATATTTTACCAGAGGGACGGGGCTAGAGAGGAAGTGGACTAAAAGACAATTCCTTCTTCTAAAACAAAAAATGGCTGGACAGCTATTTGTTAGTTAAAAATACTACCAATATTTTTATTTAATTGAACTTGTCCTGAACATATAAAATTGCCTGCATAAATTCTAGCCAAAGAACCATCTGTTTTCTTCCTCTTTAATGACTTTGCCAGCATGTGTTTTTCCAACATTTGTGCAGAATTCCCGAGAGCCTTGTAGAGACATGCTAAGGAACCCCATGGGCTGCATTTGGAACACCAGGTAATATTTCATGTTCTGATTACTGTGAAGAAAGCAAGAGGCTTTTTAATTGTGTTAGAAGAAAAGGAGATAAATATAAAAAAAACAGCATAAATTTTTGGAGTCTCATGTAAAATCAAATCTACTTGACCTGACACACTCTAAAATTGGGTGCAAACATCAAGTCTTGCAATCTTTGGTTGCAACTGGAAAACATCATGTAGAAAGATTTGGTATTTTTTATAAAGCTTTCCTGAGGGGGAAAAAACCCCATAATACTCTGTCAGGTTAGCTCGTTTCTGTGATTTAGTTTATCTTTGACCTACTTTTTGTGGCATTCATCAAATAAATATTTCTTATTCTCAGAAATGTGCATTAGAGATATGGTGAGACTGTCAAAGTTTATTATAAGAGAAAGTTTATTACAAGGTTCTTGGTTATTTAGATTAACCTCATTATAAATACTCATAGAACTTTATACCCAGATACACAAAAATAAATTATACTTGCAACCATGTTTTACTTTATTGTCTTCGTATTTTTGTGTTTGTGTGTCTACACAGCATGATGAAGTAAACAAATGTGAGTCTGGCTTGAAATAAGAAAATAGAATCACCTAATGGATTGGAAGACAGTCTGAGACTTATGACCTGTGCTGAAGACCATCAGGAGTGTGGTCAGGCCCCCACCGAGGGCCACCTGCCCTCTTGTTGGCTCTGAAGGAAATTACCTAAGCAAGCCACATTTCTTCACTGTGTACACACGGGTATACAAATTTTGTGCATATGAACAGACTTGTAAATGTAAAACCAGCATTTATATATACTTGGGTGAGCATTTATTTAGATTGCACCCTCTATGATACAGTCAACCGATACGGCTGTGAGTAGATACATTTTACTCACAATGTAGAGCTGTCTGTTCACTAACATTGTTTGCATGCCATTTAATATTTTAGAATGTAAAGATGATGCTGCAACTTCAGGGAAAAAAAATGGATCGAAAGAAATTCAGTCTGCAGGGAATCAGGTATAAAAACCACGTAGTAGGGGCGCCTGCGTGGCTCAGTCGGTGAACCATCTGCCTTCGGCTCAGGTCATGATCTCAGGTGCTGGGATCGAGCCCCACATCGGGCTCCCTGCTCAGTGGGAAGCCTGCTTCTCCCTCTCCCTGTGCGTCTCTCTCAAATAAATAAAATCTTAAAAAAAAATAAAACCACATTTCGGAGTTATCCATCATGATGATGCATTTCCCAGGGTTGTAGCCAACTTTGCTCCTTGTACTTGGAGAGGAAAGGGTTAAGGGTGGGCACTGGAGTTAGACAAGTGGTTTCCAGTTTAGGCTCTGCTTCTGTCAGGGCAAACTATGAATGTCTCTGTACTTCAATTCCTTCTTGTGGAAAATGGGCAAATGATGGTCACCCCCGACTTCTGGTTTACTCCTTCTCATGACGTAAATAAAGATTTCAGTATGTCACTCATCCTCATTCTCTCCTGTATTCATTTTGATGTTTTCAATCTCTGTGCAGATTATCCCTGCAACATCCCAGGCTTCTATGTTCTTGCCCTCCTCCTTATTTCAACAACACACTCGCATGTTTGAAATATAAATACATATTATGTTCTGTTTGTAAAAATAGAACACATCATTCCATTAGAAGTGTATGAAAAGACTCATTCAGCAAGATACTTTTAGATACAAGAATGATACAGTAATGATAAAACAGAATGAATTGTACAGTTGTATGTTTCTACAACCACAAGAGGAAGAAATTGAGGTGCAGTTTGGGGAAATTCATACAGAGGAAAATCCCTGAAATAATGGGGAAGTGGTTGGTGTGGTAGTTAAACAGGAATGTATTGAACTTGAAGATTTCTTGAGATCATGTTGGGCACTGCTCATGCTGGTCATTCCTCTTGCTATGTGGTCTGAGCAGAGAGAGGAGTGCAAAAAAACTAAATATCTGTGCATCACTGTGGCTCTGTTTTTCTCCCTATTGCAAGTTACTGTTGCCTGGAAAGACGCTCGAGGGAGCAGGGTGGGAGAGTCAGCTGTCAAAATAGATTTCTTTTTGTATTGTTAGCAGAGACAAATTCAGTTGGGACGTGTAGAAAGTTATTGCCACAAAAGGAGAAGAGAGCATATGCCAAGAACACAGAAAAATACATATTTCTGAAATAGATTTTTTGCAAAACCAAAATTACACTATAGTTTCTCTATGTCCTCAATAAAAAAATTACGATAAAAGAACAGGTCATTGTAGAGACAATAAAAGCAAAATTGAGAATAGTTGGAATGGAAAATGTTAGCAAAGATTTTTTAAAAAGCAAGAAGACAAACAAGATATTCTAAATAACAGGTTTTTATATAACAGAAATTGAATTAGTGACTTAACACATTTGTGAACCAGTCACAGAGAGGAAAGAAAGTAAGTGGGGTAGGATAGGGTATAAGATACTGAATATATGATGGAGCCTTTACAATACATAAGGAAAAAATGGAACGACTGTAGGAAGAGATGTAATCAAATATAGAGAGAAAAAAGGTTCGTGGATGAGTAAAACATTCTCTGATTTTGTAGAAAACTTGCCAGTCGGAGACAACAGAAGCAAAGATTCACACCTGGTCATAATCAGGGGACCACTTAACTGGCATTCAGATTTTTAAAAATAAAATTAAAGTTATTTACAAAATAGTGCAAATAAAGTGACTGCATCCTTCTTCACAGTTATTTAACAAACCAGAAAAATAATGGCATGATACCTACAAATGCTGAGTGGAAAAATGTTTGAACCAATATACATCCTTATCCCCCCCCAACAGATGTGTAACTCGTAACATTGAACGCCTCTGCAGTTCCTGAAAATATCATTTGAAGTCTGAGCCACTGAGAAATAAGTCCTATAAAGGTAGGAAATATAAATATATAAGTATATATTGAAATAGTAGGCAAATATCATAGTAAGAAACAGACCAGCCATCCCCTGGAAATCATATCAAAATCAAAATTGCTATTACAATGGAAAAATTGAATGCTGAAGATGAATAATCTTTTAAAAATCATTTGTGTTGCTATCAAAGTGACATAGTTTATGGTCTTAGATAAAACCAACAAATACCATTTCAGGTGTAGGTTTAGAAAACGGAAGTAGAATAAGATAAGCCATTCATTTTTTGTGAAGGAGAAAGATTCAGTTTGACAGCATATAAAATGTGATTTAAAAATTCATTGGGTTCTGGAAACTGTTTTGTTTTTTTTTTTAGAGTTCTGGAAAATTCTTAGTTTTTATCTCGTCAAATATTTCCATTGACCCATTTTTTTTTTCAGCCTCTTTCTGGAATTCTGGTTTGATATGGTTTTAGTGTTCTCCCTCCTTCCTCCATGTCTCTTATCCTTTTTTTCCCTTTTTTTTAAGATCACAATATTTACTTAGCCTTCTATTTTAAGAGAGTGCTTTGGCCTAACCTCTCCTTTATATTTTCTATCTCTTTGTCCATCTGTTCTGTTTTCTGGATAATTTATTCAGATCCATTCTCCACTGCATGAACTCTTTCTTTTTAATGTTTTTTTTATTCCTATTTATTGCTGAACGGCATTATTTCATGCATGCAAATAAAACCCAGAGCCTTGTTAAAATAATCTTTTCTTTTTTGCCGATGTAATCATGCTTAAGATGAACTGTGTGTTGGGCGGCCAGACATACCTGCTCGCTGCCAAGCCCTCCGCCACTAAAATACTGGAATACTTGGATTCCAACTTTGTTTATTTTGCTTTTGTAACTTTGGGGTTTTGTTTTATGAGGATACCTTCCATCACTTTATGAGGATTACCTTCCAGTAAAGTTAGAATAGACAAAAGAATATTTCAAAACTTTTGGCTCCTGAGATCACTTAAAAATGACTGACCTTCCAATAATAGATAAAATAATTTAAAATATAATTTTAAAATACATAGGATTTTTCATTTGAAATTACTGTTAAGGAAAAAAGGCAGAGACTTGGTGTTATGGGTTATGTTCCCCCCCCAAAAGACATGGTGAAGTTCTAAGCCCAAGGATTAACATTAGAATGTGACCTTCTTTGGAAATAGGGTCTTCACAGAGATAAGAAAGTGAAAGTGAGGGATGTGGCTGCAGGCAGAGCCTCCACTCCAGGATAAGCAATATTGGTTGGATCAGCATGGGGGAGAGGTATAAATGCTTTCTCTTCTGTTCCTAGGAAACTGTGTGACTTGGCATGGCAGCAGACGGTACCTTTCTGTATCCTCTCAGATCCTCCTCCTGTTCCACATTCTTAGAGAGGTTTCTGGAATTCCAATCCTCTCAATGTTTTCTCTTCCGGGTTCCCTGATTTTGTAAGATGATGTTACTTCCTGTTCAAATGCAAAGCAAACAACCAAGGGCCCTCTCCAATCCCTTCCAGCCCTATGGTAGAAGGTCCCAAAGAATGCAATGTTCATTGTTCTAACTCAGTGTTGCTCAGTGGGGCTTGACTGGCATTAGGGGTACCATGATTCTTTGCACCTGTGGAACCACTCGATGCCAGCTGCACTCCTGGCCCAGCGATACCATTAAACAGAACAGACACAAAGATTTCCAAATGCCCTTTGGGGTCAATACTATCCCTGCTGAGAATTCCTATGGTTAATGCTATCGAAATCCGTTCAGTTGGAGGGGTTATTCCCTAATTATGTGGGGTGGTGTGTGTGCACCTCGGCATCTGAGGAGTGGACGATTTATTGGGGGGGGAAAGGAAGAACTATGAAGAAGCAATGTATGTTTGAGTGACGTGTCATCAAAATTATCAATGTGTTCATATTATAGGAAACATACAAATAAGGTACACTCTCAGATCCCTCCTGCATCTGGTTTACAAGGGGAAAGAGCTCTGTGTCGATGTGGTGGAGCAAGGTGGGAGTCCACAGACAGAATCCACAAAAGAAGGTAGAATGGCCAACATGAGGTGTGAGTAGCAATTAGAGAAAGTAGAAGAGTTTGGGAGACTTGAAAGTTGGGGGTGAAAGTAGAGCATTAGGGGGGCAGCTGCCTTCCTGGGAAGACGGTGGGCTGGGCTCACAAGAATAAGAGAAGATTTAAATACTTCTCGGCAGCAAGCATATACTTTTCTCTCCCCAGTAGAGAGAAATTGAATAAAGATAGAAATGCTTCTAATTTCCTTTTGATTGATGTGAGTGATTTGATGTATGTATTTGGAGGAGATGAGAGAAAAGCTGCACCAAGCCTCAGCCACAAGGATAGTTATTAAAGCACGTGATTGTCATTAAGAACGCCAGTCCTATTTTCACCAGCATTATTTACAATTTTAAAGACATGTTTTTGAAATTTAGAAAACCTCATATTAAGGCCCTGACATTTGCTTTATTGGATGTCCATTCAAATAAAGACATAATAGGAAAAATTTCATTTGAGCATTTTCTATACAGACAATATTGTGCATCCATTTGGCAGGATAATAATAATTATTATTATTGAAACCTATTAAAATGACTTTGAAGTTGGCTTGCCCATTTCAGAAAAATGATTATTTTAGATTTCCTGAAATGAAAGCTGATGCTAATACTTTTATTGCATGCTTTATTTCTCTATAATATGCCATGAAGAAATATTTCATTAATCTGACATAAAATTAAATATTTAAAGTTATGAATTGGTATTTAGGAAGATATAAGCAGGCATTGTATTAACAGAAAATATTCAGGAATACCGCTTGGCATGGGCCCTAGTATTTTTATGAAAATTAAAATACTTATTGTATTCTATCTTGCATATCGAGGTTTTGGCTTTTGTCTCTCAGTGTACACATTGTTGTGATCAATTTAGCAACATGCATGGAAATCACACAGATATTAGCATAATACAAAGTAGTTATAGAATGAGGATTGGAGGGGCGCCTGGGTGGCTCAGTCGTTAAGCGTCTGCCTTCGGCTCAGGTCATGATCCCAGGGTCCTGGGATCGAGTCCCACATCGGGCTCCCTGCTCGGCGGGAAGCCTGCTTCTCCCTCTCCCACTCCCCCTGCTTGTGTTCCTGCTCTCGCTATCTCTCTCTCTGTCAAATAAATAAATAAAATCTTTAAAAAAAAAAAAAAGAATGAGGATTGGAATACGTTGCCTTATGCAGCATTTAGAATGGGAATGTTTTAGCTGGATGATATTGAAAATTAGCCCATTAGTTTATAATCTGATTGATATTAAGAAGCCCTATCTGTGTTTTGGTCACATTACTGAAATTAATTCAAAATGTTTCCACCCTAAGACTGAGCCCCACAGACCCTGATGGCCTCTGTTCAGGAACGCATGCACCACTTCTGAAATCCTGGGGCTTAGATGTTACGTGCAGGAGTAAAGTGATTCTCATGTTTGACTGTAAATGGCTAGTCGAGTCATAAATGTATTGGGTTCTAAAGGAGATGTATGTTAATTTGTGTAACATTGCTGAGCTATGCCGAGGAGAAAATCAGCAGCTTTTCAGAGGGCGGTAGCTGCCCCTGGTCGGTTCATGCAGCGTCAGAAGAGGTCTATTAAATCGCAGGGCGGGAGCACCCCAAAGGAGGACGTGGAAGCAGGGCACTGGGGTTTCGTATCATTGAAATGCTACATTTCCCTAAATTTTCATGATGGATTCTGGCAGGGCTTTGCAGGACAGAGCGAGATATTTGCCTCCAGCTGGCAAGAAGGAACTAAGAGAAAAAAGAAAAGCGTAAACAGTATCAATTCCAGAAAACAGAAAGAGGACTTCAGGGGCCACCCGCCTGCACACCATCTGCTCACATGTGGGCAACCTGAGGGCAACCCCCTGTTTGCAAAGGGACACGCGTGGCAGGTAGAGCCAAGAGAGATGGGAGAAAAGGCGCTGTCCACGGTGTCATTCCCGCTCGTCTCTTCTGGAAGGAGACTAGTGTAAGCCAGCCCTGGGCTTTCCCAGGGAGGCACTTACTACCGTCATGGCAAAAGTGGAATGATAAAAGATCGCTTCAGGAAGAGGAAGAAATAAATTACATCATCTGCAAATCTGAGAGCAGCTTCCCATCTGGTAAATATGTTTGCCTTCAGCTTGCTTATCTATTCTCCTAACCTGAAGAATGGCTCCTGAGTTTTCACCTCATTGGCCTGACCCATCCTGCAAGGTGTGTGTCATATACCGAGACACGAAAGAAAGACTCTACATAGCTGTATTTTGAGCAGTAAAATCAGTGGTCTATTTTCTGGGGCCAAAGTTGCTCCCTGAATGTAGGCTAGAGGACGTGATGACAATGAATCAGGCTCTAGGACTTTCTGAGTAGTGAAACATAAAAGAACATTTTCCTGGGGTTTATTTTCAGAAAGCTGAAATCCAGTATCTTAGAGGTAATTTAAAAAAGTCTTATCAAATGTTTTCTGTAATTGCCCAAGGCATAAAATCCATAGTATTTAATGCAACCCCCCTTCTATTTGGCAGGTGAGGAAATAGGGATTGGGTGCCATAGATGAAAGGTACGTGGAGGAGGTAGCTGAAGCACAGTGTTGGGAGAAAATAATGAAAATGTGAATAAATGATAAGAGAGAACATTGATCAATTGATCATTTCAGAGCAGGTGACCTAAGAAGCCCTCTGGTACAAGATTGAGCAATAAAACATCACAACGTGGCTTCAGAAACTAACTAAAGTTCAGGTAAGCTTCCGCGTACTTCTGCTAAAGAAAATCAGATTACCGGAGTCTGGATGTGGGATTAGAGATATATTATCAACACGGAAGACAAAGAATTTAACCCAGTGTGAAAAGATAGGTCTTCTAGTCCTTCAAGTGGAGCAGCATTTTGCCAAAAACATGTTTTTACTGATCCTCCCAGTTCCCAGTCTTTGTCACCTTCTGTACCAATTTGTTACACCTACGGAGCGGGGGTCTGCTAGTGACCCTCGCAGGTATGCACTCAGCACTGGGCTGCAGAAGCGAATGGTCAGAGTGGGCTTCACCCTGACACTGTCTGCATACATCCAGGAGATGCTGCTTCGGACAGCTCCCACAAAACCCGAGGCAGGCAGCGTTCTCAACATAGGGAATGGCTTCGCTGAATTGTTGGTTTGACTTCTGCTCACACCCAGCCCCGTGGACGTGAGTAAGTCCCAGAGAAGTTGGAGGTGGCCTTTGTTTAATGCTGTTGGCTACGGATTATTTAGACTCTTGAGGATCCCTTGTGGATTTCCCAATCATTGTTTTTGTAGCTACAACTTGTTACAGGAGTGCGGATCTAGAAATCAAAGCTCTGGAGGTGTGTGAGGGAAATCACCTGGTGGGTGTTTAAGAACACCAATGCTATATGCTATATGATCACAAGCACTGTAAAGCTCAGTTTCAGTTGACAAGGAATGGGGATTGTTTGGCTGAAAAGCTGTGCATTGTTAAGCAGGCTGTCTTAAATTAACACATGTATTCATTTCAGTATCAGAAACAACCACCATATTTTTCTCCCTGTATACACTTCCTTTGTAAATGTTCTCTGTTATAAGTGCCTCAAAATTAAATAACATTAAATAGCAAACACTGGCTTATTAAAATTAAAACGAAGCAATGATGACAAGTACTATAATAAAAACAAATGTGAGCTCAGGCCCTGAAACCTCATGTGGTTCTCAGAAACACATTAGAAATCCAGATGAACATTTTTAAATGTTTACTCAAGTCATGGTAAAAACACTAAATTTTCATAAACGACTCATATTGTTGGAATCCAGTTAGAGAAATTCACCTAAAAGATGCCCCAAGGTAGTCATATCAAAGATTTCTTTTTCAATGTCTGTGTAATAGACAAAATTGATGAGCATGATGGATGAAGAAGTTAAATAATTTTTATTGGCTCTTATAAGTTTGATAATTTAAGACACAGAGAATAGATATACATTTGAGGCCTTTCACACAAACAATAACATTTTCAGGACAGTCCACACACAAAAATAAAGGCATTCGCCCAGGCTAGGGAAGAGACAGGAGAAACATCTTTGCCTGCCCTGGGAGCAGAGGAACGGGTTTCCTGATCCTCGAGGAGCCTTGGATAGGAAGCAAGACACCAGGAAGCAATGACCATGTTGCCTCACCAACGGTCTCTGTGGTCCAAGAGCACCACAGACCACATGACTGGCTGCACCATGAGACCCCATGGACACCTCTTTGCTCATCTGTGACCTGAGGACTGAGGCCATGTGCTCTGACCCATCTTGGCATGACAGAAGACCCTAGGACCCAAAATCCTGTGGGGCAGGGACAAGGGACAATGGAAGCTGGAGTCAGAAATTAACTGGAACTATAGAAACTGAAGTTATATATATCATGGACTCGATACTCATTCATATAGGCCTATCTAAATATTATCTTTAATAGAAAGGAATTTGGATGGATGGGCTGCCCACTGGGGTCATGAAGACTCGTTTCCATGGCTTGTTAACTTAGAATATACTCATTTATTTCTGGGAAAATAAACATGCTTTACCTCATGATCCTGTTCCTCTAGATCCCAAGTTCAGAGACTGGCTTTCACTATTCTTAAGGTAAAGGTATTGTCCTGATGGCAATGGTTTTAAGTAACATCTCACTGCTTTTTCCTTTTCTAAAACCCAATATCAGGATTATATTATTGTTAGAAATTTCTTTGTTAGAAGAAGAAAAGTTAATTATTCATCTGCTGTCTACAATCTAAGGAAAAGTCTGCCTGCTGATCCTTATAATTGTTACTAACATAATTGCGCAATGAATAGGGAGTGTCATAGGACCCAGTATTGTTTCCAAAGAGACTACTGGGCAAAACAACAACAACAACAAAAAACTTATGATGCCTTTTAGTGAAAATAAGGAGAATTTAGTATAATCCTGATATGTTTATGTTCACAGATTGTTTTTCCTAATATGCTTTCAAATTAGGAGGCTTGATATCTGTATCAGACAGGATCAAGTTGGGAAAACAGAAACCCCAACAGTTTTTTTGTTTGTTTGTTTTGTTTTGTTTTTACCCGAGAGTATTTAATACAGGATATTGGTTACACAGGTATTGGAAGACTGGAAAACAGAGGGGAAGTGGTTTGGGGCCCAGAGAAGTACACCTCAAGAGCCACTGATGAAAGGAGCAGTGGTTGGGGGTTATCTACACGTGGAACCTTGGTTGAGGCCTGTGGTTACGAACCTGGACTCGGAGCAGGGAGGGGGTCTAGCTGGTACCAGCAATTCATGAGTCCTGAGGAGCCTCTGCTAAGCTGGGACCCAGACCTCTAAGGGAAGGGTGCAGGTGGACAGCTGTTGGAACCTCAGGATTTCAGACAAGGGCTCACCACACTGGGAGCCACACATGTGAGGAGTGGGAGGCGACTACCTCTAGGCTGGTGCTACTATTTCTGAAAGATGTGATGAAGTGGTTCTGGCAGGCAGGAAAATGTCTGGAATAGAACCAGCTGTTACTGGGAACCCACAACTGCTGCCAAATGGAGGGACATTGTTGGTGGAAACGGCAGGACAAATAGAGCAGACCAAGCTCAAGCTACATCCTCCTGCCTTCCCGTCTCCCCCCAGCAGCCCGCGGCAGCTGCGTGAGCTAACAGAAAGCGAGCTGACAAAGAAGTGCAGACTGTAGGTACCTCCAGCATGGGAGCCTTGTGGGGAGATGATAGGCACATCTCTGATGTTGCCTATCAACAACAGTTCAGCAGCCTGCACACGCCCCACCTCCCCTCCCCCGAGCTGGACGCTCGGCGGCCAAGGACAGCCGCCCACACACACAGGTGTAATCCCGCACAGTGGCGATAACACTTGTGCTCTCTTGCCTGACGGGAAGCAAGTGTCCTTTATACAAAGGAAGACTTCTTGTCCTCTCTCCAAAACAAGTGGGGAACAAAGAACAAAACAGAAGTCTATGAAATCTGTATCCCTCGAACAGTTATGGTGGAAGGACTCACACGGTATTGGTTGCTGCCACACAATGTGGGCAGGGGACTCTGTCCGGGATCCAGGGATTCTCTGGGACATCTCTCACCTACTGTGTCATGTACTGACAGTGACAGCAAGGCTGCAGCAACCGAAGCAAACCAGGGCCGCAGAGGGTTTAGGAAAGAGTGCAAGATCCAGTTGTTCCATTAAAGACACCTGCTAGCCAAGATTCCAGGAGGGGAAAAGGCCGGTTGGAATGGCTGATGGAAGAAGGAAGCCGGGGGTACTCAGAGAAATGAGAGCCGTGGCAGTAAGGCGGATCTTCTCTCTCCCGTGTTTGATGCACTCATGCTTGTGAGTGGACCATATTCTTGCTTGTTATCTCCTCCTGAGTGTGTGTGTGGGTGGGTGGGTGCCTATCATCTCTCTCTCATCATCATCTATCCGCCCATCTGTCATCTATATGCCAATATTTTCCTGTTTTCTTTCCCCTTACTAATTTACATAGGAGTTGTACGTAAGAGGTAGTTATAATTTAGCCTTTGAGCTATAGAGTATTCAGTTGGGACCATGCCTGAATTTGAAGAATAATTAACATTGCCCCAGGGACACATACAGTGATTGTTATGATAATCAACCAAATTGGTATATGCGTTTAAGAGAGATGAAACCTAAACCCCCATGAACTGGGCTATTAGTTAGGTATAAACATGACAATACAATGAATATTTATCAGTGTTAGAAGCTATTCGTAATGTATTCTTGAATGATTTTTTTTAAGTACACAAAGTCACGTGGGAGATTTCCATTTTATCCCTACCGGTAGCGGATTTGCTCTCTCACTATAAACATCTGCAAAACTGGACAAGAAGCTTATCGAACATTTTCCCAGATATTAGAAAAGAGGCACACAGGAGACAGATGCGGGGAGCCCCACAGTTGACCCACTTGACGTGGAGGAAGGCACCCTCCCAACCCAGCGCGGGAGTGGGAACCAAGCAGCACACAGTGGGCCCGCTGGGCTCAGGACCAGGGATGATTTGGGAGGACCAGCAGCTGGAGTCAGTGAGAGAGAGGAACGGGAGGGATACACGGAGACCGGGTGTCTTTTAGGCCCTTGTCTGAGTACTCAGCTGTGCCTGGGATGCTGAAACCCCATGAGGCTCGGGGCTCCGGGGAACAGTTATTGTAGTTCCGCCGTCGCTGGACAATTCCCGGAGCCCCGAGAGCTGGAGAGGAGAAAACTCGCTGACCACCGGTGTGCTCAGGCTTCGCGAGTCAGGGCTGCTCCTGACGCATGCGGGTCAGCTCACGAGCAAGCCTCACCGCCTTCTCCTGAAGATGCCGTGATGTTACAGCATTTACCATTGCTTGACACCCATTCTGGGCCCTGCCGGGTTTTAAGCACGCCACATACATTACACACGCTACCCTCGAAAGAGCTCCGTGAGTTAGACCCTAGTATTAACCCCATCTCACTGAGAGGAAAGGAAGGCATCAATAAGCAGGTGTCACAGCTGCTCCAGAGGAACCAGGCTTTGCACCTCCCGCTCTGCCTTGGGTCCTCCCTCTCAGCAACTCTCTCCCCTGCCTGGAAGTGGGTAGACCAGGATATTAACAATGACCATGTCATTGTAACGGCATGGTGGTTACTTTAAAACGTCCCGTATTTCGCTTATATGCATTTTTATTCATTTTTTGTCATTTAAAATTTTTTCTAATTTTAATTTTTATTATTTGTATGCCTTCCTAAATGTTTCTAAAATGAATATTTTCTCAGATTGTAATACAAACGGATTTATTTTAGCTGAGAATATAACAATGGTTGTGAAAAATGTACAGAGATGCAATCTTTTTTTTTTTTTAAAGATTTTATTTATTTATTTGACAAAGAGAGACACAGGGAGAGAGGGAACACAAGCAGGGGGAGTGGGAGAGGGAGAAGCAAGCTTCCCGCGGAGCCAGGAGCCTGATGCGGGGCTCGATGCCAGGACCCCGGGACCATGACCTGCGCCAAAGGCAGACGCTCAACGACTGAGCCACCCAGGCACCCCAAGGTGCAATCTTTTTATTTATTTATTTATTTTAAATCTTTTTTTTTTTTTTTTAGATTTTTATTTATTTATTCATGAGAGACAGAGATCTCGAGAGAGAGAGAAGCAGGCTCCCAAGGAGCAGGGAGCCCGATGCGGGACTCAATCCCAGGACCCTGGGATCATGACCTGAGCCGAAGGCAGACGCTTAACCATCTGAGCCACCCAGGCGCCCAGGTGCAATCTTTTTAAAAAACAATTTGACAGTGAGAATCTGGAACAAAAACAAGACAGTTCCTATTGTAGGTAAAGTTGGATCCTGCCTTTTAAAAAAGGCACAGTATATATAAACTTAAAAACTGAGAAAAGCATAGGATTATGAATAATTTTGATTATTTTAATTTTGCTTTCTGTGCATTTAACATATATTGTACAAGGAGATATGTTAAATATTAATTTTAACCAAAGAAAATGGTATGTTTCTAAGTTCACATTATTTAGCTAGTAAGCTCATTTGTAGGAACTTTTAGTAATAGATATTTAAGACAGTACTGTTTATAACAATAAAACCTCATGAGCAACCTATCTGTAAAAAACTGAGATTAATTGGGACGCCTGGGTGGCTCAGTCGTTAAGCATCGGCCTTCAGCTCAGGTCATGATCCCAGGGTCCTGGGATCAAGCCCCACATCGGGCTCCCTGCTCCGCCGGAAGCCTGCTTCTCCTTCTCCCACTCCCCCTGCTTGTGTTCCCTCTCTCGCTGTGTGTCTCTCTGTCAAATAAATAAAATCTTTAAAAAAAAATTGAGATTAATTAATTCAACAATGGTACACTTATGCAATAGAATATTGTGAAGACATTAAATAATCATCTATTTGAAGGATATTTAAGGACTTGGGAAATAATTCAGAATATGTTGCTAAAAATTCATATTTTCAGCTGTATATAACCTCTGTTTCTAGTTTGAAAAAATAAGTTACAAAGATAAACATATCCCTCCACCCACACCCTACCCCTCCCACATAACCTAGACAGACATCAAAAATATAACAAGTTGTTCTTTCTGGATAGTGAAATCAGAGGGATGTTAATTTCTTCTTTATTCTTTTTGTTATTTTCCCAAGTTTACCGTAAGAAGGATGTTTGTTTTTCCCTCCAGAGACAATTGTTATGTATTCCTAATGCAGAGGCCAAACATTTAATCCTGTTTTTATACAGTTGTCAGGCAATTAGAATAGATACAGAAACATTTTTCTGCTTCCTTGGTGCTTACCAGTGACTTCTGGGTGTCAGCCTCCTTATCAGCAAAAGTTCCAGCTTTCTTCTTTGCCAACAGTTTTAAAGTTATGATTTGGATGTGAGTACATCTAACAATACTGGAGAGACTATGTAGATTTCTGGTTCATCATTGAATTAGCTGAAGAGAATAAGGCATGTGTATATTTTAATTATTCGGTATAAAGTTTTAGGTCCTAATTTTTAATTCTCCAAGAAAAATAAATCACTACTGTCACCTGGCATTCAACCAGCATAATTAATGTGCACATTTTGCATGGCGATGTTTATAAAGTGAAGGGCAGCTCACATTTTCACTGCTATTTGGTTTTCTTCTACATGGTATATTTGCAAAATTGTTTGTAGTATTAGTCTCCAGAAAGGTCATTATCTGATTGCTATGTTTTGAGCATTTATTGTTCCAGTTTTATTAGTTCTTTTGTCTTTTTTCTTATTTCATTTCAGAAAAAAAAGCAGTCACTTGTTGCTCCCTTAAAGGCTAAAACACTTGATTGGCAGACATGCCTATTACTTGAGCAGAAGTTAGGAGTGAAATTCTTGAGAGAGAGAGAAGCAAGTTTTATTTAGAATGGTAAGAGACTGAAATCCTGAAAATCTGAAAATGTTTTGTGTTTGAATAACCTGAGAAAATGAAACAATCATGACGTTTGTGAGTTGGATGGACTATCAGATTTTCAAAGATGAACCGAGGGAACATTTTAATAAATATTTATGATGATTTGAATTCTTGTCTGTGTTGTTAGCGAGGGTGGCAATGTAGCCCTGGAACTTCCTCAAGATCGCTCTCATGCTGATGCAAACTGGCTCACTTTTCATCAACTGCAGTTTGCAAACAGCGTAGGTGTTTCTGTGTAGGTGGTTTCTAATGTAGCATGATCGTCTACCCGACTCAAGGTATTTATGTTTTTAAGTACTAAAAAAGTGAGTTCCGGGGCAATAAGAATCACTACTGCTGCGTCCTGTGCAGTATCCTGAGGTCTTGGGGTCCCGGCAGCCTAGTGGTCTCTACCGGTGGACAGTGAATACAGGGATGAAAGTGGCACCACTTTAAGGAAACAATTTCTCAGATGGGCAGGAAACTGGCTTTTTCTGTTTTTAAGGCTCTTATGTTTATAAAAAGACTGCCCATTTCCCTGAAATTTAAATTTGGTCATTTGAGCTTCCATATTCCATTTTTATAGGTGAATGACTGGAGTACAGTGAATTTTTAAATCTTATAACTTATTAATTAATAGGGTAAGTCAACATACACACATTTAACATCTATGGATCAGTAGATTTATATTTTTCGAAGCCAAGAATCAAGATTTAAAATATCTGATCTGGGGCACCTGGGTGGCTCAGATGGTTAAGCATCTGCCTTCGGCTCAGGTCATGATCTCAGGGTCCTGGGATCGAGTCCCACATCAGGCTCTCTGCTCCGCGGCAAGCCTGCTTCTCCCTCTCCCTCTGCTCCTGCTCTCTCTCTCTCTCTCTCAAATAAATAAATAAAATCTTAAAAAAAATAAAATATCTAATCTGACATTCACATGTTCTTTGTGGGAAATCAAAGTATTTGAAATAGAGCCTGCTTCTGACTTTGTGTGCCATACATGTAAGCAGCTTCTCTTTTGCGTTTGTGCTATTACCATCTGCAGCTGTGATGTTTTAGCAACACGGTCAAGGAAGTCCAGCTAAGTAATGCTGTGTATATCATGCCGTTTACACACAGAGACAATTCAGCCCGTGGTGCCACACAGCAGGAATGTCCAAACACAGAACGTCCAGAGAAATTATTTAAGTTGTTTTGGGACTAAACAGTTTTAAAAAGGCAACCAGGCAAAGGAGATAAAAAATAAAAAACAAAAACAGATAATATCATAATTATGGACATGTTGTTTGAGAGATTGAATTCACTAAATGCCCAGGAACCAGGAGCACCCCTTCTCCAACTTTAGAGCTTGGCTTAAGGATTGTTTTTTAAAAATTTTCTTCAGGAAGTGAAAGTGACCTTACTGAGCTTACACTTAAAATACAGTCAAGCGGGTATTTCAGGTAGCCTAATTGCTACGCCAGTTCTTCAACTCTGATCGGCAAGAATGAACTATTCACTGTGTAGCCTGACGTCCACAACCTCACGACCTCCTGCTCTGAACAGTTGTTGTTACCCAAACTGTCCTACGGGCTATCCGCTAACCACAGGACTCTATTTACAGTTACATCACTTAAAATGAAATAACTTTAAAAAAATCAATTTCTCCGTTGGGCTACCCACATTTCATTGCTCAACGGTCACTTGAATGCAAAGCTATTATATTGGACGACTCAGATATAATGCATTCTCATCATCTCAGAAAATCCTACTGGGTAAACCACAGCTAACCCCTCCAAGAAATGATCTGAGCTGAAGACAGTGGTGGGAGGTGAGCTGTGGAGCCTAGGAGAGGATCACATCATGCCGGAAAGACAGCCATTGTGCATTTTACTGCTTTATTTATCCAACGTGTGTGGGGATTATTGTCTTCATATTGTAAAGAAGGGTATTGGAATTTACAGGGAAAAATAATTTGCCATGGATCAAGAGATTAGTTCGTAGTGAACCTAGGACTTGAATGCGGGTCTTCTGTTTCCCAATTCACTGTGGATGTATCACTGTGGTAGGACTTGATGTCCAGGAAGAGGAGAAACGTGCGGCTGAAACTGTGGGTGGGTGTGGAATGGGGGCGGTTTGGGAAGGAGCTGGGCTAATTCAACGATTTAGGCATCTCTTGATTATGCCATTTAAATATTTAGAAATTCTGTTGAGGTTCCAAAAAAAATTAATTTCGGGATAGCAAAAGTTAAACTCAGTGTGGAAATGTAGCAAAAATGTGTGTGGTACATTCCTTTAATGTCACATGGGGTTGAGAGCCACAAGAATATGCCAAGTTCTGTTCACTATTTACTGTTGATTACAAGTTCTAGACTAAATAAAATTATTTTTCCAGACTTCAAGCTCTATTACAAAGCTGTAATCATCAAGACAGTATGGTACTGGCACAAAAACAGACACATAGATCAATGGAACAGAATAGAGAGCCCAGAAATGGACCCTCAACTCTATGGTCAACTAATCTTTGACAAAGCAGGAAAGAATGTCCAAAAAGACAGTCTTTTCAACAAATGGTGTTCAGAAAATTGGACAGCCACATGCAGGAGAATGAAACTGGACCTTTTCCTTACATCACACACAAAAATAGACTCAAAATGGATGAAAGACCTCAGTGTGAGACAGGATCCATCAAAATCCTTGAGGAGAACACAAGCAGCAACCTCTTCGACCTCAGCCGCAGCAACTTCTTCCTAGACACATCGCCAAAGGCAAGGGAAGCAAGGGCAAAAATGAACTATTGGGACTTCATCAAGATAAAAAGCTTTTGCACAGCAAAGGAAACAGTCAACAAAACCAAAAGACAACCGACAGAATGGGAGAAGGTATTTGCAAATGACATATCAGATAAAGGGCTAGTATTCAAAATCTATAAAAAACTTATCAAACTCAACACCCAAAGAACAAAGAATCCAATCAAGAAATGGGCAGAAGACATGAACAGACATTTCTGCAAAGAAGACATCCAAATGGCTAACAGACACATGAAAAAGTGCTCAATATCACTCGGCATCAGGGAAATCCAAATCAAAACCTCAATGAGATACCACCTCACACCAGTCAGAATGGCTAAAATTGACAAGTCAGGAAAGGACAGATGTTGGCGAGGATGCGGAGAAAGGGGAACCCTCCTACACTGTTGGTGGGAATGCAAGCTGGTGCAGCCACTCTGGAAAATAGTATGGAGGTTCCTCAAAAAGTTGAAAATAGAGCTACCATACGATCCAGCAATTGCACTACTGGGTATTTACCCCAAAGATAAAAATGTAGTGATCCGAAGGGGCACGTGCACCCCAATGTTTATAGCAGCAATGTCCACAATAGCCAAACTATGGAAAGAGCCTAGATGTCCATCAACAGATGAATGAAGAAGATGTGCTATATATATATACAATGGAATATTATGCAGCCATCAAAAGGAATGAAATCTTACCATTTGCAGTGACGTGGATGGAACTGGAGGGTATTATGCTGAGCGAAAAAAGTCAATCAGAGAAAGACAACTATCATATGATCTCATTGATATGAGGAATTTGAGAAACAAGACAGAAGATCATAGAAAAAGGGAGGGAAAAATGAAACAAGATGAAACCAGAGAGGGAGACAAACCGTAAGAGACTCTTAATCTCAGGAAAAAAACTGAGGGTTGCTGGAGTGGTGGGGGGTGGAGGGAGGGGGTGACTGGGTGATGGACATTGGGGAAGGTATGTGCTAGGGTGAACACTGTGAATTATGTAAGACTGACGAATCACAGACCTTTACCCCTGAAACAAATAATACATTAAATGTTAATAAAACAGCAACAACAACAACAAACGAAAAAAGAGACTGATTCCAGGAGGGTTCTCAAATAAAGAAAGAGTACCTAAAATTGTAAAAATAAATAAATAAATAAATAAAGTTCTATTTTAACTTGTAGATTTTTGTCTGGTAGCGATGCAAATGATTTTTCTTTTGAGATAAACCAGAAGGTTATGTGTATATGCCTCTTTTGACATTAATCAGTTTTGTATCGTAACCTAACATTCTTACCCTGATTGCCTATTTATATCCGCCTTCTTAAGGGCCTTTTGAACTGGTCATAATATCTTACTAGTTCCTTTAACTGATGGGTTAAACAAATCTTTGGCATATATTCATCTTTCTTTTATAAACTTCATTTTAAAAGGGTATTTGAGGGGCGCTTGGATGGTTCACTCAGTCAAGTGTCCAACTCTTGGTTTCTGCTGAGGTCATGATCTCGGGGTCCTGGGATCAAACCCCCTGTCGGGCTCTGTGCTCAGTGGGGAGTCTGCCCGGGATTCTCTCCCTCTTCCTCTGCTCCCCACCCCCAGCTTTCTCTCTCTCAAATAAATAAGTAAATCTTTAAAAGCATATTTGATAATGACACATTGAAAGTTTGGGAAGTTTAACCAGGAAACCCCATGGGAGCTAAGTCAACCATGTTGTTTAGAAAAAGCACCACAGGGCTGTTTAAGCTCAAGTGCACCTTTTCTCCCATCCCAGAGTGCATTCCAAGCAGCAATAAAGCTGAACTCCCCGTCTCCTTCTTCTGTTGTTTTGTTTCTGCCTCATGCATTGTCAGTAAGTCACTCCCCTTCAGAGGTAGCATTGGTGGGAAATTCGATCTAGTGGTCTGAGCATTCGGTGATCTCTACTGGATAAAATTTGGACAGCTATTGTCTGCTGGGTGAGAGAAGGCAGAGAATTCAGTCTGTCAGTCTTTGGGGTTTTGTCTGATTGTGAGCTTGCTTAGGTCCGTTAAGATATTTGTGTTCCCTGGGAGGGGAATAGCTTTTTCTATCTGGTGTAATTGTCTTTCTGTCTTTCTTTTCACTGTTGACTGAGGTTGAACTGAAGTTACACACTCTCTCTGTGTCTGTGGGCCTGTATGTCTGTGTTTCACAACTAGCTCCCAGAGGAGTGTGAACTATTTTCCTAACTGCAGGAGACACGTATAAATATGAGGGAACATCTTTTGAATTAAAGGTGGTCTCTTCGATTGGCGCTTTAAAGAAATCTAATAGTTTAAAATTCACCCAAAATAAGAAACTTCTGATTCTGTACATGTGCCAGACTTTTAAGAAAAAAAAAAAAAAAAAAACAACCCTGCTGGTTCAGATATACTTTAGGAATCCAAGACAAATAATTAAGGCAAATCTTTTAGTAAATAAGACGAGCTTAATAATTTTTGCTTAAGAAAGAAAAACATCTTTTCTTTGATTTATCCATGTGAAGTATAATGCAACTACACATTTGATTTTTTTTAAGTAGGCTCCACGTCCCGCATGGAGCCCAGTGTGAGGCTTGAACTCACAACCCTGAGATCAAGACCTGAACTGAGATCAAGAGTCAGATGCTTAACTGCCAGAGCCACCCGGGGCCCCATATACATCTGATTTTAAAAATAAGTTCTGGGTTTGTTTCATCATGAAAAAAAAAAAAACCCTAATAATCTGAATGTCCTAAACTTTTCTAATGGGTTTACTAATCAAATAAGCTAACATCATCCCTATATAATATATACAATTACAAAAACTCATTTACTTTACTCAACTACATTGAATCATTACTCTGGCAACTTTTTTTTTTTTTAAAGATTTTATTTATTTATTTGACAGAGAGAGACACAGCGAGAGAGGGAACACAAACAGGGGAAGCAGGAGAGGGAGAAGCAGGCTTCCCGCAGAGCAGGGAGCCCGATGCGGGGCTCGATCCCAGGACCCTGGGATCATGACCTGAGCCGAAGGCAGACGCTTAACGACTGAGCCACCCAGGCGCCCCAACTCTGGCAACTTTTTAATATCAACAGTAATTATGTTTTGTAGAATGTCAGCTTAAACATAATATTAAAGATCTTTGGATAACTTATGAACTTGGTTTTACAATACATTGAGTAGATTAATGAATAATCCATAAATAATTTCTAAGTATCTGTGAGTACTAAAACTTTGACTATTAAACATTATTTGGTATTTGGATACTGCTGTTTTTTAAATCTTGATCTGCTATAGAGTGGCTCTATCTTTGGGCCATGTTGCTAAACATGGCGGACGGGAGGCATCTGAGGATGTAGAAGGATGTGTAACAGGTGTCAGGCCTTTTGCTAATCTGTAAAATGATAGTATATTCTGCACATTGTCAAGTCCTAACTTCCAGTTTTACTTTGTGGAATATAAGTGAGTTTCTTTGGCTAAAAGTTATAATTAATATTGATTGTTGAGAGTATACCGGGAGTGTAGAGTGACAGGCATTCAGCTGTGTATGCAAGCTATTAAGGTGAGCTTTTGTTGTTCAAGAGAGAAAACGCATACTTTGTCATGAAGTGTGGTCCCCCCAGAATAAAAGGGAATGTGACAAACACAAATGTATAGATAGAAAATGCTGTAGAAGGAAGGAAATTTTTAAATTTTTCTTTCATTCATAATAACTGTAAATAAGGATTCTGAAAAGAAGAAATAAGATGTGTTAAAATTTTGTCAAAATTGACTCTTACTCATAAGGAATAAAATGTTTGTGAAACTATAAATATTTAGTAATGCAAAACCAGACTTCAGCATTCTCTCTGTTAAAACTATAAGCTGCTCTTAGAGTTCTTGACAATGGGTAATAGAAATTCTTAATTACCTTCTAGGTAATCTTCCCAAGTAACAGAGACTCTGTATCTCACTAGAATAATTTATCTGCTAACTTTACTATATCACTGACTTTAAAAAATTGTCCTATAACTCACTCCTTCACTTTTGAATGAGCTAAGGTATCTTCTATGTTTGTTTTAAAATATGTTATTGATGGGGTGCTTGGATGGCTCAATTGGTTGGTTAAGCATCAGACTCTTGATTTCAGTTCAGGTGTGGGATAGAGTCTGCCTAGGGCTCCATGCTCAGCTGGGAGTCTGCTGGGAATTCTCTCTCTCCCTCTGCCCCCAGCCCCCACGCTCTCTCTCTCTCTACAAGTAAATAAATAAATCTTACAAAAATATATTGTTGTCACATTGATGAAATAGGTATTCAAGTATTGTTTCTCAGGCATGCATAATCCTACCTTAACCAAGTGAGCTGTCTTTCCAATATCACATCATACATTTAGGAAAAGGAAAAAAATTTCCATCTATCTTCCACATATGAGACTATCTCTAAGATTTTCCAGAGTCCTGGAAAATTACAAAGATTTAAAAAAATTTTGCCTTAAGAAAAGAGAGATGCTAGATATAATTAAGTTTGTTTGGAGATTAAATTGCTCCAGTATTATTTACTGAAAAGACATCAAATAGATGGATAAGGTAGGACGTGGAGAAATTCTAGAACTTGCGCATTGCTAGTGGGAATGTAAAATGGTGCCATCCCTGTGGAAAACAATAGGATAGTTCTCAAGCAATTAAACATAGAATTACCATATAATCCAGCTGGGATTAGAACAGATATCTGTACCCCCAGGAAGGTAGAAACCATCCCAGTGCCCACCAACAGATCGGTGGATAAACAAAAGTATGTACACACATTGGAACATTATTCAGCCTTAAAAATGGGTGAGATTGTGGTGCAGGCTGTGGCGTGGACGAACCTGGAAGACATTATAGCAAGTGAAATAAGCCAGGCACAAATAGGGCAAATGTTGCATGATTCCATGTACATAATGGACTTATATGACAGGCAAATTCAGAGAGAAAGTGGAATGGTGATTGCCAGAGGCTGGGATGGTGGGGAATGCACAGTTACTATTTCGTGGGTCCAGAGTTCCGTGTGGGATGATGAGTGACACAGAGGGATGGTAGTGATAGCTGGACCATGTGAACAAGGTGAAAGCTCTTAATGCCACTAAACAGTACACTTAAAAATGATGAAAATAGCAAAAACAAACAAACAAACCAACCAACCCCAAACCTCTTTTCTCCTTGTATGTCGTTTTGGATAGTATTTATTGCTAGTTATTAAATTCTCTAATCTTGCTGTTTACAATGTCTAATCTGCCTTTAATATGATGTGTTTTGTATCTCAGACATTGTAGTTTGTAGAAATTTAATTTGGTTCTTTTCGTATCTTTTCTGTCTCTCCTTAACTTTTGTAACTAGGAAATACAGTTATAATAATTGCTTTAGTGTCTGTTAATTTTCACATCGATCAATTGAGTGATTGTCTCCCCATTTGGGGCCCTGTTTTCCTGCTTCTTTGCATCTCTGGTAATTTCTTATGGGATACTAGCCATGGTGAATTTTACCTTACTCAAGAGTGAATAATATTATATCCCTGGAAGTATTACTGCTCTGCATTCTAGGACATAGTTAAGTTATTTAGAAACAGTTTCATCCTTTCAGATGTTGGGTTGAGGGCCTGTCAGGCAGGACTGGAGAAGTGATGAGTCTAGGGCCCACTGTTGCCCGCTCTTGAGGCCAGACCCTCTGCACACTGCCCAAAGCACCATGAATCATGACATTTCCAGTGTGGCCGGTGTGAACAGGCACTGCCTTCTTCTTCCTGCTTTTCTTTCTTTAGTTAATATCAGTCAGTGTCGGACAGGCCAAATATTTCTAAATAACTAAAGATTCTGCATCCCAACATGCTCCCTGAAAATAACCCTCCTGGAAAACACACATGCTGTGAAAGCTGACGATAATATAAAACTGAAATGTCAAGTTTTCTGTTTGTGCTATCAATACACCTTTTTAAGTCATATAGATTTTTAACATTTCTGGTTCATCTTTGAAAATGCTTTAGGATAATACTAAAGTTGAGTTTATTATTTATTTTATTAATAAGGAAAATTAATGGGTAATCAAACAATTTTCAGAACTGAAAAGGAATCCAGATACCTGGATTTATTTTTTTAGTAAAAGCAAAAGTGTGCACAACTATTGTATTTTAAAGTTTCTCTAAAGCCACACAACTCTGAAAATACATTTTAAAGTGTCTGGGTTTTTTTTAGTTTCTTAAATTTGGGGGAAAAAACCCACCATCAATGAAGTCACTTAGAGACTCTGAAATAAATGACATTTTTACAAAATTCATAATTCATTTGCTGCCCCAGGATTTGATCCTGTTAAAGTCCAGGGTATAAAACAAGACAGAATACTTTTACGACTTCTGTAAAAAAAAGTCAGTTATGTGTAATTCACAAACCTAAAACTCTAGTGATTTTAGGAGACTAGCCAAACAAATGCATATTTTCTGGGAAGGTATCACAATAAAACTAGAAACACTTCAAGGGAAGAACATCATGGGTCCAGGGTTGTAGCAGGAATCTGATGTGAGACATATAATTTGGGAGGCTCAGCTTTTACACAAGGGATATTTTTCTCAACTGTTGTTTATACTTCAAAGCCCCTGTATTTTAATGTATGCGAAAAAAGGAAAAATAAGCAGGTGTAGGCTAATATAAACATAATAACCAATGGGATTTTCTTTTTTCCTTTAATATGTGAGAAATAAAATACAGATAACTGTCTACTGAGTTTTAAAAGGGAGCCTCATTGTCCATGTCAGCAATCTATAATTGGAACTTGAAACGGCCACTTAAATGAGCATGAAAGCATAACTCTTAAATGCTGGTGGACTTGTTCCTAGTTTCTGATTCAATCATGGAAGAGCTTTAGCTTGGATACTGTGTAGGACACAATTAATAAGCTCTGAATAGGAAATAAATAATTCTCAGTTAAATGCAATGTCACCTTTCCCTTGGAAATAAAAGTTCAAAATCTATTTAAAAATCCTTTCATTTTAGAATTGTTTTGACTTAAGGAAAAGTTGCAAAGAGAGTGCCAAGAGTTTCCATGCATTATATACTGTTCCATTCACCTTTAACATCTTTCATTAGTATTACATATTTGTCACAATTAATGAATCAATGTTGATACATTATTATAATTATCAGTTACCTTTATTAATGCTATTAATGAGGCGTTGAGATAGTTATTTTTAAAACACATTTTACACAACACATTAAAATATTTATTTAACTCTTCTTTAAAATATGGGGTCATTTTCCTCTCATTTAGCAAACTGAACCCTGGAAACGTTAGCCATCTTTCTGATGTTATATTCTGAAAGCTGCCTTGCAACAGGCAGCTTGCTGACGTTTATTAGATCATGTCAAATTTCTCTGGTGTCATGATTCTCCCTGGAATTTATTTCTAATCCTTGACCCTTTCAGCATTCAGACAAATAAAATATCAAATTCTTTCCCTGGAGGAAAGTTTGAAATAGGAGACAGCAAAAAAAAAAAAAAAAAAAAAAAAAAAGTGCTTATCTGTAGCTTTTAGAGAATATTGCAAATTTTCCTCACCATCCCTCCTCCAACCCATTTAATGGTCCTCTGGCCAGATGGAAGAAAAGGAATCAGGGGCCAGCGGGAAGAGTGCAGACCTGGTGGGGCCAGGAGGAAGCCTTGAGACGGGGAGGCCAGAATGAACAGAAAGGTTCGTGGGATCTGAGAGTGGAGGGTATGTGTACTCAATGCTCCAGCTGGAGCCCTGGGGAGGCAGCAAGTACCAGGAGGAATGGCTGTGGGGTGTGTCTGGAAGGACAGGCCTAAAGCAATCCTACAATGTTCCTCTTCATTCCCTCAGTGCACAAGAGAAACACAACAATTTCCATGGTTCCAAAGTAGAACCCAGTAAGTAAAGGGTGACAAGGAGGCTGATGAAATTCGCTGGGTTACAGCGTGGCAGGAAGTATTAAATCATCCCCCTCTCCTCAAAAGCAGAAAGTCACAGGTCCTCCAGGGACCCTGCAGACAAATCCTAAATGATAAATGAAAAGCCTAGACTAGGCCAACAGAGACCAACTGGATCACAGGACATGGAGGGTAAGAAACCACTCCCGCGTCTGCTCCCCCTGGTACTCACACTGGGTACTCCCTCACCACCAGTTTAGACTCAGTCCTTTGGGGGAAGAATGTTCATTTTCAGCGACCAAGCTCTCATTTGGAAGTTTAGTTATAGAACTGCGGACTGAGTTTTATTTCACTTTACATGCTTAAGTTAAAACTTTGCTGAATATTTTATTTACAAACGAAAGTGGAGGCTTGTGTGTGTGTATGTCCCCGTGATTGTCTATATTCAGACCTCCTGTTCTTTTAATTCTTCTTTTGTTTATCTTTCATCACTTTCCAAGGCATAGAGTATTTAAAGAAGTGTTTAAATTTATCTTGGAACCATCTTTAGATGTTAAAATGTTCTGATTGCTAATGTGATTTCTTGCTCTGTTGAAACAACAGCTGTGCACTAGCATCCCATATTGTTCTTTTGTATTTTTTTTTTAAAGATTTTATTTATTTATTTGACAGACACAGCGAGAGAGGGAACACAAGCAGGGGGAGTGGGAGAGGGAGAAGCAGGCTTCCCGCCCAGCAGGGAGCCCGATGCGGGGCTCGATCCCAGGATCCCGGGATCATGACCCAAGCCGAAGGCAGTCGCTTAACCGACTGAGCCACCCAGGCGCCCCTGTTCTTTTGTATTTCAATGGCTTGAGCTCCATCCTAAGAAACCGGCAGTACTATTATTGTTGTGTTATGATATTGATAGAAACACCTGTAACATGAAAGTTGGAAATCAAGTTAATTTGGTATCAAGTTTCGCGAACGTGTAAATACTGAAATTGGCAATGACGTGAGCCAGCCTCCCAGAGAAAGTGGTCAGACTTGTGAAAGCAAGCATACAGAGACTGGGGAAATTCAGACTTTCTTCTGGGGATCCTCATGAATGTTTTGTTTTGAAATTGTATGAAGTGTGCAGACAACTTTGAATAACTCCGTCATTTTCTGTATTTCCTATGGATATGCCATGATTCAGTGCCTAGAAAACTGCCTTTCATGCAAAGAAGCAGGTTATGTTTACAGCAAACCATAACTGAGTACTTAGGATGGACCAGGTACTGTGATGAGCATTTTCACGAATCCAAATATTTAATATTCACAATGAACTGTTAAGTTTTTAATATTCCTCTTTATTAATTTGTCGTAAATGCACCTGCCGGAGTTTTGGATCAGAGACAGTCCCTTCTAGTTCTTATCCCTGGACCATCACGAAGAAAGCCAGGGCAAATGCCCTACTTAGAAGAGTCTGCGCTGTAGGCAAGGAACAGAGGAAAATCCATGTTACGTGCATAGAATGGGAAGGAGACCATGGCTCCGTCTCCCTTTATAGAGTCTGCTTTGAACCATCTTACTCTAACCCCTTGGGATGGAAATAAATCTCCCTGGGGAAGTGACAAGCCTGGTTTCTCCAGTTTTGAAAGACGTTAAGGATGTCACCATGGTCTGGGTCCTCCCCATGTGGAATGTCAATGTTTCTCTTTAGGCAGGTCTCTGGAGTTCTCCCAGGCTAGACAGCACCAAGTTCACTTCTGGGGCTTGCTTTCAGTTCAGGTCCAAGCTCCAGCAAAGTCTGCTTGGAAAGCTTTGACTGGGCAGAAACATCTGCCTCTTTTCTCACACCACCACCCACATCCTGAGGTTATTTTTCAGATGAGGTAAATTAGAGAAGTGAACTTGCCCTGGGTCAAATTTTAAGTTACAGAGAAAGCCAGGATTTTGACCTCACCTAAATTTAAAGCCCAAACTCTTACACATCACAGTATCTTGCTTGTCTCTAGGTTGGATAGATGAACGAACCCATAAAATGGCCATTCCTCATCACCACAATTAACTTTTAACTTCACATTCTCTTTTTTCCCCCCATGTTTTCAAAGTGGCCTCCTCTCTCCAGTTAGCAATGGAGAGCCTGCTCTACCAGTCTCCGGGTCATTTTGTGGGTTATTTACAGCGATGTGGTGTTATCTAGGTATATCTGCAAGTCGAGGGATTGCTTAGGAAGTCGAGGGATTGCTTAGGATCCTCCTATTTCGCCATCTTCCCTGGAAGTCTTTTCACATTCTTTTTCAAACTTATCTCATAATAATGTAGAAAAGTGGTCACAACTTACATACTAGTTTGATACCACTTATTCATTCATGAGAATGAACTCTGGACTAGGGGGAAAAATGAGTGCATATGGCATCATTAAATAAAGATAAGGATTAAGTACAAATTTGGTAAATCTACATAGATGCAGTATAGATTTAAAAAACTGTATTTTCTGATCCCTCCAATGGGAGATATAATTTAATAAATAAAATGACAAGCATTGTGCATCACACAGCATAGATGCCTGTAATTAATAAATGAATGAAAAATGAATACAAAAATAGGACTTGCTTGTAACATCTAGGCATATGTGATCATCACGAATGGTATGGGGAAATAAATTTTTGTAGTAGATCTTTTGTTATATAAAACCACAATTCATTTAAATGTAATATTTGGCTTTGCGTCTACTTTGCTCCTTTTTGCTTAAAATTTCCCTTGAGAAAAGGGTATTTAAAATTAAATATTTAACATATTTACATTTATTATGTAATCTCCAGACATGAATATTTTCCTCTATCCTAGAATAACTGACATTTGGAGTGAACAGTTATTTTAACATCTGATCATTAGTGATAGGCTAGGATTATTTTTGCCTTTTTTTTTTTTCAGTATAATTGGTTTCTATAGTTGTTAAAACATAGCGTGGGAGGAAGGTGGAAGATGGAGGGATGCACCCTAGAGTCTTTCAGTGGTTCAGATGAAGCCACCATTCCCATGTCTTGCCAGACCTATTATAATTTCTGGAAAGGAAAGAGAATTTGTGATTTCGATTTCCATACATTCCTAAAACATTTGCTCTTCAAATTTGGGCAAAATATGTGGGTTTTAATTCAACTGCTTTGAGAATATACTTACTGACAGACTGGCAAATATTGGTAGCATAATAATATTATTATTGTTACTATTACTGACAATTTAATAAATGCCAGACACTCAACAAGGTCACCAAGAGTGTTTCTTCCTGAATATTCTGGACAAACAGGGAAGAGAATCCATGTGACTTAGAGAGTTCCATGAGGAAGGAGGAATGTGCATAGAATGTAGAGATTTGGGGAGTGGTCCACTACAATTCAAAGGCAAAACACCATGCAGATAGAGCAACAGATCCAAGGAAATGATGCTGAAAACAATCCTGTAACTTCCTAACTGGTTGTCAAGGAGGGAGTAAAGACGAAGTGGCCAAAGGAGGCTGAAACTATCATTCCCATTTTATAGATGAGAAATTGAAATCATGAATCAATAACTTGCTGAGGGTGAAGTAAATAGCAGAGCAAGGATTTAAAGTATTTACAATGTAGATTTTTTTCCTATCATATCAAACTACCTCCAAGAATTAATTCTATACATACCATTTTGCTAGTAAGTTCCATTTTAAGTCCCCAAGGTTATGGCAACCATAAATCGATGTCACTAATAGACATTGTATTGTCTCACTTCCCTGAAAGTAACTATGTAAGAATTTATAATTTATATTACATCTGACAAAGCAGATGTAACCATAAAATTCCAAAGAATCAGGATTGCTGAAACCATCAATACTGCATAGGAGAATTAGAGATGGCCCTAATGATGAAATCAGTAATTAGAGAAATGTGGTTAGGAAACGTTGATCTTCCACAAGGAGGCAAATGAAATACCAGTATTCCATCTGGTTTCCAGAAGAATTTGAGATTGTATGCATGAATTTACTAAAACCTACTGCAAGATGCTTTAGATTGCATTTAGGGAACAGCAGAGCTGAATATGGCATTTCAGTCTACTTATTCCTTAGGAAACTTCCCTCCATTGTTGGGGAGAGCATTTGTTTACATCTGTAGGTGAGGAAACAGGCTCAGCACCCCCAAACCCTTATTGCAGGAGACAATGATTTCATCTCCTTGCCTTGCAGCTAGAGTCAGGAAACGATTCTATGGCGTTAGAGAATGGTATCAGCTTATGATCATTTTAATCAACGTAGTATTTTTCTTTCAATGTGAAATTCCATTTTCTTTGCAAACATCTTTGTTTGCTACCTGTATCTGTCATGTATAAATCTAAAAACTACAGATCTCTAAGTCTGTTAAATTCAAAAATACACAAAGAGGCCATGGAGTCAGATGCCTGAGACAAATGTTTTGTTATTTATCAGTAAAGTATTGAGGGGAAAAAAGGCAGGGGCGGGGAGCTGGAGGAGAGAAGCAAATTAAATATAATACAGAGAATATTGTAAGTTATCAACTTGACATGCTTTACACAGCTTCTATCAGAGAAAATTGACATCTTCATACTTTGCAAGATATTTTGATTGACAACATTATTGATAACATTATTCTCTAAGATAAAAAGTTGGACGAAAACATATTTAGCTGATACTAGAGATACATCCAATTTTTATGGGGCCTGAAGTTTATATAATTTGGACAGCCAACTTGAAGGGAAAAAAAGCATACACAGAGTTAGAAATAAAAACACAGATATAGGGACTTGGAAGGAACATGTATAAATGCGGGGCCTGGAAGCTTAAATATATTAATTAGCCTCTGATTCAGATACACATAAAAATTTTAGAGATTAATGTTTTATTCTAAAAGGAAACTTTAAAAAAATTAATAGGGGATTTAGTAGTAAAAATCCTAGCAGCAACCAGATTCTTTGAGTAAATGGCACTTTTACCTTGTTGGTCTACAAGTCATTTTGCTCTAGGATACCTGGCTCTCAGATTTAAGGAACTGGATGGATTGCTACCCTGTTATCATGAGTAGAGCCTCCAATTTGATGGCATCAAATGACAAAATGACATTTTTGGTCTGTCATAGGATGAAATACCATGTAGCAAAATAAAACTATGTTGCTAATGATATGTTACATAATTATTCATTAGTCCTTTAGAAAACAGTTTACACAGTGTCATTTCAATAAATAAAAAATGGATCTGTAATTTGAAATGAGAGTTGAGTTTTATTTCATTCTTCATGTTTTTTCTACATTTTTTTAGTTTTTAGTGCTTTATTATTTTTTCAGGCTTTCTAAACTTTCTTCAATAAGTAGGTATTATTAGTATTATTTTATTACTATTAATTAATAGAATATTATCAATTATTTTATAAATAAAAATTTTTTACCATTGAGACAACAGTAAAATATGAGCTAAATGTCAATCCTTTAACTCAAAATGAATGAGGAATAATTATTCTCATGAAATGGTATAAGTAGAATGTCTGTTGAATCAACAGTGCATTGTGCCTGCAAAGAAAATTTGCAATGTTGTGTCTCTGCACAAGTAAAGCCTTGGTAACATATGTGCAAGCATTCACAATTTTCCTGGTGTGAAAAAAAACTACAACTGTCCTATTTTTATTGCATAGAAGCAATAAAAATATAACTCTTCCTTAACTGACTGACACACATGAATTCACTGTATTTTAAAAAAGAGAGATTAAATCAGAATCCATTGTGCTTTTATCTTATATACTCCCAGCCAGTTGTCATGTTCCCACAGTAAAGGTTTCCAGTCAATGATATAAGATCTTCATTTTTTTAATATACCATTTAACTTCAGTTTCCTACTTAGCAATCTGGTTCACATGACTTTCTAGCTTATACAGTGGTTTAATTTGTAGAACAATAAAATCACAGGTTGTTTTTGACATACAACGTATTCCAATGAATGAATATCTAATATCAAGAAGATTTTAGAGGGAGTTAATAAACATTGAATATCCATATCATAGTTATATTGCTTCATCTAACATCCTAACAGGTTATTAATAGCTTTAGTAAAAGGACACAAGTGCAAACCATTAAAATGAACATATAAGGTTTTTTAAATAATAAAAAGAGAAAGAATCTTCTGAAAACTTTGGTACTTCTTAAACAGTAAATATTAAAATTCAAAAACACAACATTTTAAACTATACTTTATATGGATGAGAAGAAACAGTAAAGCACCATTCAAGATATTCTCTCTTCTCTCACCTTATTTGTGAAACTTTTATGAAAGCATAAATGCATATCAAAGTTTATTGAGAAAATTTTAAAAAGAAGGCATATTTATGCACAGAATTAGGCAATATCCCTCCAACCCTTTCAAAACATAAAATATGATAAATAATCAAAAGCTAAATGTAGGGGCGCCTGTATAGCTCTTTTGTTAAGTGTGCCTTCGGCTCAGGTCACGATCCTAGGGTCCTGGGATCAAGCCCCGCATGGGGCTCCCTGCTCAGTGGGAAGCCTGCTTCTCCCTCTCTCACTCCCCCTGCTGTGTTCCTTCTCTTGATTTGTCTCTCTCTGTCAAATAAATAAATAAAATCTTTAAAAAAAAAAGAGCTAAATGTAAAGAAATGTAATGTAGATGATAAAGTGTTAATTTCTATAATATGGAAAGTGCTCTTTGATAATTAAAAATTAAAGAAAGAAATGCATAGAAAGTTGGATAAGGATCTAAGTCTGCAAGATCCACTCTGATAACCAGTAGATATGTTGTAGCCGTTTAAATTTAAATTAATTAAAATTAGACAAAATTTAAAAATTCAGTTTCTCAGTCATGTTGCTACATTTCAAAAGAATATTCCTTGTATCTGAAAATTCTACTGAAGAGTGCTGTCTTACATGGTCACTTTACAGAAGAGCAACTACAAATGGCCAGCTAGCAAACAAAAAAAAAAAAGCCCACATTCACAAGTAGTGGATGCAACAGTGATTTAAGGGGCTCAGAGTACCACTGATCACGCACCAGACTGGCTAAACTAGAGAAGAACAAGAATATTGTCTCTGCCGGGGATTCATTTATTCTCACCATTACCAGAGAACTATGGATCAGTGTATCAGTTTCAAATGCAAAATAACAGTATTTATTTAATAACATACTTTATAACATATATGTGTATGTATATGCCATGTATAAATCTCTCAACAGCACCATCAACCCTGGCAATCTGTCCCCTAGAAATAAAAGTGCAAGTCCACATGACATACTTATGCAGTTGTTTATGAAGCCCTCGTTTGCCATGATCCCTCCCCCGAAACAAGAAAGGAAAAGACACAAATAAAAGTAAAACCTAAAAACAAAGATTGCCCATCAAAAGAGAAGCAAAGGAATATATCACATTGCACTCACATCTTGGAATATTCTACAGCCATTGAAAATAAGTTAAAACATCAGAAGTTGACTTGGAATGGTGCCCACACAGAGCTATGAGTGAAAAATGAAAGATTTAGAAAAATGTGCATGAAGTGAACCCATTTTTAGCAAAGCAAAAGTGAGAAATAATACATTTATGCACATACATACATAATATGTGCATACATATATACATCAATTTTTGAATATGCTTGTATGATATATGTGAGCATGGAAACGTACAAAGACTAAGTGCTAGACCATTCACTTTGCTGACATGTGAAGGTGAGGATGGAGAATCTGATGTAGGAACAGGGACAGTTGAGCATAAAGGCACTTAAAAAGATACTGGGTTGATTTTTCATGCAGTCAGGTACAATTATATATGCCTATATATGTGTAAAGACATTAAAATAATTTAAAAGTAGATTCATGCTTTCTAAAGCCAGAGAACATTTAAATTATCCAGATTGAATTTTAATGCACACTTCTCTTTCAAAACACTCATATAAGATTTTTCTTGCAGCTTATTGCTTAATTGCTTTATTTAGGTGCCAGTTAGGTTTTCTCTTGTTTACATAGAGATTTATTTCACACATCCAAGGAAAAGTATAATTTTATTTAAGTAATCACGATTAGAAGGATTCACATGTGAGAGCAGTACCATCCAACAGAAGTTAATACAAGGAGGGTTGTAAATGAGAGTCACGTGGGTCATTTAAAATTTTCTAATTGCCATATTTAAAAAGTAAATGGAAACAGGTGAATTTGAGTAATGTGAGTAATTTGAGTAATTGATAATTTTAGTAATACGTTTTATGTAATGCCAAATGTCCAAAACATCTTTATGTCAACAAGCAGTTAATATACAAATTATTGAAATATGCTACATTGTTATTTTATACTGAGCCTTTGAAACCCCATGCAGATTTTACACTTTGAGCACTTGGCAGTGTGTCCAGCCACATTCTCATTGGTAGCTGGGGCATGGGACAGAGTCGGACTCATCAGCTGGCAAAAAGGAAGGTATTGATTGCAAAAAAGTTGCAGTTGTAAAACATTTGCTCATGAAATAGAGTGATTTAGGGCTATCAGATTTTTCCTGTTCATTGGCATACCACAAACAGGTGAGAAATAACATTTCCAGATTAAAAATTTTGCCCAATGCTTCACAAAAGTTTTCCTTTTCCCCCTAGTTCTATCGTGATAAAACTGACAAGCAGCGCTGGTAAGTTTAAGGCATAATGATGAAATGACCACAATGAGTTAACTTCTGTCATCCCATATAGATATGAGAAAAAAAGAAAAAAGAAAAAAAATGTTATTTTCCCTTGCGATGAGAACTCTGTCAATCGTCGAACATACCAGATAGCAGTGGTAACTGTAGTCATCATCTTGTATAATTATTCTTTTAGGAGGATCTATGAGGACATTTTTCCTTAGTGCCTGCAAAGCTACACTTCCCTCACACAAATGGTAATTTTAGAAATAGGGGTGCAAGGGAGAAATGTGTGTGTGTCTGTGTGTGCTCACGTGTGCTCATGTGTGTGTGCTTCTTGTAGACTGTGAACTTTCTCCTTTAAGCAACTCGTTCCAATCATCTGGAGAACCGTCATTTCTTACAATGCAGAATCTTGCGCCAATCCAAACTCATGGATTTAAGATATTCCCAATGGGTAAGTGAGTGCCCATGGTTTGATTTAAAAAAAAAAATGCTCAACTCAGGGGGCTCGGTGGCTCAGTCGGTTAAGCGTCAGCCTGGGTTTCTGCTCAGGGCATGATCTCAGGGTCCTTGTGATGGGCTCCACGCTCAGCGGGGAGTCTTCTTCTCTTCCTCTGCACCCGCCCCCCCTCCTTGCTTTCTCTCTCTCAAATGAATAAATAAATCTTTTAAAAAAATTTAAAAAATTAAAAATGCTCAACTCATGATTCTGAGGTGATAATCTCGACTGGTTTTCGATGAGCCCTGTTTTAGGGAGGTTTCCCGTCCATCTTTAGCCTACACGCATCTCAGCGCCTAAGCCGTACAGATACCGCTCCTGTGTCTTAGTGTTTATCCCAAACTGAGTTTATTGTTTTAAATCCCACTGCTATTTTCCTTTCAGCTTGAATATGAACTTTCCTAACCTAATGCTGGTCCATGGCACATGTTCAGTACAATTTTTCCAACAGAGAAAAAGCTGAGAAGTATTAATGTACCTTTGTGAAACATCTTTAATGCAGGACTGGAGACCTGGTTGCCCCAGGTGGCTCATTTGCCTGCAGAGAAGATCAGTAATATTACAGAAGGAATGCAGATAAAAAGTTTCTGCTGTGAAAAACAGAATTTTGCAGCAAAACAATTTACTGTGCAAGCCCATTTATCATGTAGCTAAGCACTATGGTTTTTCTTCCCCTTTTCCCGGGCATTTCACATGATGGGCAATGGTTATGTAAAGTCTGAAGGGCCATGCATTCGGTCTCTACTCAGTCTCAGGACAAGACAGAAGCAGTTACCTTAAAGGAGGATGGGTACACGTGCAATAGGAGATAACCTGTCTCCAAACATTTAGACGTCTGTGCTGGTATAATCCTACTGGAGCCTGCCAGAAGAAGGTTCATCTTCCATAAATGTTCAATTAACACTGGATATTCTGGGTTTTAAGGCCTAAATGTCCGAGAAGCTCCACCAGCCTGGGCCTGATGCAAAGCCTTCTCTTGTTCTATGCCTCATTCAAAATAGCTGCTGAGTGAGATACATAGCAGATAGATCAGACCAGCTCCCTAAACATAGTATGATTACAAAGACAAAAAGACCCACATAGATAATGTGTCCCATTTGAGTAATACGAGGTGCAGTGTGCACCATTTCATTTCTCACTTTGGAAGGGTAGATAAACATACTCCAGATCCCTGGACATTCAGAGTGGATAGGCTTCTGAATTTTCATGGGGTGTATCCCACACACTCTGGTCATGTCTGCTAGTAAGGGATTTTAGTGTTTGCTACTACCTGCTCATCAGGTTCAATTAGCAGGACATCATCAATAGAGTAGTGAGATGTTCTGCAGTGAAAATATTTACAGATTAAATTATGGCAGCTTCAGCGGATCCTTGCCAAGTAGTAGAAAGAAGAGTATTTTCCACATGGAAGGTAGAGTAAAAGGATCTATGTTGATTTGCTATGTTGATTAGAGAATGAGCAATGCAATAAAGCAAAGGCGATCAGAATACATGAGTGCATAAAAACAAAATTTAATGAGTTAGAAGTAGAGATTGTAGAGAGTAGTAAATAAATGTAAAAGTTGATTTTTTTTTAGAGGAGGGGGAGGGGCAGAGGGGGAGAGAGAATCTTTTTTTTTTTTTAAAGATTTTATTTATTTATTTGAGAGAGAGAATGAGAGACAGAGGGCACGAGAGGGAAGAGGGCAGAGGGAGAAGCAGACCCCCTGCTGAGCAGGGAGCCCGATGTGGGACTCGATCCCGGGACTCCAGGATCATGACCTGAGCCGAAGGCAGTCGCTTAACCAACTGAGCCACCCAGGCGCCCGGGGGAGAGAGAATCTTAAGCAGGTTCCATGCCCATCGCGGAGCCCAACAACATGGTGCTCGATCTCACAACCCTGAAATCATGACCTGAGCCAAAGTCAAGAGTCGGATGCTTAATCGACTGAGCCACCCAGGTGCCCCCCAAAAGCTGGTTTTTTGAAAAATTAATACACAAAAGATATCAATTTCTAATTTAAAAGAAGAAAAAAATTAAAAAGCTCAAATTTTGAAAAAGAATGAAGTTAAAAAAGATAGCAAAAAAAATAATTTAAAAGAATGATAAGAGTCATAGCTCTGAAAGTTATTTCCCATGATATCCTTATTTGCTACAGATTAGGTTTATTTTGCGTGACAAAAAAAATCATAATACAATATGATTTGGCACCCTGAGAACAATATTCTTAATCTGTTACTAATACATGTTTTAATCTGGGTGAAATACTTTATTGGAAAAATATAACTTTCTAAAATGATTCCAGGGGTGATATGAAATACAACAGCCCAATTTTTATAAGTAGGAGAAAATATCACTGTTGTACTTCAATGTAAAGCATTGGATTGCATGGGTAGTGCTATGCACAATGTTAATTTAAATCCTATACATCAAACCTTCTCCTGAGGTGTATAATGCTCCCAACTAAACCTGATACTGTTGCTTTTGTTTATATTGTATTAAAAACATACCAGTCTACTTCTATTTTATCAATATGCATTTTTACAAAGAACAGATTTTGAATCTTAAGATGCTCTTCCTATATTAACGAAGATCTTTTATTTTTCAGTTTAGATCTGTGAATATGATGAATGATATTAATACATTCCTTAGTTCTAAAAAAACTTGCATGTTTGGATTCACCCAAATTTAGTCAAGTTCTTATTCCTTTAAAATTTTGCTGGATTCCATGTGCTAAAAGGATTTTAATTTTCTATTTATAAAGGGATTGGTCTGAAAACATCCTTTTGGGCTCATCTTTTCATTGTTATTATTTATTGGTATTTTTCTTCAAATAAGTTAGCAGCTTTTGTTCTCTTATATAATCTGGAATAGTGCTGCCCATCTCTTTTAAGCCATGCTTCACTGAAGTTCTTTGGTTGCATTAGGTTCACACTCATCTATTTTTTTCATAAGAAAGGTTAGTGTTATTTTTCTAGATCACACAGTCATAGAATTTGATCTAAAACTTTCGATACAAATAATATGCCAAGATTGGCTACAAAATTTGTAAGACACAATGCAAAGTAAAAATGTGGGCCTGTTGCTCAAAAACTACTAGAAATGTTAAGATGACCACAACAGTGTATCACACAAGGCATGGGGCTCTTCTGTGTGACTTCCCCCGTCACATAGCCATAAGCCAGCAATGGTGACCCTACACATCTCTTTCATAACACCACAAATATGGAGCCAGAAAGGACTTGGAAACTATATTTTGATTTCGTAGAAACTTAAAATAAGTCCATTATCTTAGGCCATACTTTCAAAAAGTCTGGCTTTGTTGTGTTAGGCAGGGGTGGAAGGTTGGCATGGGGGATGGTTGACAGCAGTCCTAAGCCTTCTAGACCCAAATTCTGAGCATCACCCTGCCTTACCTAACTGGTTTTGCTGGGTATGTCCTCCTCCTCAGTTTGCATCAGATTGTTGATTGGACCACTTGTATGTGGGGAAGATTCGACAGCTGGTTCTTACTGCTGCATTCACATAGAAGGTGTTTCTGTTATCCGCACTAGCATTGTTTATACCACTGATCACTAAGTTGTTTTCATAACTTAGGGAACTCAGTTTCTGTACTAGTGATCTCTTAAAAAATGACCACAGAGCTGTTCTTAAGAACTAAGTAGTATAAGACCAATTCTATCTTCTTTGAATTCTTTGAATTCCATCTGAAGGCACATCAACAGTTAGAGCCAGTAAATGTAAAAAGGCAGGTGTGAGGTTCCTCAAAAGGTAAAAACAGTGCTACCCTATGACCCAGCAATTGCACTAGTAGGTATTTACACCAAAGATACAAAGGTAGTGATCCGAAGGGACACCTGCACCCCAATGTTCATAGCAGCAATGTCCACAATAGCCAAACTGTGGAAAGAGCCTAGATGCCCTTCAACAGATGAATGGATAAAGAAGATGTGGTGTATATATACAATGGAATATTAGTCAGCCATCAGAAAGGATGAATACCCACAATTTACATAAACCTGAATGGAACTGGTGGGGATTATGCTGAGTGAAATTAGTCAAGGAGTGAAAGACAATTATATGGTTTCACTCATATGTGGAATATAAGAAATAGCACAGAGGATCATAGGGGAAGGGAGGGAAAACTGAATGGAACTCATCAGAGAGGGAGAAAAACCATGGGAGACTCTTAACTCTAGGAAACAAACTGAAGGTTGCTGGAGGGGAGGGGAGTGGGGGGAGGAGGTAACTGGGTGATGGGTTTTAAGGAGCGCACGTGATGTGATGAGCAATGGGTGTTACACGCAACTGATAAATTGTTGAGCACTACATCTCAAACTAATGATGTACTATGTGTTGGCTAATTGAATTTAAATTTAAAAGAAAGGGAAAAAAAGGCAGGTATGAGGGTTTTAAGGATAAGTTTAATAACAGTTCTTAATTCATGAGCAGCAGAATGAAAGCCACTCCAAATGGCAAAAGTAGGTTGTTTCATCAAAAATGGCTGACCCTGACAGGCAAAGGGATATGGAGGTTTAGTCCCAGTGAGCAAGGGTTGTTTTTTTTTTAACTAAATTCTGTTTTCTGTTTATTATGCAGAACAATGGCATAAATGTCCCCTGTTCAGTCTCAAGGGACTGAAAGTCAAGATTTATGTCATGAAGACCATTTATTTTCAACCCTTTCATTGAACAATTTTTAGCCCTCTGAATGAACTAAGCCCTTCTTTTCACTTTAAGTGGTGTTAGAACATTTTGTCCTTGGTAAGTTATTGTCACTGGAGTTCCAAAATCATTTAAATCACTAAACATATGAAGCTGACTATGAGAAACAACTTGCAATTACTCTTCCTTTGAAAAAGACGGAGAAATTGTGGTATAAACCCATTCAATCCTCTCTCCAAATGCAAGTCAAGGACCAATGTTCTACGCCGGTCAAGCACCAAGAGTACCACAAGTGCCAAACAGGTCTTATAATCTGCAGTAGAAAGAGCCAGGTTATGATATTTTAATTTTCTGCATCAGTTTGGTTTTTAAGTTAACTTTTAAAGTTACATTGTATAAACTCTTTTGAATTTAGAACGATCACAAAATACTGTGACAAAATTATCTTTACCCATGGTTACAGAGTTCCACTTGGACTAAATAATAGAAATAAAATTTTTTTTTCAAAATGGAGACATTTTCAGCTTAGGTTGTATGAAACTTGTACAAGTATGCACAGTTACTGAGCTGTAGATTGCTGCTGGGTTAGAACCATAGAGATTAAGTAAAACAACCTCTTCTTTTCCTTAGGGAAACTGGAGCCCCCAAAGTAAAGTGCCTTCCTCCAGAGCATGCAAGAAGTACCTGGCAAAGATGAGGATTTCTGACTTTAATTTAGTGCTGTCACATGCATAGAAAAACAAGTCAACTTGACTTATATTTGTGTGTGTATGAGGGGTTACATCAATGTGGTTTAATCACCTGATTGCTTTAACCATGATAGAGTCTCAATCATTGTACATATTTGGTTATATCTGAAAACTCAAAAGCCACATGAAAAGGAAAGTGTTTACAATGATCCTAATAACAGTGCTGACTTCCAGGCAACACAAATACACAAATACTTGGTTCTTTCCCTTTTCAAGTACCCTGTCATCATTTCTCAGAAGTTCACAGGGGCTGAGGAAGTCAAATGCACTTGGCAGAGCTTCTCCCCACCAGAGAATTTCAGCGTGGGGAGGAAGCAGGGGCCCTTCTCTGCACTGGTGACATGTGGGAACAGGGGCTGTCCTAGGTGAATGACAGTTAGTGAGGGGCAGCAAACCTGCAGACGACCCTTGATCTATGATGCAAGCTTTCCCTTGTATGCCTCTGTGTCTTCCTAGGAGTTTAAAACTCAAGAACACATGAGTGTGGCTGGACTTTTAGCGCGGTAGAACAATAAAGGAGCCCGTATCTGCATATCCATCGGCACAGAGCTGCAATAAAACAATGTGCACGGACAGGAAAGTGGAGGCCAGGACCCCAGAGGAAATACGGGGAAGCGGGACGCTGGAGTCACCGAGGCTGGGGAACTGTGCCCTTGCCTCGCACTCCAAGGGCAGGCTGTCCCAAACAGCATCCCGGTCATAATCTGGGGTCAGGAGAGGGGAAACTGGGAGGCACGTTGGAGGGTTGGAGCCCGATATGGACATACGAGGGAGGGAGATGGAATCCAGTGGGAAGGAAAGAAAGGAAAAAAGACGGGGAGGTAGGGAATGGAAGGGTTCTGGCATCCCCGTTTACGTGTGGGGAAATGGGGGCACTTAGAGTATAAACAACTTCTTCAGGGTCATGTCTCACTACTGTGTATGGTGCCTCCCCACCAAGCTCCTCAGCTTGTTAAGATAATACTTTGTAGAAAGGACGGCACAAAAGGAATCTGGAAATCGGTGAAAGCCATCATCTTGGCTGTATAGGTAGATAGAGAGGGGACCAGAGAACTCAGGCGGAGGGAGATGTGACTCAGCTCCCCGTTACTGCAGCTTCCAGTGACTCTTGTCTTATAAGCATATTTTCTACGATGAGTATTTATTGCTCAAAAAATTAAGAATAAAGAAATACAGGGCTTTTGTTTTAAAAATATACACGTATGGCACATGAATTCATTTGGGTATTAGCCTGGGATTTTTCTGAGTTTTTTTTCTCCTCTCCTCCATAAATGCAGCCAAAACCTTTCACTCCCTCTTGTCTCAGGTTTATTATGGAAGTAGTACGTGCTTGTAAGTGATGACCAACCCAAAATCAAAATTAAGAATAAAGTTCCACTCAAAATAGCATTAAAAATACTTAGGAATACGTTCAATAAAAAGAAGCAAAGACTTACAAACTAAAAATTACAAAACTTTGCTAAGAGAAATCAAGGAAAATATAAATAAATGGAGATACATTGCATGCTCATAATTGAAAGCCTCCATATTGTTAAGAGGGCAATTCTCTCCAAATTGATCTATAGTTTCAATTTACTCACTATAAAAATTTCAGAGTTTTTTGGTGTGTGTCTAAATTAACAAGCAAATAAAATCTTTATATGGAGATGCAAAACACATAGAAGAGTCAAAACAATTTGGAAAAAGATAAAGTTGGAGGACTTTTCACTTACCAATTTCAAAACTTGGTATAAAGCTCCATTTATCGGGGCGCCTGGGTGGCTCAGTCGGTTAAGCAACTGCCTTCGGCTCAGGTCATCATCCTGGAGTCCTGGGATCGAGTCCCGCATCGGGTTCCCTGCTCAGCGGGCAGTCTGCTTCTCCCTCTGACCTTCCTCCCTCTCATGCTCTCTGTCTCTCATTCTCTCTCTCTCAAATAAATAAATAAAATCTTAAAAAAAAAAAAGCTCCATTTATCAAGATAGTAAAGATAGTCATATAGGCAAATGAAACAGAATTGAGAATGCAGGAAGGAAATAATTGTATTTATAGTCCATTTATTTTTTACAATGGTGACAAGAATATTTGGGAAAAGGACAATTTGTTCAACAAACAGTGCTGGAACAACTGGATATCCATATGCAAAAAGATGAACTTAGACCTATACCTCACACCACCCACAAAATTAACTCAAAATGGATCATAGAGCTAAATGAAATAACTAAAACAATGAAACTTGCAGAAGAAAACATAGGAGAAAATCACTGAGACCTTGGGTTAGGCAAATATTTCTTAAACGTGACACTAAAAACACAGGCCATAAAAGAAAAGAACAGATCAACTGGATCTCACCAGAAATCACCATTAATACACATCCATTAGAATGGCCAAAATTCATCACACTGACATCACCAAATGCTGGAAAGGTTGTGGAGCAACAGAAATTCTCATTCACTGCCAGTGGGAGTGAAAAATGGTATAGCTACTTTGGAATATGTTTGGTGGTTACTTACAAAGCTAAACATACTCTTACCATATGATCTTGGAATCACACTCCTTGGTATTTACCCAAAGGATCTGAAAACTTATGTACACACAAAACTTGCACATGGATGTTTATAGCAGCTTTATTCAAAATTGTCAAAATTTGGAAGCAACCAAGATGTCCTTCAGTAGGTGAATTGTTAAACAGTGGAATATCCAGACAAGGAAATATTACTTAGCCCAAAAAATAAATGGGCTATCAAGCCATGAAGAGACATGGAGGAATCTTAAATACATATTACTAAGTGAAAGAAACGAGTCTGAAAAGGCCACACACTATGAGATGCCAACCATATGCCTTCTGAAAAAGGCAAAACTATGGGGGCAGTGAAAAGGTCAGTGGTTGCCAGGGTGGTTAGGGGGAAAGGAGGGGTGAATAGGCAGAGCACAGAAGACTTTCAGGACAGTGAAAACACTCTATATGAAACGATAATAGTAGGTACATGTTGTTAGCCATTTGTCCAAAGCCATAGAATGTACAACACCAGGAGTGAACCTTGATATAAACTATGGACTTTGGGTGGTAATGATGTCTCAGTGTAGGTTCATCCATTGTAACAAATGTACCCCTCTGGTGGAGGATGTTGATAAAGGGAGGCTGTGCATGTGTCGGGGCAGAGAGTATATGGGATATCTTTCTTTTTTTTTTTAGTTTTTTTTTATTATGTTATGTTAATCACCATACATTACATCATTAGTTTTTGATGTAGTGTTCCGATTCATTGTTTGTGTATAACACCCAGTACTCCATTCAGTACATGCCCTCTTTAATACCCATCACCAGGCTAACCCCCCCCCCACCCCCCTCCCCTCTAGAACCCTCAGTTTGTTTCTCAGAGTCCATCGTCTCTCATGGTTCATCTCCCCCTCCAATTTCCCTCCCTTCATTTTTCCCTTCCTGCTATCTTCTTCTTCTTCTTTTTTTTTTAACATATAATTTATTATTTATCTCAGAGGTACAGGTCTGTGATTCAACAGTCTTACACAATTCACAGTGCTCACCATAGCACATACCCTCCCCAGTGTCTATCACCCAGTCACCCCATCCCTCCCACCCCCCACAACTCTAGCAACCCTCAGTTTATTTCCTGAGATTAAGAATTCCTCATATCAGTGAGTTCATATGATACATGTCTTTCTCTGATTGACTTACTTCGCTCAGCATAATACCCTCCAGTTCCATCTACGTCGTTGCAAATGGCAAGATTTCATTCCTTTTGATGGCTGCATCATATTCCATTATATATATACACCACATCTTCTTTACCATTCATCTGTCGATGGACATCTTGGCTCTTTCCACAGGTTGGCTATTGTGGACATTGCTGCTATAAACATCGGGGTGCACGTACCCCTTCAGATCACTACATTTGTATCTTTGGGGTAAATACCCAGTAGTGCAATTGCTGGATCGTATGGTAGCTCTATTTTCAACTTTTTGAGGAACCTCCATACTGTTTTCCAGAGTGGCTGCACCAGCTTGCGTTCCCACCAACAGTGTAGGAGCATTCCCCTTTCTCCGCATCCCCGCCAACATCTGTCGTTTCCTGACTTGTTAATTTTAGCCATTCTGACTGGTGTGAGGTGGTATCTCATTGAGGTTTTGATTTGGATTTCCCTGATGCCGAGTGATGTTGAGCCCTTTTTCACGTGTCTGTTGGCCATTTGGATGTCTTCTTTGCAGAAATGTCTGTTCATGTCTTCTGCCCATTTCTTGATTGGATTCTTTGTTCTTTGGGTGTTGAGTTTGATAAGTTCTTTATAGATTTTGGATATGAGCCCTTTATCTGATATGTCATTTGCAAATATCTTCTCCCATTCTGTCGGTTGTCTTTTGGTTTTGTTGACTGTTTCTTTTGTTGTGCAAAAGCTTTTTATCTTGATGAAGTCCCAATAGTTCATTTTTGATATGGGATATCTTTCTACCTTCCTCTTAATTTTGCTGTGAACATGAAATTGCTCTAAAAAAAAAAAAAAGTCACAGTCAAGAAAATCACCATTAAGAAAATGAGAAGACAAGCAACAGGTTGGAAGAGAGTATTTATAGAACATTTATCTGATAAAGGACTTAGAGCCACAATTTACAAAGAACACTTATAACTCAATAAGATAAACTGATAAAAGAAATGGATAAGACATATGAATGGCTAGGAAGCACAATGAAAAGATGTTTAAAGTCATTAATTATTAAGGAAATGCAAATGAAAACCACAATGAGATACTATTTCAGACCTACAAAAATGGTTATTTTAAATGATGGCCAAAAACAAGTGTTGGCAGGAATGTGGAGAAAATGAACACCCTCATGCATTTCTTGTGGGAATGTAAAATGGTGCAATCATTTTGGAAAATTTCTTTAGCAATTTCTCAAGAAGCTAAACATAAAACTACCGTATGACCCATTATCTCCACTGCGAGGTATTTACCCAAGAGAAAAAAATATATATATCCACGTTAAGACTTACATGTGAATGTTCATAACAGCATTATTTTTAATAGCCCAAACTGGAAATAACCTAAATGTTCATCAACTGGGAATGGACAGGCAAATGTGGTACATTTATACAATGGACTATTATTCATCAATAAACAAGCTACTGACATATGCCACATCATAGATGGATCTTAAAACATCATGCTAAGAAAAAGAAGCCATATTCAAGATAATACATATTATATGATTCTATTTACATAAACTGTGTGGAAAAGATAAATTTATAAAGACAGAAAACAGATTAGCGGTTGCCTGAGGCTGAGGGTAGGAATGAGGATTTACCGTAAATGAGTATGAGGAATGTTATTAGTGGGATGAAAGCATTCTAAAACTGATTTTTAATGGATTTATTATCAGTAAACTTGGTAAAAGTAACATATGCAGATTAATTAATTTGGATATTAACTGTTCTGTCTCGATGAAGAACTTGAAGTCAATAGGTTCTGCATGCAACAAATTGTAAGTGTGACTGGACTTTTAGCAGCAAATAGTAAAGCAGCGCATATCTGCACATCAATCAGCACAGAGGGACATACTGGAACACATTTGGTTTATAAAATTTCACATCCCTTGTTTTTAATATTTCTAATAACTGGGGAGATAATTTCTCTATTCAGCAGTGCTGATATCGGAATGGTAAATCAGTGCAAAATAACGTAAGAATTACACAATGTGAGGTCATCTGAATTACTCTTTGCATATTATTAGTATATGCCAAATATGCCTAAAAATAATTAATTTTCAAGTACGTTACGTGCTCTTTTTCTTTTAAGCATGGAATTGTGCGTTATCTTAGATATCCTGTGTACCTAGGAAGAATCTGATAATTTGTCAATAGTGAATACATTAAAAACTGTATTTAACATTTATTTTCTCATTTTCAAGAAAGACAATGAATAATGGGGAGAAGAGTTCGTCCATCTTAAGGTAAAAAGAGAAGGGCTCACTGTAAATGGAAATGCTAGATCCAACAGTGATTAAATCAACACTGAATACAGTTAGTAAGGGTCCACACCTGGTTTCATGTTCTGTGGTTGTCATCCTGATATTCGTAATGATTTTTTAGCAAGGGGCCCCACGATTTTATTTTGCACTGGGCCCATCAACTTAGGTAGCCAGCACTTTACGAAGATAATAGTATCTGGAGAAAGGTGGTCCTTTACCATAATAGTTCTGCTTTCATTGTCCTCCTTTGTTGAAATGTTTCCTCTCCATGTGCATAAAAATAGGACAACGTGTGCCTTATGGTGGGTGTAATCAAACAGCTGAAGGAATCCGTGCAAACTTCTAACTCAGCATCATCATTCTGTTCAATTTACTTAATTCTTGGCAGATAGTACAAGACAGTCACCAGGTCTTATGAAAAACGTGGAAAGGCCATCCTGCGGTGCTCACCCAGTGCCGTATTTGCTTGCGGGAGCGGTGTGTGTAAGCTGAGCGGGTCGGGAAGAACAGCTGTCCAGGGGTCTCATTGCTGGAGGCCACAGCAACTCTATCACAGTTGAAACTCTGGGATAGAGAAGACGAAGGAGGAAGAGGTGCCAGACAGGATAAATGGTACTTATTTTGAAACTAAAATCCATAAATTATGCTATATTAAACACACTTGTGAAAGCAAGCTGGCGACATCTGCTAATGATGGTGAGCTGCTGTAGGCCTACGTGAAGACTATCAAAAACTTTTTGTAAATGAATAAAACATGGACCAGAGAGCACATATTTTCTAGGAAGTAAAAATGTATTTCTCTCAGCTTCGTATGAAACAACACTTGCTTTCTTCTTCTTCTATCTTTTTTCAGCTCCTTCCCCACTCCATGTCTTCCACTCCTTCTGCAGGGACCTACGGTTGTAAGACCTCCACATTCCCTTTCCATTTATGCCCACATGTGCACGTACACACACACATCACCCGAGTAACCGTGGCCGCGTCAGTGCTGGGAATGAGGACTCTTCGCTGAACTCTTGGCAGCAGGGAAGTTTGTTGATTGATTAACCACATCTCACCATAGAGGGGGATGCTGATGGTGGAGGCAGGGAAGGGAGGTTAAAGGAAAGTGTATGACACATTTGCTGATCTTAAAGAGGGATCTGCTCTATGGCTACCAACCAGCCAAGTGCCCTGAGATTTGCAATTCCTTTCCAGTTTTTGCATAAGCTTGCATTTGAGAAACACTGATTTAATTAATGTGTCGCTATTTTATATTCATGTACAAAGGGAATGTTTGATGCTACAGAGGGTGAAAGCCTGCAGTCAGCCTGGAACCTGATGGACACCTTGATTAGCGCAGGGGACCAGGCTGAAGCACAAAGTCAACAGGGTAAGCATCGAGGCCTCTGGACCTTGGTTCACATTTTCTTCTTCTGGAATGCTCTTGTTCAGGGAATAATTGCATTCAGTCTTAAACCTAGCCCACAAGTCATTTTCTTCAGTAAGTTATCCTGCCTCTTCCAACTCAAGTCACCACATTCTTACCTTTGCTTTTATTTTTTGCTCTTTTCACGGTTAATAATTATGTGCCTGTATTCTAAAGGGAGAGCCTCACTGAGGACCTAAATAAGGTTCAAGAAAACTTACTTTTCAAAATACCTACTGGAGAAAGGCCTGTAATTCGGCCCCTCAATGTGATCCCAAAGGCATTTATATGTATTTATCCATGTGATTTTATTTTACATAACAGGACATGAACAAGAAGTGTTGAGTCATCAGGGATCTGTTGCTGAGACTGAGCAAACTATTTAGATACATTGGTATTTCTCTCGGTTTACCTCCTTCACCATATCACAGAGGGTCTTCAATTTGGTAAGCATTTACTAATCATTTAGGAAAGACCTTGTATTAGTTTCCTAGGACGGGTATGACAAAGTACCACAAACTGAGTGGCTTAGCACAACAGAAATGTATTGTCTAACAATTTCAGCAGCGAGAGGTCTGAAATCAAGATGCAGGGCCATGCTCCCTTTGAAACCTGTAGGGGAGAATGCTTTCTTGTCTCTTCTGCTCTGAGGTTTGCAGGCCATTTTTGACATTCCTTGACTTACAGATACATTCATTACTCCAATTCTCTTTTTCACATGGCTGGCTTCTTATAAGGACACCGCCATTTTGGATTAAGGACCCACTCTACTCCAGTACACCTCACCTTAATGTAATTAATTATATTTGTAAGACCCTATTTCCAAACAAGGTCAAATTCTGAAGTAGTGGAGTTTAGGACTCCAACAACTTTGGTTTTTGGGGGGGGACACAATTTTTTTTTTAACATTTTCTTTTTTTTTTTTTTAAAGATTTTATTTATTTATTTGAGAGAGAATGAGATAGAGAGAGAGCATGAGAGGGGGGAGGGTCAGAGGGAGAAGCAGACTCCCTGCTGAGCAGGGAGCCCGATGCGGGACTCGATCCCAGGACCCTGGGATCATGACCTGAGCCGAAGGCAGTCGCTTAACCAACTGAGCCACCCAGGCGCCCGGGGGGGGGGGGGCCCAATTTAACCCCTAACTGAATTTTTGTTAAACTATACATAATATTTTTTTCTCTTTTTTTTAGATTTTATTTATTTATTTGAGAGAGAGAGAGAGTGAGGGAGAGAGAGAACACAAGCTAGGGGTGGGGGGAGGCAGAGGGAGAAGCAGACTCCTGGCTGAGCAGGGAGCCCGACGCAGGGCTCCATCCCCAGGACCTCATGACCTGAGCTGAAGGCAGACGCATAACTAACTGAGGCGCCCCTGTACATAACGTTTCTAACATGCTTCCTGCTTGCAGCGGTGAGAATGCCTTAAATTCCAAATTGAAGATTTTAAAATATTAATTAAAGCCTCCAACTTGGGCGCCTGGGTGGTTCAGTCGTTAAGCGTCTGCCTTCGGCTGGGGTCATGATTCCCAGGGTCCTGGGATCGAGCCCCGCATCCAGCTCCTTGCTTGGCGGGAAGCCTGCTTCTCCCTCTCCCACTCCCCCTCCTTGTGTTCCCTTTGTCGCCATCTCTCTCTGTCAAATAAATAAAATCTTAAAAAAATAAATAAAGCTTCCAACTCGATCATGAGTTAATTATAGAAAATGATCTTTTTCTCTTTTCTGATTTTAAAACATAGCTGGACTTTACTAAGATTTAATAAATGTAACATGCATATTTACAAATTAGAATAATTTAGTGTATTTTTTCAATGATAACATAATGTTTCTGAGTCCTTCTGAGCAAAATCCCTTATAAAATAAATCCAGGGTTGATGTCACTAGCAGATTTAGTTTGGGCAACATCCAAGCATCATGTAGTGAAGAAAACCACAAAATATTTCATAGAATGTTAATAAAATAAAAATGAATGCTTTGAATAGTTTAAAATACAGCTGACCCTTGGACAACATGGGTTTGATCTGCATGGGTCCAGCTGATACATGGATTTTTTTTGACACGGTTTAGCACTGTTTCTGTATTTTCTCTTCCGTATGATCTTTTTAATAACATTTACTTTTCTCCATCTTACTTTTTGGTAAAAATATAGTATATAATACACAAAATAGATGTTAATCGACTGTTTATGTATGTCACCGGTAAGGATTCTGGTAGACCGTAGGCTGTTAATAGTTAAGTTTTTGGGGAGCAAAAGATACTTGATTTTTGGCTGTGCAGGAGGTCGGCACTCCTAACCCCCGAGTTGTTCAAAGGTCAACTGTAGCAGTATTTCAATTATTTGGATATAGCATTGTTTTGCCTTTATTATCTAAATAATTGGTTCAGTTTTCTACTTTCTATTTTGCATATAGAGTACATTTTTGCCCAATAAAATGCTAGTAGAAAATGATGTGTTTTAACATTACTTTCTGCATTTCTGCAGTACTTTTAAGCGTAAGAAATGCTAAAACTCAACGAGCAGTCATCAGTAAAATAGCAGTGTCATATTAGCTTGAGTGATTCTGTGATTAATGGCCATGTTGGCAATCACAAGCCTGGATACTCAGATAAGAATCAGCGGAGGGGCTGATGAAAATGTAGCATTCACTCTGTGACCAAGACAAAAATGAAAAATGTGACAACCTGTCCCATACAATACAGCACCCATGAAATTTTGCTAGCTTCACGTAGGAAAACTGCGTGAGTTATCATTTAAGACTAGAGAACCAACTCTAACGATGGCGGCAGATATGGCGGCTGATAACTTCATCCTTAGACCTGGGTGCGTCCCTTGTGCGAGCGCTTTCATTAGGAAGGGAACAAAATGGAAAGCGTAAACCGAGCCCCAAATCTAAGCATGAATCAAGAGGAATTACCATCCATTTCATCAGCTTCAATCCATATCCATTTCAATCCAGTGGATCAAGTCTGCTTAAAAGGTATTTTTATTAAGAGCACATTATCCTGCCTTTGAATTTGTCATGATTTGAATTGAAAAGCCTTGTGGCAAGCACCATCGTCACATTTTAACTACGGTGACGGTGATGATAACTAACAGTTGGTGAGTTCCTATGGTAGTAATTTAAGACCAGTACCTGGAAGTTTTATTACTTCCTTCCCAAATGCTACAGAATGCAAACAAACCTTTTTCCTAAATGAATGTTACTATGCTTTGTTTCAAATGAACCTGGCCACAGATGGTTGGATGAGAGATAACTCCCCATTCAAACGCAGAAGCTACAAGCTTGCCATTGTTCTTTAAGCTACGGCGGAAAAGCTGTGTCCAGTAGCGTGTTCAATACTTGATGGAGATCTGCTGATCCAATCAAAGGCTCATCCCCAAAAGACCGTTTCGGTTTGGAGGAAATGAAATATTTGGTAGCAGCCCGAAGACGAGAGCTAATAAAAGCAGGTACAGAGAGTAATTGGCTCAATATGATGGCAGGGCGCTAGCACAGAAAGCAGGAGACTACGGCTGCTGAGGCGAGAGACGTCTGTCCCCATCATGGGCATGCATGTGTCGCCTTCAGAGCATTCGATTCCACTGAGGCCACTGTGCCACTATTAAGGTGGTTTCCGACCCTCGACTTATTCTTTATTTGGCCTGAAAATGGACTCCATCCAGCGAAGTCACTTTAATCTGTCTCCGATCTTTAAAATTCATACCTGATAGGACAATGCAAAGAAGTTACATCATTTCACCACCGTCACTAACATTGGTACGGTAAATTGCTTTCAGATATGGAGGAAGTGAATTCCAAGAAGCCAGCATGAAAGTGTTTTCCTAATTTCTGTGTTTGCATTTATCTTTGCCACTACAGTGTTTGTCTTTAGAAGTTCTAACAAATGTGGTACTAAAAAATAAAAATTACTGGAAAACTTACATTCTGAAAATAACATGTCCATTTCTAAACAAACATAATTGCAAATGCATAAGTGATTATAAGGAAAATAATCTATTCACAATTAGACAAAGTTTTACTTCCACTTAAGAATGATAGCTTATCAAAAAAAAAAAAAGAATGATACCTTATCAAAATTTTACTTGCTCTTGAAAAATATACATTGTGTTTACATACTGATAGTCTTTGGCTATAAATTTTCTGTATAAGATTATCTCAAGAATTCTATCATAGCATACGGATTATTTTCCCATGAAGTTTATAATATAAAATGATACTATTTGATTTACCTAATTCCTAGGATCCAAACAATTAATGGACCACCCAATATTTAGGGCATACTATATAGGGGTTGAAATTGTATCAAACAAGTTATAAGGCCTAGATTCCAATTTTTGCTCTACCAAAATTAGTTGTAGGTTTTTGGTTAAGTTACTAAATTAAAATGAAGAATCTGACATCCCAGAGATGTTAAACAACTTTGATAAATTATTGCTAAAATTCCTAACAGTATTTAAAGCCTCTGATTGTATGATATAAACTAGTCTACTATGATATATAAAATACTATTTCCACTTTTAGTAGTTTATTGTTTGACTAGGATTTACTGCCTCATTATCTAAGAAAAACATTAAACAATAAATAAAAATGCAAGGCAATGGATTTTAAAATGTAACCACAGGTTGTAAGATGAAGTCTCATCATCATTCTTTGATGCAAGGATGATTTTAATGAACCTTGTAGGATTTTAGAGCTGTCTGCTGTGATGTGAGACGTGGTTGCCCACACATGTTATGGTGTCACTTGTCATGTCTATCCCTTTTAGATGAAGTAACATGATACCGTTCAGTCTCTGCAGGACGTAAGGCCCCTATAGCAGGTGTGGGAACAGGGGGTTACCTGTTCAGAACAGCTTGACATTGTCTTAGCACCCATTCTATTTTAAGTGAAAATTGTGACTTGCTCAAATGTAATTTAAAATCCAGATCTAATCAGTTAACACTGCAAGTAACTGTGTCTTTTCCTTTCTATATCACTGTTAGGGTGGAACTGCTCTCTTCCCATTGCTCACACTCTTTCTCAACTGAAGCATTTTGTAAGTGAGTCATATCATTACAGCTTATTTGGTGGTTTGGAGAGGTCACTAGAAAGGAGATGAACTAAAACTGCCTTATTTTTAAAGAAATTCAGCATGAATTTTAAAGAAACTCACCAAAACATATATCCATTAACATTCCAATTGATCAAAACCGCTTTGTTTTATATTAATGGTTAATTAAAACTTCATCTTCCCCCAAATATGATATCAAGTAAAATTTGCTGTTATTGTGGTGAAAATACTAGGGTCCCATTTATCAAATGTGATATAGTCATCTACTGCTCTATTCCCTAAACACATAAACTGTTACTTGATCTCAAGCAAGGCCAACACGAGGCTCTTACTCAATTTGACAATGCACATTTGAGGTACCATATGGTGGGAGTGTTATCCACCCAATATCATCTGGGTCTTGCAAAACTTCTTATCTCCCACAATAACAATAAATCAATATACTTGTCGGATGTCTTTTTCATCTTAACAATATAGTGAAAACATTTTAAAAGCAACTATTGTGCATCACCTCTACATGTTTAAGAATGCGGAAATAATTAGTACTTCAAGAAAAGGTATACTTATCCTAGAAATCAGGGACCCTGCAGTTCCCTAAAGAGATGAGGGGGCTAGGAGTTTGTCAGGAGAAAACATCTCCTGTGAGGAAAACATTTCTTACAGAATCAGGATCCAGGGTTCGAATCCCTTAACAAGCTGAGAGGTTTGTAGGACTCATTCTCACCTGTGAAATAAATAAACCTGCTTTGGCCATTACCCACTTATGGCCAAATTCAAATGGAATATTAGATATCAAACCAACTTGAAAAATGTGGGAATGAAATGCATGTTCAAAGATCAAAGATAGTCATACAAAGACAAGATACCACTATGATTTTCAGAGGTACTTTCAGAATAAAAATTGCCTTATTGAGGATGAAATTAAGCAACATTCCAAAATAAAGTGAATAACCCCAATATTGGCTTATATTAGCACCAATATCATTAATGCTAATATTTGTATCATTAATATTACTGGTTACTTTTACCTTTGGAGACCTTGAAATTAAGTCCAAAGCTTTTCAGAAATTCATGTGATCAAGATTGATGGAGTTCTTACCACAGGGACACATTGTTTATGACATAATCATAATTCAATGACTCACACAGGAGCAAATTTGATGTTGAAGATGGTGTTGCTATTTCTTTATGTATCAGTCTTCAACCATAACATCTCATGTGCTTAAAGAGTAAATATTAGGTTGAGACCAAGAAGGGAAAAGTCTATAATCTCTCACGGGAAAGGCATTAATTACACTAAGTCTGTCTTTTCGATAAAGAAGTAACATTGCTGTCAAATCCTCAGTGATCCACTGCCTAGAGTACATTGTGCATATATCATGAGGCCCATCTAATACTTGCAATGTATCTGCATTAATGTTGATAAAATGTTTACTTGCAAGATACAGGGAAGAGAATATTATGGACTCAGTATCTGCAATAACATTCCGAGTATCAGGGCAGTACTGTGATCATAGATGATGTGAGCTTGTCTAGATTGGGGTAGGAGAGTGAAAACAGGACCAACTGTTGGCAATCCTTGGAAATGGCTTTTTTGGGGGGTCCTATAAATATTTGATCCATCTGTACTGTGACTAGACCTCTTGACATTCTGTCATCTTCTGTCTTCAATTTTAATATGAACTGTGCTTTATAACTGGGTCTTGTCAGAACTGTTTCCTAATATACTGTACTAAATTCCAAAAAGTACACACCTCAGAGCTGTTAATTAAAAGGGCCTGCTGGTATAAATAAACACATATGCTGCTGATTAGCCACCCTTTAGGGGTCAACAGTGGGGAACTCCTGCTGGGCTTCGGTTAATTGTTGTCCAAAATCTTAACAGGAACTGTCTAATGATCTCGTATGGCTTTGGCCATCTGGCCCTCTGAGTTCACTTGCCAGTAAATAGCCAACCTTTAGAGAAAGAGAGAAATATCCCTTACCAGAGGAGTATCTTAGAAGATATAACCTAGCCATCCCCATGTGTACAAAAGGACTGATTTGCTTTAATTCACTAATCAAACCCAATACACCTAATTTAAATTACCCTTTAGACTCATTTGATGTCAACTGCTTTAATATTAGCTACAAAATGAATGTTTTTGCTTTTCTTACATAAGCAGCATTAGATGTGATTAGGACTTGTTTGTAATGCATATTATATTTATGGTCAGAAACAATGAAGAGTGCTTCTAATAATTATTATTTGTGCATCATACTTGACAATGTTAAGTGGTGGTGTATCTTTTTCCTCCAGTGCTGTACTGTGGAACTGATGACCAGGTGCAAACCCTAGTTTCGCATATTCTGAAATAGACTTAGGATTTGTGTTGGTCTTAGTCCTCTGAATGTTACAAAGCTGCACTATTAGCTGGTTGTTCACCACATCATTCCCTTCCATTTTTAGATAAATGTTACAGAATAGAAATAACAGATTTAAAGGAGCAAAAATAGAAGAGTGTTCATTCATAGTAAGACATTGTTTTAGGAAATCTGTCTTATTTGTCTCATTTTCAAACAAAGATGAAAGTCTGCATATAGGGGAAGAAGTCCATCTCAAGGTACATATGTGCATAGTATTTCGTAGATAATTGTGTGTTAAAGAGAAGAATACACCTCACTACATTTACTCTGGTAGGTTTAATCTGCTAATATACTATGAAAAGAGAAAAGAGCACTCTAAAATTTACCTAAGCAATAGAAATGGAAATTAATAGGGTAATGTATTTTGTTTGTATTTCATCTTATTGGTATTTTGCCTTGTTTCAAATAGATCCTTTTCTTCTTAAATTCTCAAGCTACTCTCTTTCCCAAATGATATGTTTTTCAACTAGGGCTTTGCTTAATTGGAGAATATTTTGAGGAAACGAAGTACTGGCAGAACAATATTCATGGCAGTGTTCATGTTGGCATATGACTTATCAGTGAAGCTGCATGGATGGTGAAATTCATCCAGCTCATGCCTGTCAACTGTAAGACATCAGGATTGTTTTTTAGTGATGTTGCCCTGACCCTGATTATGGAAAAAAAATAAAAATAAAAACAATTATTTCTAAGGTTTTACAAATGAGTTTTATATGAGGAACAGAATGTCAAAATCTTTCATGTTTTGGGTTTTATTCTACTTTTCTTTATTCTATGGTAACTGTTGACCAGATCTGAGGGATGAATGGGAAATGAGGAACCAACTCAACTAACCACCAAATTTTTCTAGAACTCACTTCACCTGAGAAATCTCCTTCTGTACACTTTCCCCTCTCAAAATCAAACATTTCTTTCTAGATCTAATTAAAAATGAAACAAAGCAACAAACAGAAGAACTCTTGAAGGTCTGGTTTCCTCTACCCTCTACATTCTTCCAGAACCCAGAACCTATAACGCCTGCTTACTCTTTTTTTGCTTGTCCTGCCATATCCTGGTTACATCATAGGAAATCTCCTTGGAAAATCTTCTCACGTTGTGTTTCTTCCACACATTTCTTCCTTAGTGATTTTCCAGGGTCTCTCTACAGTGTCACCTAAATAGTTAAGATCTATCTGTTCACTTATTTTGCCCTTGTTAACAGTACAGAAAAAAAATAGTTTTCAGGGTGTAGACTTCTTGCCACATATTTATTCTTTCGAAAAATATGTCTGCTTAAGAGATTTCGGAAAGGGGCGCCTGGGTGGCTCAGTTGGTTAAGCATCTGTTGGTTAAGCGTCTGCCTTTGGCTCAGGTCATGGTCCCAGGGTCCTGGGATTGAGCCCCGCATTGGGCTCCCTGCTCAGCAGAGAGCCTGCTTCTCCCTCTCCTCCCCGCTTGTGCTCTCTCTCGCTATCTCTGTCACTATCTGCCTCTCTCTCTCAAATAAATAAATAAATATAATCTTTAAAAAAAAAAAACAGTCTTAAAAAAGGAGAGAGATTTCGGTACAAAAACATGACTAACTGAAGTTACAAAAAAGGTATTTGTCAATATTTGAGCGATTCTTCACTTCAAGTAGGCAGAAGACAAGGTAATTACACATATTAATATATTTACATTAATGTCCCCAAAACTAGTAATTATGCTAAGTGGAAGGAAATAAAGATTTAGATGATATAAGAAATCGCCTCAAATCAGTAATTAATTGAGAAATCATTAACATAATTTGTCAGGACCTATATTGTTTACTTCCATTGTACCTTGGATTTTTTTTCAAATTGGAGATAAACATTGCCATAACATAAAAATTGCCACTCAAGCCATTTTGAAGTGTACAACTGAATGACCTTCAGTAAATTAAAAATGTTGTGCAACAATCAACACCATCTATCACTTTACAAAGAAACGTTTTACTCATTAAGCAGCCACTCCCTATTTCCTGCCTGCCCTCAGCCCCTGGCAACAACAAATCTGTTTGCTGTCTCTATGGATTTCCCTATTCTAGCAATTTCATAATAATAGAGGCAGACAAAAAGTATGTGGGTTCTTTCACTGAGCAGTGAAAGAATTCTTTTCAAGATTCATCCATGTTGGAGCATATATCGGTATTTCATTTTTTTCTTTTTAAGATTTTATTTATTTGAGAGAGAAAGCACATGCGTCAGGCAGAGGGAGAAGCAGACTCCCCGCTGAGCAGGGATCCCGATGCGGGGCTCGATCGATCCCAGGACCCTGGGATCATGACCTGAGCCAAAGGCAGACACTTAACGCCTGAGCCACCCAGGCACCCCTCAGTATTTCATTTTTATGTTCAAATATTTTGTTGTATGGCTATGCCACTTTTTGTGTATCTAGTCATCCCATTATAAATATGTGAGTTATTCTCACTTTTTAGAGATTACAAATAATGCTGTTATGAAGATTTATGTACAAGTTTTTGTACTTGTTTTCAATTCTCTTGTGTATATACCTAAGAGTAAATTTACTGGGTTGTATGGTTATTCTGTCTAACATTCTGGTTCTGTTTTCCATGGTAGGTTCACTGTTTAACATTCCTATCATCAATGTATGGGGATTCTAATTTCTCCACATCTTTGCCAATACTGAATGAAAAATTTTCTGACTATAGCCACCCTAGTGAGTATGAAATGGTGTCTTACTCTATTTTTTATTTGGTTTTCCATAATGACTAATGATGTTGAGAATATTTTCATGTGTTTGTTGGACATGTGTATATATTCTTTAGAGAAATATCTATGGAAGCTTTTTGCTCATTTTGTAATGAAGTAGTTTTGTCTTCTGCTGCTGAGTTGCAAAATTCTTTATATATTCTGGATATATGACTCTTATCAGATATATGATTTGCAAATATTTTCTCCCATTCTGTGGCTTGTCTTTCGATTTCTCTGATAATAATCACTGAAACACAAAAATTTTTAATTTTGATGATGTCCAATGCATCCAATTTTCTTTTTTTTGCTTGTGCTTTTGGTGCCATATTTAAGAAAGTGTTACTTACTGAAAGGTCACAAAGATTTACTACTATATTTTCTTCTAAAGGTTTGATAGTTTTAACTCTTATGTTTAGATCTCTGATCCATTTTGAATTCTTTAATAGAATGTGAGTAGGGCCAAATTCATTCTTTCCCATTTGGCTATGCATTGTCCTAGCATCATTTGTTGAAAAGACTGTTCATTCCCCTTTGGAGAGTCCTGGCATTTTAATTGTTTTTAATTTTTAAATTTCTGTATAGTCCATAGTAATGTCTACTTTCAGTCTTGATTTTAGTAATTGAGTCTTCTCTCTTTTTTTCTGGGTCAGTCTACCTAAAGATTTGTCATTTTGTTGGTATTTTGAAAAATGAAATTTTTAGCAATTTGATTCTATTGTTTTTCTATTCTTTATTTTATTTCCATTCTAAACTTTTTTCCTACTACCTGCTTTGGGTTTAGTTTGCTCTTTTTTTCCTTGTTCGTTAAGGTGGGAGGGTAAGTAATTAATTTGTAATCTTTCTCATTTTTAATGTAGGTATTTACAGTTATAAATTTCTCTTGGAGTACTGATTTTGCCATATCTCATAAGTTTTGTTTTGTTATGTTGTATTTTCATTTTCATTTATTTCACAGTATTTTCTAATTTCCCTTGTGATTTCTTTTTTGGCCCATTGATTGCTTGAGACTAAGTTGTTTAATTTCTACATATTTTTTTAAAAGATTTTATTTATTTATTTGAGAGAGAGAGAGAGAGAACACAGAAGGAGAGGGAGAGGGAGAAGCAGACTCCCCACTGAGCAGGGAGCCTGATGTGGGGCTTGATTCCAGGACCCTGAAGTCATGACCTGAGCTGAAAGCAGATGATTAACTGACTGAGCCACCCAGAAGTCCCTCTACATACTTGTGAAATTTCCAGATTTCCTTATGTTATTAATATCTAATATCATTTCATTGTGGTTGGAGAAGATACTTTGTGTGACTTCAATATTTTTACATTTATTGAGACTTGTTTTGTGGCCCCAGATGACCAATCCTGGAGAATGTTCTATGTGCACTTGAGGAAAATGTGTACCCTGCTGTTGTCAGGTGGACTGTTCTACATACATCTGTTAGGTCTAATTGATTTATAGTGTGGCCAAGTCCTCTAGTTCCTTGTTAATCTTCTGTCTAATTGTTCTATCCACTATTGAAAATGGGGTACTGAAGTACCCACCTATTATTGTTGAACTGTCTATTTGAGCCTTGAACTCTGTCACTGTTTGTTTCACATATTTTGGGTCTCTGTTGTTTGGTGCACATATGTTTACAGTTGTTATATTTTCTTGGTGCATTGACACTTTTATCAATATATTATGTCCTTCTTTGACTCATATAATAATTTTTGACTTTGAGTCTTTTTATATAATATTAGTGTAGCCACCTCAGTTCTCTTTTGGTTACTATTTGCATGGAATATCTTTTTCTATCCTTTTACATTCAACTGACCATGATATTATAACAAAGAAATTTTGTCTTATCCTGCAGAAAAGAAAGAGGCATTGAAAAAAATCAGAAAGAACAGTGACATAATTACACCTTCATGTTAGAAAAAGAACTCTGAGAACCATGTGGAAGACACATTAAAGAGGCTGTGACTGAGGCATTCTGGCCCCTGCCAAATAATGTGCCTCAAACATAGCTTCTTTCTTCTCTGATGCATTTTCCTAATATTTTTCACATTCTTCAGAGGAGTAGTACCTGCCACAAAAATACTGGGCCATGTTTGGGTCAGCTATTCCAATATGATTCAGTTGTGAAATGATATATAAAATTTATGTTTATAATATTATATAACACTGGTTTTGTTCTTTTGAGATGATGCACTTTAGAAAAATGCTAATGCCTTCCTTCTGAATTGAATACATCTCTAGAACATTTTTATTTCCTGTACACACCCATGTGTTTATGCATACATAATGAAAACTGTACTATTCTGGTATACACACTTTTTATGTAAGCATTATATATTCTAAAGAAGATATTTTGAACAGTAAAAGCAATAGCCTTCTGAAATAACATGGATTAGGAAATAGTAAAATCAATCAGAATTGCAGTAAATATTCATTATAACTCAATATGTGTTAATATCATACATTACTTATTACATTTAATTTCTTGATTATTTTTGCTTCCTTTAGTGTGTATTAAACATTAGCTGGCAGTGCTGGTTGCTGCTCTTTACATAATGAAAGATTACCCTTATCATGCAGGCTCTCACAAAAATATTTACATTTATTTTAGATCAATAATCTCATGTGAGTTTTGTGTAAAAACACACAAGAAAAAGAAGGTTCCAACTCAGACATCTTGCAGCAGAGTATAAACACGAAGACTAGCATTTTGAAATTCCTTTGTAAACAGAAAGACTTGTATTATTGAACCACAAAATATGTCAAGAGAGTTGCTTGCTTACTTTTCTGTTGCATATTATATTGGGCCTTTCCCTAAGTTTGTATTTGCATCCTGTTAGGCATGCAGAGAAAGGAATGTGTCTATTTGCATTTTTAACATTTGGTATCTCCGGCATAAATGAAAGTAGGCCTTCATAGTCCTTCAGTACATTTCTTGTCATGAAAATATCTCCCCAGTGATTCACTAATATGGTAGAAGAAGAAGAAGTCAGAGTATTAGTAGAGAAGCCAGAATACTAGTGAGACACTCTTCATACACCAGTAAAAAATTTAGGCTCTTGGTTAAAGTTACATCTCAAATGTAATTTTAAAATATTATGATGAGATTTGGTCATGTCCTCCTTCCTCAGAAACCCATCCATTGCCCCCAAACATTCCATGTGTTTGTTGATACAAATCTCTCCTTGACTCGAATATCTGTGTCTAACCACAAGGAATGGTACCACTTGGGATCTCACAGTAGCTCCATAATATGTTGATTCATTTAAGCTAATATTCTAAGGCATAGGGCAGTCTGAATGCAAATAACAGAAACAATTGGATAGCAGTGGTATCTTCTGAAAATAGCAGCACAAATTGGAGATTAAGGTACAATTCATATATGTACTAACTGAAGACATCACAGATATAAAGGCTTCAGATACAGAACAGTGGGCTCAAATCCCAGTTTTGATGCTGACTCATTGGATGAATTTTTGTTAACTTCTAATTTATTCATTCATTTTCAAGGACAGATCATTATTCAATAAATATTTAAAATAGCCTAAGGTAGGGGGCGCCTGGGTGGCTCAGTCGGTTAAGCGACTGCCTTCGGCTCAGGTCATGATCCTGGAGTCCCGGGATCGAGTCCCGCATCGGGCTCCCTGCTCGGCAGGGAGTCTGCTTCTCCCTTTGACCCTCCCCTCTCTCCTGCTCTATCTCATTCTCTCTCTCAAATAAATAAATAAAATCTTTAAAAAAAAAAAAAAATAGCCTAAGGTAAGCCAGGAATTTGCCTACTGCAATCTCATGTTATCATACTTAACCTGTCCCTTTGTTTTTAATATTGTATTAAAGGTAACATATGCGAAATACTTAGCACAACATATAAGACATTGTGGGGGATTCAACACAAATTTGTTGAATGAATGGATGGATGGAATAGCAATAACCAAATATGAAAATTATTGTAAAGTAAAAAAACAACTTTCTTAGTATATGAAACAAATCTTTTTAGGTAAGAACACATTAGATTGGATAGGCCTATATATAAGTCCAAAGAGAAAACAAACAAGTAATGTTTATAATTTTTCCACCACTCACAATATTTCATTATATATACTTTGGTTTCCAAAATAATTTTGTGCCTCAGCTTATAAGCACTATCATATTACCACTGCATGGAAACTTTATATAATTTTTGTTGTGTATTTGAAACATCAAAATGCATGGTGCAAACTTGTCACACCCCTCACAGATTAAAAAATTGCATGGTGTCTCAGATTAAAATAAGAATGTGCCTCCACTCATGTAATTTTTTGGTCATTGGCAATAATGAAAATTTTTCTCTAGCATGTAGTTTGTTATTTATGAAAATTTGTATGTTGACACCCATTAAGCAGAGAAAATCCAATTGTAATAAATATCTGGTTTTTAAAATATATTGGAAAATGTATTATGCATAAAAACGTGTATGACAAGTATGTGAAGTTAGAGAATAATGAATAGAACCAATGCTTCACTAAGATAAATATATTAGTACTCTGGAGTGTCTGTGGGCTACTCCCCAGTCACTCCTCACACCAGTGTCAGCTCTTTTTAATTTGGTGGTATTTATTTCCTCCTTTCTCTTTGTAGATTTACCACAATAGTGGATAGCCCTAAAAAACACATACATGTTTTAATTTTGCTTGTTTGTCAGCTTTATAAAAATGGACTGGTACTGCATTTATTTTTCTCTGACCATGCTTTTTATTTCTCAGCATTGTTTTTAGATTCACCCAAGATGATTTGTGTACCCTGTTTCAACATTTTCGTTGCTCAAAAATAGTAATTCTTGGAAATTTGGAGTCTCAGGAGTCCTTTTTCTTCTCTCCTTAATAGATGGTAAAATTATTTTCCCTGCCAATTGCAGTTTACCACTGTCCATATCATCACTTCAGCAAAATGGGCATGCTTGCTGATTCCCATATTCATGCTTTCCTTCTCCGTTTTTGCATATGCTCCACCCGTCCTCAGCCAATGCATGAAACATCTACGACTTTACAACTGAATTGTTAAGGATATACATCTGTTGCTTGCTTTTTTGTTTTATTTTTCTCCTTGTTTTATGTGAAAACATTAAATTTTTCTAAGTTATGTGAAACCATTACTTCCATCTGCTCCTACCATCCCTCCACGATACGGCTTTCTTCTTACTCAAGCACTTTCCCAAGAGGGATTATAAGTACATCTTGGTATGGTAAACCATCTGATGCCTTGAAAAGCTGAAAATTTCTTTATTTGAACTCTAATTGTCTTTAATAAATGGCGTAAGTTTAGATTCGATGGGGTCTTTTGGGGGGGGGGGATCAGTCCAAGTTTTTTTTTTTTTAATTTTTTTTTATTTATTTATTTTGAGAGCAGAGCAAGAGAGCAAGAGCAGGAGCAAGGGGGAAGGGCAGATGGAGTGGGAGAAACAGGCTGCCCAAGGCGGGGGGCTTCATTCAAGGACCCCGGGATCATGACCCCCAAAGGAAGGCACACTCTTAAAGGGCAGTCTAAGTCTTTTAAGAAATAAAATAATCTAGTGATAATTGAGTTGAATATGAAAGTACAGTTTTAAGGTTACTGACTCAAACACTTCAAAATACTACCAACTTCTCCTTCCACGCAAACTGCTGCTGAAGTTCGGAAACACCTGGCCACACCTGACTTCGTGTCATTCACACACTGGCAAAAGTGCCAGGGCTCCTGGCGCCGCTTTCGAACTGACAGCAGTGTCTTGGGAGGACTGTGGTCTGAAGCCGGAAGGCGCGTGTCCCAGATCCCCGCGTGCGGGCGCTGCCAGGGCTTTACCCGACCACTGGGCACCACCAACATCGTGTCTTCCCAGAGCAGGTCCTGAGGCCATTTACAGCTCTTGTTTCCCGTCGCAAGGCTACTCCGGGCCTGCTCGCTGGGAAACATGCAACGTATCTCCGTGGAAATTTCTGCTGCCACCGCAGGCCACCGAGGTGAAGCCGAGACAGAACTGGAACCCGTGTCACGAGGCGCAGGCTCCTGGGACACAACCACCCTGGTGTCACCGCATCCATATCAGCTCTGCACCAACCAGCACAACTCACTGTCTCAAACCCATAAAACAATGTCAAAGAGAGATGCCCTGCCTCGTCCCAGCTGTAGGCGCCCCTCAATCACCCTCCGCGAGTCAGAGGCACGTCCCACCTTGAGGTTCCAGCGGCGCATGCGCCGCCAATCCCCGCCTCCCTCCCCTCAGGGTTTGGAGCCCACCCACAGAGGCCGATGCCTGCCCCTTCCCTTTACTGGAACCGGGCTCACCCCGTACAGCTCCAGCCCGTGGTGTGTGTGGGAAACAGACCCCAGTACCCCGCAGCCCCTGGCCCCTCCGGTCACGTAGCTCCCACAATGCAATGCGGCACCACGCCTAAGGAAGTGGTGGGAAAGGCCTGGAGCCTCCTTCTCTGAAGTGCGCAGGCGCAGGAGGTGGCGCCCGCCTTTGTCGGAGGCCCCGCCCACTGCTCCTGAGGGGACGAGGCTCCAATCAGCCTAGGTGCACGCGCTGTGCTGCTGCTTCCAGTGCTTTCCGGGGCCCCCGAGGGGAGCCCTCTGTGGCTGGGAGACCGGGCTCCGAGAGGGACGTTCTGGGGAGCAGCGATGAAGGCGCAGGGAGGAGGATGGAGATGCAGAGCAAGGTGTGCGCCGGGTGAGACCTGGGGGGGGGTGGTGGAGAGCTGACCTGGGGGACCCCCGCGGAGCACGTGGTGTCGAGGCTGAGGCACCAGCGCTGTTGTCCTCGCTGGGTTCCCCCCACTGGTGTGAGTGCTGCGGAGGGTTTTGTAAATGCTGTGCGTGTCTCAAGCTCCTTGTGATGATTTTAGGGGATCGGGGGCAAATCTCAAGACAGAAGTTCTCGGGCATTCTACCTTTGCACCCGTGACGTTGAGGTGCTGTTTTTCAAGGGTGATCTCCCTCCGCTGTCGTCATCTTGCGCTTCAGGTGTGGAAAGCGATTTAGGATTTAGTGGATTCGGAAATGTCCGTGGGTTAATTTGTACCTATCGATTCCTTCTCTCCACTCTGAGTTCCACACCGCCATGATGCAGCTGGTGGTCTTCGCACAGCAGTGGTGTCTCTCTTCCCCCGTGCCCCCTCCCTGGTCTGAGCCTGCCTTCATTCTGGTCTGCACTTTCTGCCTCACACCATCACCCCGACAGTTTCTGTGGCCATATATACGCTCCAACCGGCCTTTGTTAGTTCGCAAGTCCATCAGTCTCCCTCCAGCTCTTGGCGTGGGTGTGGGAGTCCCTGCTGCTTCATCGTGCTCAGAAACATCAAGCCTACTGCTTGATAAACTTGAGAGGAGTGACTTTGTGTCTTTGACATCCCCTTCTCAGTGACTGATGGATGAGGAGGGGAAGTTGGGTTGGTAGTGCTCAGATGCTCTCTTCTTTGGTAACTGTTTCTATCTTACGAGAGAAGTAGTACGATGTCTGTATGCCGTTCATTCAGCATGTTGGACACCCAGACAATTGAGGCAGGGGATGATCCCATTTCCAGTAGCAAAGTGGCACCAGCTAAAACTCTCCAGACACGGGGAGGTCATTTAGGAACACTGCACAACGTTGTGCTATCCATTGAGAGACCTAGGAGGATTTGGCCCAAAATCAAATCCTTAGACAGCCACAGGCTTGCATTTGGTTAAGGAAAATTTTTATTTCTAAGGATAATCAATAGATAACTCCAACAGGAGATTTATAAAGGTGTATTTTTGAAGAAGGAGAAGATAACATTGTCCTGAAAGCTCAGATAAATGGTTCAAAATTTTTTCCTTTAGGCATTGTGAATTTGCTCGGAAACTAGGTACAAATATAAAATGTAATTAAGACTAAGTATAAAAACCAATTAAAGAGATCCTAGAGCTGAGGTGAGATCCCCAGGTGACCAGACTTGTCATTGGTAGAGAAGCTGTCGACCCTCCAACAGATTTCACACCTTAGGTCGGATGCCTAATGATGAGAGCAGCACAATGACCAGAGGCCTGCGGCCTTCCAGGCTTTCAGGACTGATGGAAATGCTGAGGTTCCTCTGATAAAAGAACTTGATAAGGAACCCTGAAAATTACATTCTCTCCAACATTGAGGAGAGGGCTCTTTAGGCGGAGTTGCTTTGATTACATAAGTTCTTATTCTTTAAATGCCATAGAGAAATCCGGACCTAACACACGTGCACCCTATACATGCACACACACACACAAAGACCTTAAGGGAAGAATACCCCAAATACCAAAGTGTTTAAAAAAATGCTTCTCTCTTACTAGTGGGAATAAAGGAAGCAATTATTTTCTGTTTACTTTTTTCCTTTTTTTATAGTGAGCAATTACTACATTTGTTATTGGAAAAATATTGTTAACAGGAAGAATATAAACTAGCCTATAATCATTCTTTCTGCCTTCCTACAAGGTGTTGGAAAAAGCCTTCCATGATTTCTTCTGAATTTAATATTTCTCTTATTAAAGCTAATTTTGAAAATGAACTACATTGATAATAGGGGTGCTAATTAGTACTAAAGGAAAGAAGGACAGAGGGGAAGCATACCATAGTGACAGGGCCATGTGGTACGTAGAATGTGGCACGAGGCCACCAGGCCATTTCTGGCACATGGTCTGTGTTTTTGATCTTTTCTTTTACCAGTGCTCCAATGCCAACAGACTGGAGTTTGACAGTCAGTTTAGCAGCTTTTCCTGTAGACATGACCCTAAATTTTAAGTATTCACCATGCCATTCTGGCAATAATCATGTCACAAAAATGTCTCAGGGCAATGTGCTGCCTAATTTGTTTAAATTGTGAGCAGACAGCCATGAAAAATGAACACCAGACAATGAAGATTGGGTGTATATATAGCTCTTATTCACACCATCATATTAAAACAATTTGGTAACTCATTCAACAGTTGTAAAGGATTGTTAATAATTTTTTGTGATATAAACTTTTAGCTTCTGGACCATCAGAAAATGTTCCTGCCTTCACAGAGCTCACATCTTAGGGGCAGAGGCAGATAGAAAGCAAGTGTGCAAATAGACATCCTCAATTATAATTACCCGAGTGACACCCTGGGATGTGACCTCTATTCTCCAAACACAACATGATGATCGAGATAAGCCCAACATTTAACAACCCCCGAATGTTATGTAGAAATGGAAATATTATTGCTTTTACATAATCAAGTACTGTTTTGTGTTTTACCCTTTTTTCCTCTATCATAACTTTGGGTAGAAACTAATCACCAGGCACATGTGCACACACACACACACACATATATATATATATATATATATATACACACACACACAGGGATAGACACTCAAAGTACTTAGATTCTTTGATTCTGTCCTTCTCCTTCCTTCCACAAGTTTTGGCCCCAAGGGCATGTCTTAATAACTGTCCTTCATGCTAAATTCTCTCACAGATTGTGCTTCTCGGGAACCCAAATTACAATGCATAGGAAATTAGGCTCTGGAAACAGAATGTCCTTTCATAATGGTCTTGAGTAGGACCAAGATAGCCAGACCTTTGTACTTTCAGCATCCTGTCTTTGGGTCAGGGCCTCTGTGGAAGAGGTGTGGCAGCAAGCAAGGTGTGTGGCAGCTGGACCCAATGGGCTTTTCCCTCCTGGGTCCTAACTAACTCAGGCATCCTGGACCAGAGGCTGATGTCCCTTTTCTCTTCCTCCTTCCAGGGAGATGGGTGGGCATGGGGTTGAATCTCCAGTCAGTGAGGTTGCTGCAGGAGGGGGAGTTGGATCCACAACAAGATGGGCACAGAGGTGTGGTGAGAGAATGCGCCATGGATGTCTCTGGAACCATGAAAGCCTCTGGGTTATGTACATGGAGGAAAGGAAAGAAGTAATAGAAGAGTGTAGCCAAGCCTCATAATGCCCATCCTGACCCCATCAGAAAATGATTTACAAACATGCTTACTCCTATGACTTCAGTGTTGAAGGGACGTCTGTTCCTCCCCAAGTGATCATGTCCATCTCCATGCAGTGAACGTTTTCTTCCTTTCATTACACAATTAAAGATTAAAATAAAGCCATTAAAGTGGAAATTTCACATACATGTAAAAACGTGTTCAAGTAAATAATGCCAATGTAAGTATCAAATTCTTCACTATTTTGAAATAGGACTTCTGAGGATGGCATTATCACTAGAAGAAAAAAATGGACTAAAAGAGGGAAACATGGATATTAAAAACACAGTTAATTGCATTCTTGGCCTTTTTTAATTTTTAAGGGAATGCTTATATATATATATAAAAGCGGAAATGAAGTTAACAGGCATTTCCTGAATTCATACTTCTAATAAGAAATTGTTTAAGAATATGAGGAGGTGGGGTGCCTGGGTGGCTCACTTGGTTGAGCATCTGAATCTTGGTTTTAGCTCAGGTCATGATTTCAGGGTCGTGGGATCGAGCGCCAAGATGGGCTCCGCGCCCACTGGGGAGTCTGCTGGAGATTCTCTCCCTCTCCCTCGCCCACTGATGCTCTCCCTCTCACTCTCAAATAAGTAAATAAATCTTTAAAAAAAGATTTAAGAATATGAGGAGATGAAGATATGAGGGAGAGAGAATACCTGCCGTCATGGTTCAGACCTGGATGAATTAAGAGTCCATTTTTATTTAATTTTGTTACTTTTGGTATCTTTCATAGAAATGACCTTTTTTTTTTGTTACGAGGTAGAGTATAAATTTGGAAATCCAGAGTATAACAATATTCATAATACAATTTGGAATTAAAAGTGCCCTAAGAGTTCACTGCAACATGAGAGGTAATCAGATAAGCTCCATTGATAGGACATTTGTGATAAAGTTTAGGAGTGAAATCATTTTGGGAGTTGTGGACAGCATTATCTTCTAGAACCAATGCATTATAAAATATGAAATAGAATTTGTGGATAATAGTTTGATTTGATTTGTGGCAAGTAAGTCTGCAAGGCTAGTCTGGGGACTGTATTTTGGTAAGCTTTGCAGGTAATATGGAATGCATGATGACTTTGAGCCAGGTATCAGTGTTCTCAGAACTGCACTTCAGAAGCATAACCTAGGATCAAGATTTGGGGTAAATTTAAGTGGCTGGAGGTAAGAGGTTGAGTGAACTGTGAAGCAGAGTAGAATGAGCATGAGCATGAACATGGAAAAACATAGTAGTTCCCCCAACTTGTAAATTATGTGACCCAGCCAAGCTTCTTAGTTAGTCTTAGTCTTAATTTGCTAATAGCTATAAATGGAAGCAGATCAGCTATTTCACAGAAGTTCATGTAAGCAAAAAGCAACAAGATTTGTAAAATATTTGAGTGCATATTTCCAATAATTACTAGTTCTGTCTGTCTGTACCTACCAACCATCCAGGCTTCTATTATTGTGTTCTGGGAGTAAAAGAGATGTGCCATTGAGCATTAGTAATGAGGATAAACAGGAAGAAAGAACATCTACATAGCCTACATCCGTGATTGTACCCCCAACAGAACATGGTTTATTAAAATGAATGGCAATTATGAAATTGTGGCAGATCATCCCAGGACTTCTTTCGGCTGAAAATTGTTAGAATAAAGAACAATGAATATTTCAGAAATGAGCAGTTAAAAACCTTTGATACCCCATTCGTGTTGCCTAGTCTTTTCTTCATCATGGAAAATTTGTGGCCAAAAATTTCTGGATATGGGATTTCATGGTCTGAATTGATGCCAAACTTAGGGCTTAAAGTGAATTTTGAGAATCGGGGAAATTTGATGATTCTGACAAGAAGATACATTGTGAAGACATTTTGGCCATGCATCAAATGGATAATCAGATTTCAAGGAGTCATTACCACGGGAATTCTATCCTTTCTTTGCAAACAAGATTGGTTTTGGTTATGAAATGCACCAAATTTAAACTATTGGGAGAGAGAAGTATTGTTTTTAAGCTGTCTTGTTTCATTTGTCAGTGTTTTCACACAATAAAAAAACCAAATTGTCTCTACCACTTCTTTCTTGAGATGTTCCCAAAGGCTTACAAAAGGAGAGAGAAGAAAGCAGTAGAAAGAGAAGGGTAATGGGGTAATGTAGAAGCAAGACGATAGAATTATGTAAAAAGAATGAAAAATAATGTAAATGCGTATATGTATATTAAAGATACTATGCTGTTATTTTAATATTTATCAGTGTGTGTATATGTACGTGGTTGGGTAAGAATATTGCAAAAACAGTCTTTGAGTCCATACTTAGGACAGAGAACACATCAAGACAGCTAGAGGGCGCACAGGACCAGTAGCGCCAAAGGCAGAGAAAGATAATAAATAACAACTTCCTAGAATTACTGGCGCCCAAACAATTTTTTCCTCTGAATTTAAATGTAATATGTGTTCTTTAAAAAGATTTATTTAATTTTTTTCATTCTTTTTTTTTTTTTAATTTTATTATGTTAGTCACCATACACCATTAGTTTTTGATGTAGCGATCCACAATTCATTGTTATTTATTTTAACCAACTGAGCCACCCAGGCGCCCCTCATTGTTATTTATTTTAGAGAAAGAGAACATGCATGCATGTTCGATTTTTAAAAATTAGAATAAAATGAGCCAAGATACCCTAAAGTAGTCACTGTGCAGTAACGTGATGTGTGTTGACTTTTTTTGAATACATGTATGGATTCATAAGATACATAAGTCATATATATAATTCTACCTTTATGATTTAAAATTATATTACCAGCACAACCATATATTATCTGTTATGCAAAAAATGTTTTATAGTGGCTTTATGCTATTCTGAGAGACCATCTCACTGTTTTCCAGTAATTAGACCTTAGGATTGCATCCCAATTTTATCTGTTATAAACAATACTTCATATAATCAGTTTGTTCCAAAAACAAATTTTCTTTTTTTGTTTAAAGATTTATTTATTTGAGAGAGAGAGAGAGAGTGAGAGAGAGAGCCCAAGAGGGGGTAGGGTCAGAGGGAGAAGCAGACTCCCTGCTGAGCAGGGAGCCCAACGTGGGACTCGATCCCGGGACTCTGGGATCATGACCTGAGCTGAAGGCAGTTGCTTAACCAACTGAGCCACCCAGGCACCCCCAAAAACAAATTTTTAAGTGAAGGTGCTAACTTATCAAATGTGGCTTTTTAAACTAACAGGGAACAAGAAAGATCAAGCTTCCTTATGCAGGGATCAATTCTCAGAGGGAAGCAGACTGTGTGGTTGATGCTTATTTTCAGTGTGGTTAGAAGGTAAAGGGAATTATTCATGAAGGATTGTGAATTGGTCTAGGTTAGTGCAAAGAGACTTTGCAGTGATGTTTCACATAATGCTATCATTTATTTATTTTTTTATTTTTTAAATTTATTTTTTTTAAAGATTTTTTATTTATTTATTTGAGAGAGAGAGAATGAGAGACAGAGAGCACGAGCAGGAAGAGGGTCAGAGGGAGAAGCAGACCCCCCGCTGAGCAGGGAGCCCGATGTGGGACTCGATCCCGGGACTCCAGGATCATGACCTGAGCCGAAGGCAGTCGCTTAACCAACTGAGCCACCCAGGTGCCCATAATGCTATCATTTAACATTAAGTGAGTAGTTACTGTGTGCCAGGCAATACTCTGAGCCTTTTATACACAAAAACTCATTTAATCTTCACTATAACCCTCTGATTGGTACTAGAATGCATCCTCATTTTACAGGTGAGGGAAATAAGGTACAAAAATATTGTGTCACTCACCCATGGCCACTCACTGCTAAGCAGAAGTGTCAGGGTCTGGACCACCGTGCCCAAGCGCTCTCATGCCCATACTAATCTTGCAGTAGTGTCAAGGTATTTAATATTGACTGTGCTTGAACAAATTTATCATGACCTGCATCATCAGAATTCTTGTTTACAATCCTGGAAACTAGAAGGCAGAGGAACAGTATTTATAGATTATTCAGTGACAGAGCTGCCATCTGAGATTATTACATACCCAGCAGGATAGCAATCATCTGAGAACAGAAGGATACAATCTGACGTACACGTGCTTAGTAGGTGTACCATCCATGGTATCATTCTGAAGAAATTGACCAGGTGATTTCTCTAAACAAAAGGAAATGGCATCAAAGCAAGACTGAAAGATAAAAACAGAAAAGTCGTACAAGAATAAATAGTGCATCCCGTGAACTTTATGTTCCTGGCTAAATATAAATGGATAGAAATTTGCCCCTAGCTGTGTTGGAGTGACAAGGACCGCACTTAGCCTACTGTCATAACTAATTAGAAAAATGGGAAAAATACATGAAGCAACTGTTTCCAGACGCTGGATAACAAGTAGCCTCTCACTGTGATTTTTGAGAGAAAGCAAACAAATGTGATTGTTATCCAGCTTTTTGCCTGGAGGTAACTTTTGGACCAGGAGCAAAAGGAGAGGGCCTGCACACAGAGCCCAGAATTCTCATTGGATTGAAGAGAAGTTGATGGGATGTTTGCAAGGCTGAGGGGCCCAGAAGTTGCAGGACAGAACTCTAGAAGGAAGGAAGTCTCCGGGAAGAAACGTTAGTGGTAGTACAGGAACAAGGCCATGCATGGGAAGGTGGACTTGAAAAGGCTAGGTGAAGTATCCTCAAGGGATGGTAAGCTGAAAGCTCCCCAGAGCTCACACGTGGTACGGGATTGTTCGAACTGCGACTGGACCAGCTGGAGAATTCTCAGTGGTTCACTGAGGCCTTTCACAGGAACCCCTATCGTCATGCCTTATGGAAGAGTAGAACTTTCTGTGCAGTAAAGGCTACCTTATACTCCTGCTAACAAAGCATGAAAGTAGACTGCAAAGGGAACATAGATTTTTTTTTTTTTTTTTGCCATAGGAAGTTTCACAGTAAAAAGCTTTTTAAAATCCATCCAGTTTTTTTTTTCCTCTACACAATTTTGGAAAAAAAATAATTAAAATTTTCCTCATAAATTAAAAACATATATGAAGTGGTACATAATTTATAAATAAATATTTGTATATTAGGTTCATGCTCAGAACTTCACTGGAAGAACTGTACAATCTAAAGATTGTAGATCAGTTGTTCATAATGTTGAGGGTAGGATTCAGTCTAAACGTCCAATGATAATGGGCCATTTAAAGAAATTAGGTGTATCTAGCCCTTCAACAGATGAATGGATAAAGAAGATGTGGTCCATATATACAATGGAATATTACTCAGCCATCAGAAAGGATGAATACCCAACTTTTACATCAACATGGATGGGACTGGAGGAGATTATGCTAAGTGAAATAAGTCGAGCAGAGAAAGTCAATTATCATACGGTTTCACTTATTTGTGGAACATAAGGAATAGCATGGAGGACATTAGGAGAAGGAAGGGAAAAATGGGGGGGTAATCAGAGGGGGAGACAAACCATGAGAGACTATGGACTCTGAGAAACAAATTGAGGGTTTTTGGGGGGGGGGATGGGTTAGCCTGGTGATGGGTATTAAGGAGGGCACGTATTGCATGGAGCACCGGTGTTATACGAAAACAATGAATCATGGAACACTACATCAGAAACTAATGATGTACTGTATGGTGACTAACATAACATAATAAAATTAAATTAAAAAAAGAAATTAGGTGTATCTGTTTTAATAGCTTACTATATATCATTAAATTCACCATTGAATTACATGGAAAATAATTGTATTTCCTACCAAGTGAAAAAAGCTTAAGAAAGCACTTACAAATATAATATACACGTTTAATGTATATTTTCATGTGTTCATGTGAGTTAGAAAATGGAGGGTTATGTATTGCAATGAACACAGTGTTCATTTTATCTGTATATATTTAGCTATCTACTATATATTTTTTTGCTTTCTTCTTTGTCATTTTTTTCGCATTTTCTGTAAGTACATGAATTTTATAATTAAAAAATATGTAAGTATTTGAAGGGCTACGTCATATTTGCATTTCTGACAGTCATATCCCCTAGAATATTGTTGGAATTCAGTTTATATTTAATGAATCTGTGGATGGATACATGAATTAATGAATAAAATTTTATTATTTTTGAAAAATTATTCTCAGAGGTAAATATATTATTTTGTTTTCTAATTAAGCAGCGCTATACTAAGTATTCAAAAGTAATAATTTAAAATTCTGAGTAGTCATCTTTTGTTCTTTGCTTAGATATTTTAAAAAATATTGACTGTACTTGTGCTCAGCTTTTTCTCCTTGCGTTTATATTAACAAAATTTTAAAAGAATCTGATGGCCCTCTAGTAGTTCATTAGAATTGAAAGCCTCAGCAGCATTAATTGGTTGTTTGAGAACCAAAGTTTGATCCCGATCACAGACTGAGTATTTATGATGCTCTAGTTCCTCTTCAGTTACTACAAGTTTCATTACATTATCTTTATAAGATGGAGTCAGTAAGGGTGATGGACGTCATGACTCAATGAATGAACACAGTGTGAGGGACGGGAGACAAGGAGGAAAGAGAAAACATGGGAAAATGTGGGAAAGAAAAACATGGGAAAGAGAAAAATATAGGGAATGTAAACCCTATATTTATCTCACATAAGGAATGTGAGGAAGAAGAAAGTGAGGAACCAGGAATAGAAGGAAAAATGGGTGTAGGTGGAAGACTTCAGTCAGCAAAACAAGCAAAACCAAATAATGTTCATCATGTAAGTTATTTTCATGCAGACTTACTATGTTTCATGGTATCAAAATTCAGTGAAACCTCACTCATGACTTCAGTTCTCTCACTCTGATCCAGCTTATCCAACTTGAGAACTGATTAGAGAAACATCCAGAAAAACACACAGTTGTGCGGGGATACCAGCAAAATTTGTAATATAGAGATGATACTTTGTAGGAAGAAATATTTATAACTAAAGTAATTTAACATTTCTACTATCATTACTGTTAGTCATCATTTATTAACTCTACATTTATTTATAAGACATTTCTGATATCATTTTGGACTTACATAATTAATTGATATAAGTCAGAGAAAAATAAACCAGAGTATGTACATAACGTTTTATTGCAAAGTTGACTAATAGAATAAAATTACAAAAATTCCAGTCAATCAGAAGAAAAACACATGCTAACACAAACAACACAGGCAATATGTTAAATAAGAAACAATAAAAACAAAGCATTTCATGGAATATTAATGTAAAACCAAGAAAAGCCATATTTTTCATATCAAGAAACTTTGTTTCAACTAATCTATTAAAATAAAAACACTCCCAAATAGCATTACAGAATAAAATGCGACTGTATTATATGTAAATCACTAAAACAAAGTGCCTCAAAAACACTGATGATAATCAGATGTTTAAAGTATGCCGGGCACAAATTGAAAGCGGTGGTCCTGTTATCAGGCAGTGTTAAACTTAGAGTTATTAAACATGATAGGACACAAAGAAGGACAATTAGCATCCCTTACATGTGAAATCCACAACAAAAATCTAATAGTTGTTATGCATGTAATAAAATACCATAAACATTCATGAAACAAAATAACAGGCGAATCAAGGAGAAATAGAAGCAATGCAGGAGGTGATTTGATGCATACTTGTCTTGTGACACAGTATGTGTTCAAAATAATGATAAAGGTGACCCAGATAATTTGATGAATAAAAAGGTGTACTTGATACAATGAATTCTGTACCTTGAAAACAGAGAATATACCTTTTTTTCCCCAAGTGACCATATGCTCATCCGCAAGCCCAAGGAAACTATGGGTCAACTAAGGCATTTTAAACACGACTCTTGTAGCTATTTGGAAAATAGTCCCCTGTCCTGGTTCTCAGACACAAAAATTATGAATTGACTTGGGGCAGATTGTACAACCTGAGTCCGTGAGTGATGGATGAGGGCTTCTTCAGGTCTGAGGACACTATTACCGCGCATTGATGAATTGCACAGGATATCTCGGAGATTGATGAAGCACACCTGGCCAGGTGAGATGTTCCCTGGCATGGATTCAGATTTGACTCCTATTAGGATTTTAAGCCTCATATACTAAATTGGATCTAGGAGACCCTCAAGCTCCGAGGAGTTCTGGAGTGACCTTCATTCACTCCCATATTGTCAGTAGTCTGCGGCCTTGTTTTCTCCAGTGAGGAATTTCAGGGCCAAATGTTCAACTTGTCTGTAGAAATACTGCTGACCTCCTTGCTACCTGCCAGTAATGTGCTGATGGATCTGTATCTTGTAGGTGATTAAACCCTGGTTGGTTTAACTGTACCTTACTGTTGACTCTTGTCAACAAAATGGCCGTTTATCCTTAAGGAGTCACAAAAATTGACAGAGAAAACCTCAATCCATCCCAAAAAGGAGAAATAAAGATATTATCAAAATGCAACAACAATGAGTGAAGAAAAACAAGGAAATAAGCTATATTACCAGCATTTGAACACTTTCTTTAAAGGCTTTTGGCTAAGACTGGAAGCCTAGGCATGGTGGAGGGAGGAAAAAGTGTTACTGCAGAGTATCTCCAGAACAATTCCAATAAAATATTATAGTTTGATCTTTGTAGGGAAAAAAAGGCACAGTAAAGTATACAAATTGTTAGAGAACTCTTTCCAAGGAAAAGATAAAAGGGAGAAGAGGCAAAGCGTAACTATGGAAAGCCAGACATGATAAGGGGAGAGAGCCACAGACAGGAAATTTAAACTCAAGAGGCTTTTTTGTTCAATGCTAAGCAAATCATTTTGAAAACATGGGTGAAATACATTATTGTCTAGAAAGTTGGAAATAACCAAAACTAATCAGTGAAGATATAGAAATCCTAAACAAACCTGTTAGCTTGGAAGAAATTAGGGAAAATTGTCAAACAGCAAAAACCTGAAGGATGTTTTAATCTGGGTGCTTTCCTCAGCAGAGTGGTGAAATCTGTGCAGGTAAAATGTTTAGATTGTTTATTAACATTTTCTTGTGTGGAAATGAAAGTGACTTTGATGAAAAAGTTTTGTTTTGTTTTTTTCCTGACATCTGATTCTGGTTCCTTCTAAATCTTGCATTCAAAGCCTTATAAAAACTTACCAATTAAATAAATGAGTTGCTGGTGAGAGACAGGAAGTCTCCTGTGAATTCTCTAAAAGAACAGGATTCCTGGGCCTGGAACAAATGAGTTAGCAGCCCAGTAAATGTTTGTGGTAAATGGAATGACACATTTAAATGCATATAGCCTCACAGTAAGCGTCAGGAGAGTTGGGCTATATACTAGTTCCATTACCAATGACTGACCTTGAGCAAGTCCTTTAACTGTTTTTGTGAATTTCATTTTCTTTGTGCCAATGGAAGATATTCGGCTTTTTAAAATACTGTATATTAATTGGTTTCTCACCAGTGTTTGAAGGATGCTTAAATAATAATAAGTTGAAATATTAAAATAATAGGAACATTTAATGTCTTACGTAAGTGGATGGAACACGATTGGTACCATTCCCTATGGGAGCCTTGCCTTGAATTGCTAAGAATATTTTATGGAAAAGTCTGGGTTTATCAGTACCATACCCAAATGTGCAAACTCAACTTAGCTTTCTTTCTTCTCTCTTTTTTGAGGCATTCCTTTCTTTTATAACTCTCTTCCCACTGGTAAGTGGGAAAATATAATTTAACTCCAATGTATTAAACTCAGTCCCATGGGATCATTCAAATAGTTCTTTGAGGAATCACTCAATACTTTTAGAAAAACATAGTCAGTCTCTAATATTACCCCATCCTCATTCCTCCACCCAGATGATGCCCATGTGTATGAGGGGGCTTGCTGTATCACATGGCAGCAGAGTAGGGGGTCTTCCATTTTCTAGTTTGTTCTGTGGTTTCTTACTGATCTTCTCTATAGAGTAGTTGGTTAAGTTTACTCCCTGGTCATTCTGGCTGGAATTTCTGCTAGAAATGGTAGCTGGTAAAGCATGTAGCTTCCTTTTAGCTTAATTAAAACCTGGACATCTTGCAATGCAGACTTTACACACTTGGGTGCTTGCTGGTTTTGAGACCCTCTCTCAGTTACCTCCACTGCTGGTTTCTGTCTTCTGGCCAGGCTATCAATGGCAGAGAATTGACTGTGAAACCACCACTCCCTTCAACAGTTCAGACTCCACAAGTAGACCTGAACCTGACTACCTACTTTATAGAGACTCAAGAACTTCTGGGACTAGTCTAAACCATTTAAGAAAATTGGAAAGCTAATATCTAGCCTGAGAGAAGAAACAATTACATCATATACCCAAGGTTACTCTATTTAGGGAATCTCCTAAGTTTGTGTGGGATAAAGCAAAGCACATCCAAAATGCTCTAGAGGCTCATTTCCTTCTCCCTTCCAGGAGTCCGCCAGAATCTTGAGTCAGCATGTATAAGTTGATTCATTGGTAGCTCTAAGAATTCTTATTTTCAAACAAGGTTATGTCCTTAGCAGGAAGATCCCATTGTTATGTAGTAGACTTCATGTTCTCTGCCCTCCTTTCTCTATAATAATAACAACACAGGCTGATGTGGAAGATTGGATCCTTTTATCGTGTACTTTCTTGATGTGGTCAGCCCTGCCCGACATAATGGCAAGAATGGCAAGAGAATATAACAACATGGCACCACTAGTTCTCTGTCTCGGATTTTCTGAAAATCCCTGGTTTTACAGATAAGGACACAGTTACGCCTGTTGCTGTATGTCTGTCCCATAGTTGTAGAACGAGAGGAACACTGCACACCTCCTTACTCCCTTACTCAGGCCAAGAGGAGCCGTTTTAGGGAATCAGCCAGTATCCAGTGGTATGCTGGAGTGGGCTTCTGCCCACTCATGACAGAAGATTGTTAAAGGTTTAAATAGCCTTTGTTGCAAATTAAATGATATAAAATTAAATGAATTATATCAAAACAAGAATAATACGTACTCAAGGCACATCACTTATTAACAATTTTATTACTATCTGTGCTCTTGAGATTATTGACATTTATCTCTGTGTTGGAGCTCCTACATCACGACGTACTACTGCATGCTTCTTCCCAGGTCTGCTCTCAGTGGCACTGTGCTGTCGGCCTGAAACTGGTCATGGTAGGAGTATTTACCCTATGGAAAAAGGCAAACACTACAAACACAGGCTTTGTTTTTTTCTCCTGGAGAGCTGATTGTTAAACATTGGACAGCGCACCACTGATCTGTCTCTCCCAAAGTGGAGACCATTGTTTGTTGCTGACTAGGAGCCAGAACAGAGAACTATCAACATGGCTGTCAGACTCAAAGCTTGGCTTCATGAAACTCTTTCTCCTGCATAGGAAACACAGAAGACTGTTTCAACACTGAACTGCAACATAGCCTTTCTTCAAGATACATAATCAAAGCTCGGTTATATACACCAACAAGAACTATGAGAAGAAAAATAATCATCTCAGTGTGGCTTTGTAATTCATTATCCACCTTATTTGGCAAGGTATTTACCTTTCCAAACGTGTTTAGCTTAACTCAATCAGGTGTTAAGTATCTGAGCAAATACCTTTGACTGAAGGGCTCTGCAACCTATCTTGGGAGAAAGGAAAATAGCTTGATTAACATATTTTGCCACAAATAATACATAAGAAAAATAATATTCTTGCAATTCCTTTTATGCCAAGATTTCTAAAGTTGTTTGAAATTAACTACTCTTTGGTTTCTATGTTTTTTGATTCTTATGTAAAAGTCTTAATTTGTTCTTTTATCTAACACACACTTAAAAATAATGATGGAGGTTCAAGGATGAATAAGGAGTGGTCTCTGCCCTTAAGGATATCGTAGTCTAATTGGTGGAGACGGCCAGATAAACAGGAAATACCCAACAACAAAGTGAATGCAGTGATATAAATGAAGGATGGTTTGTGGGAGCACATGTGTAGATAACTCTGTCTTCAAGTATATAAACATGATATTGCCTCCTTCCTCCCTCCCCTTCCGTCTCCTCTCCTGTATCCCCTCAATGCTCCTGCTGGGTAAATCCATCTGAAATGTATGGTGATATCCCTCATCCTCGGTTCCTTCTTGTGGTACTGTGAAAACAAAACCAATTTTAGCATCAAAAGATATTTTCAAGTATTTTTCTTCACTAGGCAAGCTGTAAGAATCTTCAGCTGTTTTGTTGCCATGGTGAGTGGAGTGGAAGCGATATTTCTAGTCAGAAAGGAGAATCTAGAAAATGAATGCTAATATGAAGTAAACTAACAGCCGTCATCCTTTAATGCAGTCAAGTTAAGTGTGAGAGTCAGCACCTCCTCTCAGACACTCCGGGAAGCATGTAATGGTGCACGAAGACGGGGTAGGGGTTGCCCATTTTCTCCTCTTTGCAAATTCAATTTTGGGTGTGTCTTAAGTTATAAATTTTACTTTATTTCAAGAATGGGCTTAAAATTTGGTTGTAGTGAGAAGATAATTTTTATGGGGACAGAGGAACTAGATTTCAGTCAGCCCTACAGAAATTTATCACCATTAAAAAAAAAATTACCATCTTCTCTTTGGCCCAGGGAAGTTCATAAATTTGCAGGAGCTCAGTTTGTTTACCTATAAAGAGAAAAAAAGAAAAAGACAAAAAATAGGAAAACTTATAATCTTTGACCTTATAGAAATATTTTGATAGTAAATAATATAATGTATTCTAAAAGACTTGTAAAGTCTTAGGAACCAGATAAACATTTAATTTTGCTGTCATCACATGGCAGTACCACACACAAAATGGTGTATTATTGATCACAACACGTGATACAATAAATACAGAGTTCTAGCTGGTCAGTGAAATTCCCTCACTATTTCAAATAACCTATTCCGTGCCTTTCTTTACACAGTTTGTGAGATAGCATGGTTCTTTATGGACTTCTATAGCTAAAGCTGTATTTAGGAGGCCAAACAGGTCTTCTACCCATTGTTTTTGTGGAGGTTTTATCTTCTAATTACTTAATTGTAAGAATTGGTTATGTATTCTGTACATAAGTTCTGTCCTGTTTAGGCAGTATACAAAAAAGACATAGGATTGGCCAATAAACAGAAGAACAGGTGCTCAAATGCATTGGTGATTAGGGGAATGCAAATTAAAACCATGACGACATACTATTTCACAATTGACACGAGAGTGAATACAATTAAAAAGTATTGGCCAGAATATAAAACAAGTAGAACCCTTATATTTTGTTAATAGTAGAGTAAAATGGTACTTTGGCAAATTTTATTGCATTTTCTTTGAACATATACTAGGTGTTTTTCCAAAGGAAATAAAAATACGGTCAGGAAGACTATAACACACAACTACCACTTTATTCATAATGGCTTCAAATGGAACTAATCTAACTATTGATCCATAAGTGAATGAATAAATAATTTATATTTATAAAATGTAATACTACTCATCAGTAAAAATTAATGAAATGCTGATTTACACATCAATGAAACTCAAAAACGTGCTATGTGAAACAAGCTAGAAACAAAAGAATATGTACTTCGTGATTCTACTTATGTGAAGTTCCAAAACAGAGAATGTAATATATGGTGATACAAACCGGATAAACTGGGTGACAAGTGGGCTGGGATTACATTCAAAGTAGGCAGAACAGTTTCTGGAGTAGATGGAAATGTCTTGAATTATGTGGTAGCTACATAGGGGTATGCCTTTGTCAGTATTCATCTGATTATATATTTAGATTTTGCCTATTTTATGTAAAGTGTAATTTATAAAGTTAATTTTATTTACTTTTTTAAAGATTTTATTTTTTTTTTGAGAGAGTGCACAAACACGAGCTGGGGTGGGGGGTCAGAGGGAGAGGGAGAAGCAGACTCCCCCCTGAGCAGAGAACCCTGACGTGGGGGGATCCCAGGACCCTTGAGATCATGATGTGAGCCCAAGGCAGACCCTTAACTGACTGAGCCTCCCAGGTGCCCCTATAAAGTTAATTTTAAATGATAAAGGTGAAATAAGAGCTTTCAGATAAATAAATACTGAGAAAATTTGTGGACAGCTGAGCCACCTTAAGAAATGCTAAGTGAGGTTCTTCAGCCTGAAAAGAAAAACTACCAGACAAAAACTCAGATCTCCCTAAAAACTTTTATATTTAGTCTTTGTCTTTTAAAGTTATTTTGCTGAAAATAGGATTTCATATTGGTAATTTTTAGTCAACACTTAAAGATGTCATTCATTAACTTTGTGTTTCCATTGTTTCTGATGAGATGTCAGCTATCATTCTTACTACACTTCTCATGAATGTGAAAAGTCCTTTTTCTCTGATGCTTTAAAGATTTATTCTTCATTTTTAGTGTTTATCCTTAGACTATGATATACATGAATGTGATTTCCAGGGGTTATCGTTCTTGGGGTTTGCCAGACTTCTTAGGTTTATGGGTTGATCTTTTTATTGGTTTTGATAAACTTAGCTCTGTTTCTCTTCTGATCCTTTTTTACTTCATTCTCTTTCCTCTCTTTCTGGTAATCCAGTGTCAAATATGTTACGTTTATTTGATTTCCTACAGTTCCCTGATACTATGTTTGATTTCTTTTTCTTTATTTTCATGTTTAATGATTTGAATATTTCTCATTTACCTTTATTCAAGTTCACTGATTATTTCTTCTGCTATGTCAAGTGCATTGTTAAAGTCATTATGTATTTCATTTGATATTTTTAATCTTTTAGTTCTACAATGTCTACTTAATATTAGTTTAAAGTCTTTGTTTCTCTGCGAAAATCCCTGTCCACATATTCTAACCATCTTTTCCTATAAATTAATAATCCTTCTCTCCAGTAGTCTTTTCATTTAGTTATTTAATTGTTAATGATTTTATCTTAGCCTTTAATTCTTGATTCCTAATTCCAACATCTAGGACATCTTTTGTACGGGTCCTGTTGACTATTATTATTATTATTATTATTTTTGATTATGGGTACCATTTCCTTGTATATTTATATGTCTCTAATTATGGTATGCTAGACATTTTATATAAGGATTCAGCAGACACTAAAATAGGTCGTTTTATTTTGTTTTTTTTTCTACTCTGGAAAACATACTTTTCCTTCTTAGGAGCCTAACTGAAGTAGCTAACAGCATGAATCAAAAGGAAATGAGGTTGGGCAATTGCAGATTTATGAAGTTTTACTTTACCTCTGGTTTCAAATGAGATACAAGGAAATATCTTTGCTTTTCTTCCCAATCCTAAACTTCTTGAGTTGACAGAGGGAATGTTGTCTTTGACCTTTTATGTTACCTGCAACTGAGTCTGTTTGTAGCTTTAGTTATATTCAGCTCAGCTCTGAATTCACCTCCAGAGGTGCCCTGTTTTTCAGCTCTGCTCCATCTCAAGTTAACTTCTCAAATCCTAGTGGAGGAGAACTGTCAAGTGAAGATAACCTTTTTTGTGTGTTTGACTCTCTTCCAGTTACTATCAAGATTTTCCAAGCAACAATGTTAATAAAAGTTTGGCCGCTTTCTCCTTTTCCTAGAAAGATTTCTCTAGTTTCATCAGTCATGTGCTTCTACTTAACCTAGTTGAGGCAGCTGTGTCTCTTTGCTCTCCAAAGAAGGGTTTATCCTCTCCAGAATTTATTTAATTTAGATTTGTTCACATACATTGCTCTTGATGGCATAAAAGAGAAACATACTTTTATTTTACTCAGTATTTTCTTGTTTCAATGGGAACAAGAGACTTTCACATGAACCCAGTTACTATTTTTATTTTGCAGTTTGCTTTTTTATCTTTAACAGTTTCCCCTTATCTTCCTGAAGTGGACAGATCTCTCTAAAGTAGTTCATATAACTCTGCTTTATTATCTCCAATGGCTGAATGATGCATCATATTACATCATTACCAAAATGTATCCAAATAATCTATTGATGGCCATTCCTTCAAAAAATCATGGAATGAACAACCTAAATATATATGAGAAATATACTTATCTCATATCTTTGTGTGATTATTTCCAGGATTGGAATTTTTGACTCAAAAAGAACATTAATTTTAACTGGTTATAAATATTTCCAGATTATATTTACAAATAAGTATTATTAATAAATGCTTCAAAATTTTATGACTGCTACTTGCTCAAAACTCCTATCCTTCTCACCACTGTTGTATCTCATTCTTTTAAATTTTGCCGAATTGTTGGGGGCTAATTTCTTCCCCTACTCCTTTTTTTTTTTAATATTTTCTTTTCTTTTTTAATAGTGAATTATATCTTTACTAGTAGCTAATAGTTGAACTTCATCTGTGAAGACCATTTATCTTTGCCCATATGCTTTGTCATTGCATCCTTCTTCTATTCCCTGTTGATTTTCAAGAACTCCCTGATTATTATGGATATATAAATGTACTTTATTTTTAGTTCTTTCTCTGCCTATATTCCTTACTAGGTTGGGAGCTTCCTGACATTATGTAAAAATTTATATTAACTTTTTATATCCAAAAAAATTACAGTTGCTTGCCTAGACATTCCAATATTGACTGAATGAAATTGACACAGAGTGATAGATTTCATAATTATTCCTTTATTAAATAATGTGTACGCCACATGTCCTGTTATATAAACAATCAACTTGTTGAAATAGGTTCCAGTCTATTCTGTCTTCTATTTTAGTATTTGTGGTCATCAATGTGCTTTTTTTTTTTAAGATTTTATTTATTTATTTGACAGAGAGAGACACAGCGAGAGAGGGAACACAAGCAGGGGGAGTGGGAGAGGGAGAAGTGGGCTTCCCGCAGAGCAGGGAGCCTGATGTGGGGCTCGATCCCAGGACCTTGGGATCATGACCTGAATCAAAGGCAGACGCTTAACGACTGAGCCACCCAGCCTCCCCATCAATGTGCTTTTTAATGAACCACACCATTATAACTCTATGTATAAAGTCCCAGCTACCTAGTCATCTGGACTACCCTCAATCGCTGTAAAAGCATTGCCTACCCTTTCCTAATGATTCATCTTTTTCTAGTGTATCACTTGTTCTTTCTGACTCAATAATTGATTATACTTGTAATACGGGCATGACATAAGAGCCATTCAAAACTGAGTTTGATCAAGGTGCACCTACTTAGAGTCTGATGATAAAATATGTTTCAGTCTGATTGAATCTAATTAAAAAAGAAAAACCCTCTTAAACTAGTATGTATATGTAGAAACATGGCCCTAGTTCATTTATATTTCTTTCATTGAAAGCTAACCATGAGACACGTTGGTTGAAAAACCCCACTAAGAATGGCAGAACATCACAATTGAAGCAGATGTTTTACTAACAGAGCATCAGGTGTTCACACCCTCATTGCCCATGGAAGCAGCTTTTCCTGGCAGAGTCAGGACACACCTGTGTCTTTTTTTTTTTTTTTGAGAATTTTTTTTTATTGTGTTAATCACCATACATTACATCGTTAGTTTTTCATGTAGCGTTCCATGATTCATTGTTTGTGCATAACACCCAGTGCTCCATGCAAAACGTGCCCTCTTTAATACCCATCACCAGGCTAACCCATCCTCCCACTGCCCTCCCCTCTAGAACCCTCAGTTTGCTTTTCAAAGTCCATCGTCTCTCATGGTTCGTCTCCCCCTCCGATTCCCCCCCTTCATTCTTTCCCCTCCTGCTATCTTCTTTTTTTTTTCCTTAACATATATTGCATTATTTGTTTCAGAGGCACAGACCTGTGATTCAACAGTCTTGCACAATTCAGAGCACTCACCATAGCACATACCCTCCCCAATGTCTATCACCCAGCCACCCCATCCCTCCCACCCCCCACCACTCCAGCAACCCTCAGTTTGTTTCCTGAGATTAAGAATTCCTCATATCAGTGAGATCATGATACATGCCTTTCTCTGATTGACTTATTTCGCTCAGCATAACACCCTCCAGTTCTATCCATGTCATTGCAAATGGCAAGATCTCATTCCTTTTGATGGCTGCATAATATTCCATTATATATATATATATATATATATATATATATATATATATATATACACACACCACATCTTCTTTACCATTCATCTGTCGATGGACATCTTGGCTCTTTCCACAGTTTGGCTATTGTGGACATTGCTGCTATAAACATCGGGGGGCACATACCCCTTCAGATCCCTACATTTGTATCTTTGGGGTAAATACCCAGTAGTACAATTGCTGGATCGTATGGTAGCTCTATTTTCAACTTTTTGAGGAACCTCCATACTATTTTCCAGAGTGGCTGCACCAGCTTGCATTCCCACCAACAGTGTAGGAGGGTTCCCCTTTCTCCGCATCCCCGCCAACACCTGTCATTTCCTGACTTGTTAATTTTAGCCATTCTGACTGGTATGAGGTGGTATCTCATTGAGGTTTTGATTTGGATTTCCCTGATGCCGAGTGATGTTGAGCCCTTTTTCATGTGTCTGTTGGCCATTTGGATGTCTTCTTTGGAAAAATGTCTGTTTATGTCTTCTGCCCATTTCTTGATTAGATCATTTGTTCTTTGGGTGTTGAGTTTGGTAAGTTCTTTACAGATTTTGGATACTAGCCCTTTATCTGATATGTCATTTGCAAATATCTTTTCCCATTCTGTCAGTTGTCTTCTGGTTTTGTTGACTGTTTCCTTTGCTGTGCAAAAGCTTTTTATCTTGATGAAGTCCCAATAGTTCATTTTTGCCCTTGCTTCCCTTGCCTTTGGTGATGTTTCCAGGAAGAAGTTGCTGCGGCTGAGGGCAAAGAGGTTGCTGCCTGTGTTCTTCTCTAGGATTTTGATGGACTCCTGTCTCACATTGAGGTCTTTCATCCATTTTGAGTCTATTTTTGTGTGTGGTGTAAGGAAATGGCCCAGTTTCATTCTTCTGCATGTGGCTGTCCAATTTTCCCAACACCATTTGTTGAAGAGACTGTTTTTTTTTTCCATTGGACATTCTTTCCTGCTTTGTCAAAGATTAGTTGACCATAGAGTTGAGGGTCCATTTCTGGGCTCTGTATTCTGTTCCATTGATCTATGTGTCTGTTTTTGTGCCAGTACCATACTGTCTTGATGATGACAGCTTTGTAACAGAGCTTGAAGTCCGGAATTGTGATGCCGCCAGCTTTGCTTTTCTTTTTCAACATTCCTCTGGCTATTCGGGGTCTTTTCGGGTTCCATACAAATTTTAGGATTATTTGTTCCATCTCTTTGAAAAAAGTGGATGGTATTTTGATGGGGATTGCATTAAATGTGTAGATTGCTCTAGGTAGCATTGACATCCTCACAATATTTGTTCTTCCAATCCATGAGCATGGAACTTTTTCCATTTCTTTGTGTGTCTTCCTCAATTTCTTTCATGAGTATTTTATAGTTTTCTGAGTACAGATCCTTTGCCTCTTTGGTTAGATTTATTCCTAGGTATCTTACGGTTTTGGGTGCAATTGTAAATGGGATCGACTCCTTAATTTCTCTTTCTTCTGTCTCATTGTTGGTGTATAGGAATGCCAGTGATTTCTGTGCATTGATTTTATATCCTGCCACTTTACTGAATTCCTGTATGAGTTCTAGCAGTTTTGGGGTGGAGTCTTTTGGGTTTTCCACATAAAGTATCGTATCATCTGCAAAGAGTGAGAGTTTGACTTCTTCTTTGCTGATTTGGATGCCTTTTATTTCTTTTTGTTGTCTGATTGCTGTGGCTAGGACTTCTAATACTATGTTGAATAGCAGTGGTGATAGTGGACATCCCTGCTGCGTTCCTGACCTTAGGGGGAAAGCTCTCAGTTTTCCCCATTGAGAATGATATTCGCTGTAGGTTTTTCATAGATGGCTTTTATGATATTGAGGTATGTACCCTCTATGCCTATACTCTGAAGAGTTTTGATCAAGAAAGGATGCTGTACTTTGTCAAATGCTTTTTCTGCATCTATTGAGAGGATCATATGATTCTTGTTCTTTCTTTTGTTAATGTATTGTATCATGTTGATTGATTTGCGGATGTTGAACCAACCTTGCAGCCCAGAGATAAATCCCACTTGGTCGTGGTGAATAATCCTTTTAATGTACTGTTGGATCTTATTGGCTAGTATTTTGGTGAGAATTTTTGCATCCATGTTCATCAAGCATATTGGTCTGTAATTCTCCTTTTTGATGGGGTCTTTGTCTGGTTTTGGGATCAAGGTAATGCTGGCCTCATAAAATGAGTTTGGAAGTTTTCCTTCCATTTCTATTTTTTTGGAACGGTTTCAGAAGAATAGGTATTAATTCTTCTTTAAATGTTTGGTAGAATTCCCCTGGGAAGCCATCTGGCCCTGGGCTTTTGTGTTTTGGGAGATTTTTGATGACTGCTTCAATTTCCTTAGTGGTTATAGGTCTGTTCAGGTTTTCTATTTCTTCCTGGTTCAGTTTTGGTAGTTGATACATCTCTAGGAATGCATCTATTCCTTCCAGGTTATCTAATTTGCTGGCATAGAGTTGCTCATATGGTCTTATAATTGTTTGTATTTCTTTGGTGTTGGTTGTGATCTCTCCTCTTTCATTCATGATTTTGTTGATTTGGGTCATTTCTCTTTTCTTTTTGATAAGTCTGGCCAGGGGTTTATCAATCTTGTTAATTCTTTCAAAGAACCAGCTCCTAGTTTCATTGATCTGTTCTACTGTTCTTTTGGTTTCTGTTTCATTGATTTCTGCTCTGATCTTTATTATTTCTCTTCTCCTGCTGGGTTTAGGCTTTATTTGCTGTTTTTTCTCTAGCTCCTCTAGGTGTAGGATTAGGTTGTATATTTGAGACCTTTCTTGTTTCTTGAGAAAGGCTTGTATTGCTATATACTTTCCTCTTAGGACTGCCTTTGTTGTATCCCAAAGATTTTGAACAGTTCTGTTTCCATTTTCATTGGTTTCCATGAATTTTTTTAATTCTTCTTTAATTTTCTGGTTGACCCATTCATTCTTTAGCAGGATGCTCTTTAGCCTCCATGTATTTGAGTTCTTTCCGACTTTCCTCTTGTGATTTAGTTCTAGTTTCAAAGCATTGTGGTCTGAAAATAGGCAGGGAATAATCCCAATCTTTTGGTACCGGTTGAGACCTGATTTGTGACCTAGGATGTGATCTATTCTGGAGAATGTTCCATGGGCACTAGAGAAGAATGTGTATTCCGTTGCTTTGGGATGGAATGTTCTGAATATGTCTGTGAAGTCCATTTGGTCCAGTGTGTCATTTAAAGTCTTTATTTCCTTGTTGATCTTTTGCTTAGACGATCTGTCCATTTCAGTGAGGGGGGTGTTAAAGTCCCCCACTATTACTGTATTGTTGTCGATGTGTTTCTTTGCTTTTGTTATTAATTGCCTTATATAATTGGCTGCTCCCCTGTTAGGAGCATAGATATTTACAATTGTTAGATCTTCTTGTTGGATAGCCCCTTTAAGTAGGATATAGTGTCCTTCCTCATCTCTTATTACAGTCTTTGGTTTAAAATCTAATTTGTCTGATATAAGGATTGCCACCCCAGCTTTCTTTTGGTGTCCATTAGCATGGTAAATGGTTTTCCACCCCTTCACTTTCAATCTGGGGGTGTCTTTGGGTCTAAAATGAGTCTCTTGCAGACAGCATATCGATGGGTCTTGTTTTTTAATTCAATCTGATAGCCTGTGTCTTTTGATTCGGGCATTTAGCCCATTTACATTCAGGGTAACTATTGAAAGATAGGAATTTAGTGCCATTGTATTGCCTGTAAGGTGACTGTTATTGTATATTGTCTGTGTTCCTTTCTGGTCTATGTTGCTTTTAGGCTCTCTCTTTGCTTAGAGGACCCCTTTCAATATTTCTTGTAGGGCTGGTTTCGTGTTTGCAAATTCCTTTAGTTTTTGTTTGTCCTGGAAGCTTTTTATCTCCCTTTCTATTTTCAATGACAGCCTAGCTGGATATAGTATTCTTGGCTGCATATTTTTCTCGTTTAGTGCTCTGAATATATCCTGCCAGTCCTTTCTGGCCTGCCAGGTCTCTGTGGATAGGTCTGTTGCCAATCTAATGTTTTTACCATTGTAGGTTACATATCTCTTCTCCCGAGCTGCTTTCAGGATTTTCTGTTTGTCTCTGAGACTCGTAAGTTTTACTATTAGATGTCGGGGTGTTGACCTATTTTTATTGATTTTGAGAGGGGTTCTCTGTGCCTCCTGGATTTTGATGCCTGTTTCCTTCCCCAAATTAGGGAAGTTCTCAGCTATAATTTGCTCCAGTATACCTTCTGCCCCTCTCTCTTCTTCTTCTGGGATCCCAATTATTCTAATGTTGTTTCATCTTATGGTATCGCTTCTCTCTCGAATTCTGCTCTTGTGATCCAGTAGTTGTTTATCTCTCTTTTTCTCAGCTTCTTTATTTGCCATCATTTGGTCTTCTATATGACTGATTCTCTCTTCTGCCTCATTTATCCTAGCAGTTAGCGCCCCCATTTTTTATTGCACCTCATTAATAGCCTTTTTGATTTCGACTTGGTTAGATTTTAGTTCTTTTATTTGTCCAGGAAGGGTTTCTCTAATAACTTCCATGCTTTTTTCAAGCCCAGCTAGTATCTTTAAAGTCATGATTCTGAACTCTAGGTCCGACATCGTACTAATGTCCGTATTGAGTAGGTCCCTGGCAGTCGGTACTACCTCTTGTTCTTTTTGTTGAGGTGATTTTTTTCCGTCTTGTCATTTTGTCCAGAGGAGAATAGATTAATGAGAGAACAAAATGCTAACAGGGTAACAACGTCCCCAGAAAATATACTCTAAACAAATCAGAAAAGACCTGAAGCCAGGGGAAAAGAAAGGGAAAGAAAGAAAAAAGAAAAAGATAAAAACAAGCAAAAACAGAACAAAACAAAAAAAAAAACAGAATATGATCAAATATGATCAGGCTGGTGCATAGATCAGTGCCACACACTAGATTTTGGGTGTATTTTGGTCTGTTAGAAGAAAGTGCCTCCCAAAATTTTAAAGAAAGAAAAACTTATATATGTTCAAAAATAAGGGTTGATATGATGAAGGGATGGAATATGACTGTAAAGATGAAAATTATAAAAAATTTTATAAAAGGAATTGATAAGTTGTTTGAGAAAAGAAAGAAGAGGATTTAAAAAAAAAAGGGAGAGAATGTGATCAGGCAGGAGAGTAGAACAAAGCCATACACTAGAGATTTAGGGTATATTCTGATCTGTTAGAAGAAAGTGTATCTTAAAATTTTAAAAAGAGAACAACTTATATATATATGCCAAAAATAAGGGTAACTACTCTGAAGGGATAGAATATGACTCTAAAAATGAAAAATAAAAATGTTTTTTAAAAAAGGGATTGATAAGATGTTGGTTGAAAAAGGGAAAAAGAAAAATTAAAAAAAAAAGACAGTTAAAAAAAAATTAACTGTGAAAGACTAAAGAATCATGGTAAAAAAGCCATGAATTCTATGTGCAGTATTCCCCTAGCGCTGGAGTTCTGCTGTTCTCATTGACTGGTAAACTTGGTCTTGGCCGGCTGTTCTCGCTGATCTTCTGGGGGAGGGGCCTGTTGCGTGGTTCCCAAATGTCTTTGCCGGAGGCGGAATTGCCCTGCCCTTGCCGGTCTGGGCTAAGTAATCTGCTCAGGTTTGCTCTCGGGAGCTTTTGTTCCCTGCAAGCTTTCGGTATACCTTTGGAGGCGGAGAGTGTAAATGGCGGCCTCCCAATCTCCACCTCAGAGGAGCCAAGAACTCAGGGCCCCGCTCCTCAGTGCGCCCCCAGAGAAAAGCAGTCAGTCACTCCCGTCTCCCTGGTCTCTGGCTCCACTCCGTGCTCACCTGGCCTGTGACCGAGCGTTTCTATCTCTGGCACCTGACCCCTTGTGGAGTCTCCAAACCCAGCAGATCTCTGTGGTGCGCTCCCGCGCTGCTCCTCCCTGGGGAGGAAGGGGAGTCTCCCTGGATCTGCCACCTGTTGGGTCCCTGCTGGAGGAGCCGTGGCCCGACTGTGCCACGGATCATGGTTTATGGCAACCCCGAGTGGAGTGCCTGCTCCTCGGCTCCGTCTCTCCAGCTGGCTTCCCCGCTCCGATACCTGGGAGCTCTGCCGCACTCAGGCACTCCCAGTCTTTCTGTGACCCCGAGGGTCCTGAGACCACACTGTCCCAGGGAGGGTTCCACCCCCCCCGCTTAGCCACCGGAGCGATGTCCCACAGTGGAGCAGACTTCTAAAAGTTCTGAGTTTGTGCTCTGTGGCTCCATCACTTGCCAGTAGTGGCCGATGGAGGCCCCCTCCCCCGCCGTCTATCCTCCGGAATATCGCCTCGGATTCACTTCTCCACACGTCCTGCCTTCCAGAAAGTGGCCGCTTTTCTGTTCAGAGTTGTTGCAATTCTATTCTTCGATCTCCTGTTGGGTTTGTAGGTGTTCGGAATGGTTTGATCCCTATCCAGCTGAATTCCTGAGACCAGACGAAATCCAGGTCTCCTACTCCTCCGCCATCTTGCTCTGCTCTCCTGCCCACGCCTGTGTCTTGATCAATTATGGAATGTGTGGAGAAGATGAAAATCTCAGTGTATAGTTTCAGGTGTGTAAAAGACATAATTGTTTCCTATTGTTCAACTTAACATTGAGTTCAAAGCATTTATTCTATAAAACACTGTACCCTTAAAATTTCCACCTCTCACATTGGGACATAGCATTTCAGAATTGCCTCTTTTGAATTGGAGAGAAAGAAGTGGTTTACACAAGATACAGAAATATGTGCATACCAAAAATAATTGAAATATGTAGTCAGTTAACTTTGGATAAATACTGCTGTTCCTTCACGATTTGTTGCAAAAAAAAGTAGTAGATTGATTTTTCCAACAAAATTAGCAAGGTTGGATATAGAAAATCTGGATGTATCACGGAAGTGTGTCACGCATGGGAATATCTTCATTTATGCCTGCAGCAGGAAAAAATGTGTGGAAACTACTATTTTATAGAGCAAAATGTAATGGGGCATGACTGATGACAGATCCCAGGTTGCCATAAACACGAGTTAGAAAGTATACATTTTAACTAGACTCACCCAGAAAACGTTTTCAGGAAATGAATGGACAGAAGTAAAACAGACGTATTGTTTCTCTTTCAATTAAGTATATACATTTCATTATCTACTTTGTACATTTATTAAAAATATGTGTTTAATGGGAGCTAGATGCCCAGGCACAGGAGACAAGGATCCTGTTGAACATCAGAGAGCAGTAGCTATGGGCAAGTGTAGGACAGTGTCATGTTCTGCATTAAACCATTATGGATGTGCTCACCAATCATCTAAATTCCCACATCTGTGAGACAGCATTCAACTGGCCAAGACTGTGTCACGTCTGCCTCTTGTTTGTGCCATTGGGAAGATGAGGATCAAGTCTCTCTGGCTTCTGTAGATGAAGACAGCCATTATTTCCCAGAAGTACCCAGGATGCTAACAGGAAGGAGTCCAGATACTGGTCATCCAAAATATGAAAATTATCTATTACACAGGATCACAACAACTGTAAGACTTAAAATCACATGAGTTAATTGATCAAAATTGATTCTTTTTTTTAAAAAAAAGATTCTGTTACATGTGTACACATCATAATTTATGTACCAGTTTTTTTTTTTTAAATAAAGGATGAGATTAGGCTTCCCCCCCCTTTTTACTTGTTACTATTATTTTTTAAATCCCAATGAACATCCTTATACATAGAATTTTGTTTCGTAGGAATATATTTTTTCAGACTGTTTCATGGAAAAGACCATTTTTGAATCACATGTTGTCCTCATTTTACATTTTGACGTATATTGCCAAACTGATCTCCCAAAAGGTTCTTTAAGTTTTTATAACCATCCATAGTGCTTGAGAGAAACCATTCATGCTCTTTGTTAATAACACTCTGGCAAGAGAGGGAAGTATTCGAAGATGGTATGAGAGTAGTGAAAATTCAAGAAGAGAGGGTGACATGTAGCTTGGACAATTGCTGTTTATTTTAGGGTTCTCTATAGGGGGTGGTCCTTTGACTAAAATTTGGAGTTGGAAGAATAGATTAAACAGAAAAATTAAAATATAGAATAACTGCTTTGAGAATTGTGATTGAAAGTGAATCGGGATGAATAAAATGATTACAAAATGGTAGAAAGGCAAACCTAAGTTTCAAAAGCATAACTCTGTAATAGAGCAAGTCAATACAATTCTACGTCTTCCTTATGAACTACAAACACCAAAGGAGAAATGAATTGCAATAATGTGAGGTCTTGGGGCGCCTGGGTGGCTCAGTCATTAAGCGCCTGCCTTCGGCTCAGGTCATGATCCCGGGGTCCTGGGATCGAGCCCCGCATCGGGCTCCCAGCTCCGCGGGAAGCCTGCTTCTCCCTCTCCCACTCCCCCTGCTTGTGTTCCCTCTCTCGCTGTGTCTCTCTCTGTCAAATAAATAAAATCTTTAAAAAAAAAAATAATGTGAGGTCTTGAGTTGGTCATTGTATTCTGAGCTCATGGAGAGGGCTGGGGAGGGGAAATTTAGGCATCTAGGATGCTGGAGAAGGTACCATTGAAATAATTGGTAAGAGTGTCTAAGATAGCCACCAGGGCAGTCAATGATGTAACCACTGGGCTGGGAACATTGGGGAAAGGTGAAGAATTGAGCACACATTCCTTACTAGAATGAAAATTCCTATGTGAACCCTACATAATGCCCACTAAGACAGCCTTGCATATTCAGTGATCCATAAGTGTCTGTGAACAATATTTCCTTCAAAGATATCTAGAAGGGTGAACAACAAGGTGAGGCAGGCACCTGAATGAGACACTTTCACTTCTCAGGACTTTTAACCCCAAACAGTGTAGGAGGAAGATGTCAGTGTGGAAATGCAGCAGAAGGAAAGAGCCAGGGAGATGGTGGGGAAGCCAGCCACTGCTTCATCGAGCCCCTCTCCATAAACTTTTACTTATTCAGAAATGTGTCCAGTATCCCAGTAATGGTTGTGGAAAGGGTGCATCGGTTGAGACCTGGATAAGCTAAGCAGAAATGCAACCACGACATAGACTTGGAAGCAGAGCAGATAAAAAATAAGATTACATTTTCTTACCATAACAAAATGAACAAGATTAAGGTTTTCAGAGAACCTCCAGAGACAGCTTGGATATTCAAAGCTATGGAGGAGGTGCTCAGAGCTAAATTTTTCCATTCCTGAAGTATCTAAGGAGTCTTCCGTGGCACGTACCTTTTCACATAGGGTTGTTGTACTAAAATGAAAGACCAACTCTATTTTAGATGAAACAATCCCATAGGATTAAATTGAGAATGGACTTTGACCATGCCTGTCACATACTTGCATGTGAGGTGATCAGACGCTGAGACACTTAAGCCTGGCCTGTGAGGATCCTTAGTGTACCACCTTTAAGTCAGGTGCTGTGAAAACTCGGAGATCTTAACTGGAAATTTTGTGAGTTGTACGTTGGTGTTTCAAGGTGAAGAGACAGACCCTGGAGCCTGTGTGTGAGCTTACAAGAGGAAGGCTAAGAAACCATGGGGTGATAGGAAAATGTAGATGCTGAAGTGTAAACAGGCTTTGAGAGTGAAAACTTGTATCAGGAGATTGGACTTGTCTCTCCATGAAAAGGATGGACACAGTGCACGCATTTTGTGACAAAAGCCCCTTTCTCTGACTCAGGAGACCCTCGAGGCTGGTTAGCTGCTGTGGGACTGCTCTCAAGCTCAGTTCTGAACTCCTGGTGTCACCAGAACCTAGAAACATTTGCAGGAAATGCAGTGCCAGAAACAGGAGTGGAGAGTTGTGAGTTGGCGTTACAATATGTCACTGAGATTTTAGAGAAATGACAGGCCTATACAGGAAGTGACAGATATAAATGGAAAGTTTGCAGGGCCTGGCATTAAGAATTATATCTGGTCTCATACCCTCAAATTCCTCCATTTCTAAACTGATGCGCAGAGCATGTGAACTAGTATGAAGTGATGTGGAGAGTTCCCAGAATTTTGATGTTCATTTTCTCACACAGCAAAAACCACAGCCAGTACTTCGGCTGTAATGCAGTTTAGAAAATCAGCCCTATCGATAAAACTGCTGTGGAAGCAAGCTCTGTCTATATTGAATAAAGGGTTTAGAAACGAAAACCAAAGAGACTTCTGTGAGAGATGAAAGAATATTCTGGATCCTTGCAATTATTGAAGCAAATTCAGGAGAAACAGGAGTAGAAGGTAGGGCTGATAGGCAGGAAAGAGATTCCAGCAGCGATGTCGGCATCCATAGCCCCAGCCCGGGATCCAGAGCTGGGGTTGTTAGGGGTGTGACTTAGCCCCCGTGGAAATCCTTGGGGTGGGGGAAGGCTCCCGCTACTGCTCGCCCTGCTCAGGACTCCGGCTGGCAACCTGTGATTTCTTTCTTTCTTTAATTTAAATTCAATTTAGTTAACATATCCTGTATTTATTAGTTACAGGGATAGAATTTAGTGATTCATCAGTTGCATACAACACCCAGTGCTCATTACTTCAAGTGTCCTCCTTCATGCCCATCACCCCATTACCCCCGTCCCTTCCAGCAACCCTTGGTTTGTTCCCTAGAGTTAAGAGTCTTTTATGGTTTGCCTCCCTCTCTGTTTTTATCTTATTTTTCCCTTCCCTTCCCAGTGACTTCTTTCTGATGTAGGAGCTGGTCACAAAAGGGCAGGCTTGAGCCCATTTGAATTTACTGCCTCACTCTCCTAAAAGACTTAGTAGCAGTGGGATTCATCTTAGAAATTAAAAAAAACAAAAAACAAAAAAACTCCCTATGGTGTCTTTTGACGATCCTTGTCCTATACTGTGTCTAATTTTTATCTCTTCAATCCTGTGCAAAGACCTAAAGCTCTACTCAATTTCTTAGCCTCTCAGCTGTCATTTTGGCTTAAGTCTCTCAGTTTCAGAATTTAAATTAGCAGTTTATTGATGGGGAAAATGACACCAAATTTCAAGCTCACTTTCCTGGATTTTCCTTTAAAAAAAAAATTTTGGGGGGGGGATATATCCAACAGGAGGAATTTTCTAAACCAATCTACCCCATTTTTTTTTTTTTAAGATTTTATTTATTTATTTGAGAGAGAGGGAGAGAGTGAGCACAAGCAGGGGGAGCAGCAGAGGGAGAAGCAGACTCTCCGCTGAGCAGGGAGCCTGATGTGGGACTCGATCCCAGGACCCTGGGATCATGACCTGAACTGAATGCAGACACTTAATGACTGAGCCACCCAGGCGCCCTGAATCTACCCCATTATTGTGGGAAGCCCAGCTTCCGGGTCCTGTTATTTTATGGGTTCATTTTCCTTCTGCTTCACTTGAGTATTTAAGTCTTGTTTCATTTTTTTCCCATTTCACTATTTCCATGTGAGTTTTTTTTTTTTTTTAAGATTTTATTTATTTATTTGACAGAAAGAGAGACAGCGAGAGCAGGAACACAAGCAGGGGGAGTGGGAGAGGGAGAAGCAGGCTTCCCGCGGAGCAGGGAGCCCGATGCGGGGCTCGATCCCAGGACCCTGGGATCATGACCTGAGCCGAAGGCAGACGCTTAACGACTGAGCCACCCAGGCGCCCCATCCATGTGAGTTTTTTAAAAAATGTAAAATTTGATGAGTTTTGACAGCTAATGTACCTTTGTATCTCCGTTCATGGTATGAATCATTTGTCACGGTCGAAGTTCCTTTAGTAAACCTTTACCCTCTGTAGATAACCACTGTTCCTTCTGTCGTATAGCTTCATTGTTTTTGCTCTTCTTCTTGAACTTCATGTAAATGGAATCATTTAGTGGGTAATCTTGTGTATGGGGCTCAGCACAGCGTTTCCTCAGATTCATCCAGGTCGATGCTCAAGCCGGCAGTTCCGTCCTGTTGGCAAGAACCCATTCGTTGTGTGAACATGACACCCTTTGTCTTTGTCCACTCATTCTTCCATCTAGGCATTCTCCATTTTGTTGTTTTAGTGCCATTTGTTGAAAAGAGTCTCTTTTCCACTTTGAAATCTCTGTGCCGTCCAGTCCATGTACTGCTTCGTCTTTTTCCTGATACCACCCTCTCTTTGATTACTATAGCATTACAGCAAAGTGCGCAGCTCCCTCAAACAGATTTACAGTGTATTTTTGGCTATTCTAGATCCTTTCCATTTTCTTTTTTATTTTAGAATTAAATAGTCAATATCTTCTTAAAAGCCTTAGGGAATTTTCACCGGGGTTGCATCAAATCTATAGATAAATTTGAAGGCATTTGGTATCTTAACAATTTTGAGTCTTCCATTCCATAAACATGGTACGTGTCTCCATTTATTTAGATCTTCTTTGATCTCTCTCAACAATGTTAGATATATTTTTTCAGTGTACAAGAGTTTCATGCTTTTTGTTAAATTTCTTCCTGAATAGTTTATATGTTTATGTTACTGTAAATGGAGGTCTTGAATTTTATTTTCTGAATTTTATATTTTGAATTTTGTGTCTTTCATCTACTGCATACCCTGAATGAGATTGAGGAGGTTCCCTTATGTCTTAATTTGCTGAGAATTTTTATCATGAATCAGTGTTGAATTTTGTCAAATGCTTTTTCTGAATTTATTAAATATTTCTATTCTTTATATCCTTCATTTTGTTAATATGTTGAATTACATTTATTGGTTTTCAGTTGTTAAATGAATTTGCACTTCGTAGTTAAAACTACACAGTCGTCATGGATTGTACTTTGGATATATTGCTTGATTTTATTTTCTAATATATTTTTTTAAAGATTTTATTTATTTGACAGAGAGAGACACAGCGAGAGAGAGGGAACACAAACAGGGGGAGTGGGAGAGGGAGAAGCAGGCTTCCTGCCAATCAGAGAGCCCGATGCGGGGCTTGATCCCAGGGCCCTGGGATCATGACCTGAGCGGAAGGCAGACACTTAACGACTGAGCCACCCGAGCGCCCCTTGATTTTCTGATATTTTGTTAATGTTCATGAGGGCTCTTGGTCTGCAATTATGTTTTGTTTTACTTGTAATATCATTGTTAGGTTTTGGCAACAGTTATGCCAGCCTTAAAAAATGAAGGCACAGAGTTTCCCTCCTCTATTATCTGAAAAACATTTTGTATATTAGTATTATTCTTTCCTTAAATGTTTGGTAGAATTCAACAGTGAAACCATCTGGGACCAGAATTTTCTTTGTGGAAAATTTTCTGATTGTGAATTAAATACCTTTAATAGGTATGAGGCTATTCAGACTTTCTATTTCTTACTGTGTTAGTTTGGGTCAGTTTTGTGTTCCAAGAAATTTGTCAGTTTTATCTAGTTGTCAGGTTTATTGTCATAGCATTGTTCGTAATAGTTGTCTTGTTATTCTCTAGTGATTGTAGTATTAGTAGTTACATCTAATCTTTCAGTCTTGATATTAGTAATGTTTAATATTAGTAGTTAACATTTATTATGTGCCACATACTTTCATAGTATTATTCTCTAATAATAAAAGTAAATAATTACTGGACAATTATTAACTGGTGAGCACTGTTCTAGGCACCCTTATTATCTAAATCTTGCAGCAATGCTGTGTATTTGTTGCTGTTATTATCCTGACTTTCAAGATGAGGACCCCGAAGCACTAGTCTGCTCAGGGGCTCACGGCTGGTAGAGGTACACCAGGGTCTACACATACTGAGCGGCCCAGAACAGGTGCTTGGAAGCACTTCACTACGAGATGCTGCATGTAACTTATTTAGCCCTCACAACAACTTTGTGAGCAAGTACTGTTAAGAATACCAGTTTTACAGATGAGGGCGTTGTGTTTCAATTAAGTTGAGTGAATTAACTTGGGTTAATTAACTTGCAGCAAGTCACAAACGTAGTAATCTGTGAAGATAGATTTAAACCTAAGTGTGACATCAAAAACTTTACTAAGCATGCGAGGCTTGTATGTTCATTATGCTTCAAGATAGTGAAGTAAGGCCGGGGGGGGGGGGGGGGGGCAGGTGGTGCACCATGGGCCTCGCGTGGGTGCTAACTGTCATGGGAAACCAAAGGCATGCGTGATGCTTAAAGAAAAGCTTTGGGGCTCAAGACCCACTTTGCTTCCTGCATTTCAAGTACAAAGTATTTGGATTTTATGTAATTACTTGTGTACCACATATCAGGGCCAGAGGCAGTCAGATATGAACACTGGAAGGTGAAACTGTGGGCTGTCACATTGTGGTGACAAATGGGACTTCAGATGTCTTAGCTGCAGGGGAAAGAAGAATCAGACTGTCCTAAGCAAAGAATCAACATGTTGGCCTAAATAGCAGTCAGTACCAGATGCAGGCTTTATCTTGTCCAGTTTAGATTCAGAAATTGCGAGGATGTCCTGAACACAGTGCCACGTTTTTCATGTTTAGCTCTCCCTCACCGTCCTTGGGTCTCCTACTGTGTAGTCTTGTCTTCTTGCTGTAGCCATTCAGCCGCCGGCAGATCCATGCTTGAGGACTGTTCTCTCTTCCCAGAAGTTCTAAAAATCCTGAGCTTGAACCTCTGCTGGCTCTTCGGAATTCAGGCCTGTATTAAACAATCTCTCCCTTTAATCAGATGTGGTATTGATGGAGCAGGTCTGGGTTCCAGGCTCACCTCTGGTGGATGTGAGAGAGTTTAATATTGGACTGAGAGTGAGGGATGGGTGGCGCCTTTCCTCCTTTCCCACTGGAGGTAACCTCTATCTAGTTATATTTCTTTATCATTATACCGTCTGTGTGCATCCCTGAACAACACACACCGGTATTGTGTTTTTGTTTGTGCAAAGTATTGATTGAAGTTGTGGTTTATTCATTGTCATTGATGTATTATATTCCAATTTATGAATAGACAACACTGTACTTACCCATACTGTAGTATGGATGGGACATTTTTGGGGGGTTGTTTCCAGCCTGAGGAAACTACAAAAATAATGTGGTGATCACATACATATATCCTATATGAAGAGCACACATTTTGCTAGAACATATACCTAGAACTGAGCTTCTGGGTCACAGGATATGCATGTTTTTACATGTTTTGCATCAGTGTTCACCTGCTACCAGCAATGTATGAGAATTCCTGTTGCTTTACATCTTCACTACTCAATACTGTTAGATTTAAAAAAAATTCTTTGTCAATCTGTTGATACATAATTGTATCAAATTGTTATTACCCTTGGTAGTTCTCTGATTGGTGAAGTTAAGCTACCTCACCACATGTTTATTAATCATGTGAATGTCCTTTTTTTTGAAGTTCTCTTTGTTTTTTGCACATTTATGTTGGATTCTATGTCTTTCTCATGTATATGCTGCCAGTTTCTCTCTTTCTACAGATTTAGGTAGTTTTTATGTATTATGATACTAATTCATTGATGCCTAAATAATATAAATTATGGGTAGCATTTCTTGTATCTTGCTTAAACAGTTACTTCCTATCTTAAATAAGGAAGTTATTTCCCTGTGTTCTTAGTTTTATCATTTTCCCTTTTACAGTTGATCTTAATCAACTTGGAGTTGACTTTTTTGTAAGGTTAATGTCAACCTTTGCCTTTACCATATGTTAGTACCGTTATCCTGTAATCATGTATTGATATCAGTTATCAAAATGTGCATTGAAAAATTTTCCACTGCCTTGTATGGTGATGTCTCTCATACACCAAGCTTCCACGTAAGAAGGATTTCTTTCTGCTTTTGTACCTTCCATTCTGTCCCTTGGTCTGTATGAATATCTATCATCTAATGCTACAGTGTATTACTTATTATAGCTTAATAATGAAGATGGCCGGGGCGCCTGGGTGGCTCAGATGGTTAAGCGTCTGCCTTCGGCTCGGGTCATGATCCCAGGGTCTTGGGATCGAGCCCCATATCGGGCTCCTGGCTCAGTGAGGAGCCTGCTTCTCCCTCTCTCTCTGCCTCTCTCCCTGCTCATGCTTTCTCTCTCTCTCTCTCTCTCTGTATCTCTGTGTCTCAAATGAATAAATAAAATCTTTAAAAAAAAAAAAATAATGAAGATGGCCATATAATTTATTTTCCAAACTGGACAGTTATGAGAGTAAAAGAAGGCATGAAAAAATAAATTTATGTGAATTTTAGAAATATTTATTTATGTGTAACTCAATTTTATTGTATTGGTGAACCTATAGAAAGTTCTATTCAAAATGATTTTTAAAAATAAAAGTATTTCTGTGGGTGGGGGGGATGGACCTAATAGGGGTGTAGATTAAAGAGTACTTAGCATGATGGAAAAAAAATGACCAAAGATCCTAAAAAAATAAAATAACATTTATATAATGTATACATTGTTTTAGTCTGTTCCAGTTGCTATAACGAAATACCATACACTGTGTGGCTTATAAACAACAGAAATTTATTTCTCACAGTTCTGAAGTCTGGAATGTCCAAGATGAGGGCTCCAGCAGATTCAGAGTCTGGTGAGAGAGGGCTTCCTGGCTCATGGGCCACTGTTTTCTCAGTGTCCTCACGTTTTGGGAGGGGCAAGGGAGCTCTCTTGAGCCTCTTTGTAAGGGCACTAATCCATTCCCTTGGGCTCTGTGCCTCCTGATCTAATCACCTTTCAGAGGCCCCACTTCCAAATGCCATCACATTGGGGATTAGGTTTCAGTGTATGAATTTGGGGGCCAGGGGACACAAACAATACATATTAAAGCAGATCTTTAAAATCTTTTTTGACTTTCAGCATTATAATAAAAGCAGAATAATTCATCTTGGTAATATTCACAAAATTATTTCTTACCTACATCTGTTTGTAATAGTCTGTCACTGGTATTTTTCAGAAATAAAGTTTTTTTTTTTTTTCAGTGTGATCTTATGTATAATTTGTTGGAAATTTACTGAAAGTTTCAAAATTTTGATTTATGGTTAATAATTTTGTTTGTTGAGATCTCTGATTGACTTTTCTCTGTAAACCCTAATATTTTTGAGAAAATGCTCTTTTCAGGCGTTGAGTTAACTGGTAGGATCACAGCAAATTCTGTTAACCAGATAATTTTCTTGTCTCTTTAAAAAACCTTAAGGGTGCCTGGGTGGCTCAGTCGTTAAGCATCTGCCTTTGGCTCAGGTCATGATCCCAGAGTCCTGGGATCGAGCCCCACATGGGGCTCCCTGCTCGGCGGGAAGCCTGCTTCTCCCTCTCCTACTCCCCCTGCTTGTGTTCCTGCTCTCGCTGTCTCTGTCTCTGTCAAATAAATAAATAAAATCTTTAAAAAAAAATCTTTAAAAAACATTAAGTGTGTATTTTACCAAAATGTTTACCAGGTACTGTTTTGTAGTCTCTATGCAAATCATCTTTCTTTGAAAACAAATTTTATAAGAAAAAAATCACTTCAAATCAGTTGATTCTATTTATGATTCTTTTGAATGTTTTACCAAATTTATATGCTCAGAAACCATAGGCCTTCTCTGTTTCATTCTGTCCCAGTCAGAACATAAATTTACCTAATTAAAATTGGAACTTCATCAAAAATTCTTCTCACAATCCAAGATATTCCAAATCTCACTTAAAGAAGTTCAGAATTAAATTCTGTACACCATCTGAGCTCTCTTTGATATGTTCACTTTCTCTCTTGCTTTTGTCAGGGTGATTTTCAATGTCTTCTTGCTTGCAAGGTCTGTCTTCAATAATTGCAGTTCACCAGTTATTCAAAAGCTGAAGTATCTTAGCACTCTATTCACTGAATATTTGGATTAAAGATTTCCAGTCAATTTTGAACAAAACGGGTCCAATTTTTTGATATAATAATTCAATCATATATTATCATTTTTATTTGGCCACACCATTTCTGAACTTTGCCACTTCTGATTGGTTACTTCAAGGCTTTGATTGTTTTCTTAATTCTTCTAGATCACTATGAAATATTAGGCTACAGTTCCATCCTCTTTGTGGCTATGTGTTTTTGGTGTGTTTTCACTATCTGTCACAGTATTAATAGGATCATTTTTACCTTTCTCCTTATAATTCTCCTTTTAACTTTTATATGGATTAGAATCTATTCCTTTTTGTTCCTCTGTTGTGAGAGATGAAGGGATGACAGGGTTGAGTGAGGGAAGCTTTCTCCATTTCCTAGCTGGCTTGTGGGCTCCCCGCTCTGCTCTTTGCCTGAGGGATTCACAATGTGGCCTCACCTCTCTAAGGTAGCTGTTCCTCAGTCTCTGAAAATGAGGTCGTTTTCAGGATGACTTTTTCCCTTCTGACCCAGGCCCCAGCCCCAGGGCTCGTGGGCTTTGCTGCCTCTGGACAGGCTCTCATCTTGCTTCCCAGTACTTCTGGGACCTGCTTCTCCTGGGCGTCGCCCCTTTGGGCCATCTGAAACTTCTCTCCCCAGTCTTCCTTCTCTGCTCAGTTTGGACTTTCGCTTTCTACTTGTCGCTCAGGATGAGCCTCTCATCTAGACCATTTGCAGGTGCTTCTGAGGCTCTTGGGCTCCTTCTGCCGCAGGAGTGTTTGAAGCCTTTCCTCCTGGCTCGCCAGCAAGCCAGGAGTGCTCCCAGTTGTGTCTGTAGCTTTTAGCCCTCCAGGCTTCCAAACTCAAGGCGCGGCCCCCTCTTTGAGCCCCCTCTTTGGGGGCACGTAGAGGTTGACAATACAGTGGTTTCTGCAGCATTTATAGGCTATGGTTTGGCCCTTTCATGTACTGTTATTCCCACCCCATAGATACTGATTTGTGCTGGTTTGACCTCATCCGTACATTTCCTGGGGTCTTTTGAGATTCTTACTCATCTAGTTTTGTGGAATATGCCATCATCATTTTTCCTTTCACAATCCTACTTAATTTTTTTTTTTCAGAAAGTATATATATATATATATTTAAAGATTTTATTTATTTATTTGACAGAGAGAGACACAGTGAGAGAGGGAACACAAGCAGGGAGAGTGGGTGAGGGAGAAGCAGACTTCCCGCCAAGCAGGGAGCCCGATGTGGGGCTCGATCCCAGGACCCTGGGATCATGACCCGAGCCGAAGGCAGACGCTTAACGACTGAGCCACCCAGGCACCCCCAGAAAGTATATTTTGGTACAGCATGGAGCACTGGGTGTTATACGCAAACAATGAATCATGGAACACTACATCAAAAACTAATGATGTAATGTATGGTGATTAACATAACATAATTAAAAAGTTCTTATCACAGAGATAAAAAAAAGAAAGTATATTTTGGATATTCAAAAATTATGCTGGGGAAGTGATCCTGTCTCTGGTTAATTACCCATTAATTTTCATTAAATGATACAAAGTAGAAGTTCCCACTCTGCCTTTCAAACCCAGGCCTCAGAAGGAACCACTATTAAGCTTTTTTTTTTTTATTTTTAAAATAGTTTTTATAAACTTAAAAGCAATATATTCTGTTTCCTATGGATTGAAATGTGTCATCCCCAAATTTGTACTGTTGAAGCCCCAACCACCAAATGGTATTGGGAGATGGGGCCTTTGGAAAGGAATTAAGATTAGATGAGGTCAGAGGGAAGGGTCCTCGTGATGAGATTCGTGCTGTAAACAGCAAGAGACACTTAGAAAGCCTGCTTCCTCTCTGTCTCCACCAGTGAGGACAGAGTGAGAAAGCCACCGTTTGCAAGCCAGGAAGAGAGCCCTCGCCTAAAAACCAAATCGCACCTTGATCTTGGACTTTCGAGCCTCCAGAACTGTGAGAAATCAATTTCTATTGTTTAAGCCCCCAGACCACGGGATTTTGTTATGGCAGCCCAAGCTAACAAATATACCAGTATATTCATGTTTTTACTTTATTCAATCTCACACATGCCATTTTTTACAAAATAATCTATTTTTAAAAATAGATTTTTAGAGGTTACCAAAGAATATGAGGATTTTTACTTTTAAACAATACTGTTAAATTACTTTGTAAAACAGTCGTATGAATTGACATTCTCACTAACAGTGAATTTACTAAGAATGACTTCACTTCATCCATTACCTCTAGTATCGAATTCAATTAATTGGAATTAATTAATTCTCAGTGCCAGAGAATTTGGTATTTAGATGCAGCCTGAAGGTGTTATTTGAACTAGAATAGTAATACTGCGACAGATACAGTGCCGTTTGCTCTAAACTTCTCTTCAACTTGTGTCCATTAATCAGCTGTTACGTTTATGACCCATAGTAACTAATTCCAGTCCATGGAAAAATGTGCAGTGCGGGGAAAACCCTCAGAATTCCAGTGGGCCAGAAAAAATAGATGAAACAGGTAAAATAGATAGTTAAGCATACCTTGTAAATATCAAGACTTAGGACATACACCCGGGAGGGCAAGCATCGAAAACTTAGTCAGAAAGATTCAGGATGTTATGGTCTACAGGAAGGAAGGAGCGTCAGGAGGCTGACACAGCCTTTCTGAAACAGTGACAGCTCTACTTTCAGCCTGTGACTGAAATGACTTAGACGTCTAATCCTGGGGATCTTGCCTGGCTAGAAAAGCTGAAGTCCTAAGCTAATTTAGAGAAAACACAGACAGAGAGGATAGACATTTAGAAGTATCCTGGAACCTGAGAGAATCCTGATGCCCAAGGCCCAACCTCAGCACCTCCTGTTCATTTCTGCCAGACAAGGAGCCCATTATCCTCCTGCTCAGGATGGCGCTGGAATGCAGCTCAGGGGCCAGAGGAATATCTGTGCCTTCTGACCCCAAGCCAATGATCCACACTGCCTTGAGGCGTAGACTGAATTAGACCTGTAATTCAAAGGTCTGAGCATGGATGCTTGTGAATAAAGAAATGGACATTCATGGGCTGGATTCTAAATTCAGAGATTATAATTGAACAAGATTTCTGGCTTTGGTCTACATCCCATGGTCAGTATCCCATCATTTTCATGGTGACCAGAAAAACACCAGCTTGTTTTTAATGCATTCATTTACTTTTATTTAGTAGTTGTTCCAGATATTACAATGTACATCTATTACTTCTTTTGTAATTATAGTGACAAAATTTCTCTTTGATTCAACTTCATAGTTTCTAGTTCTCTGATAAAATTTTTCATCATGTTCTCTAATCTCTTTAACAAGTCAAACATTATTTTAAATTCTATGCCCAATACTAAAGTTTCTGTATCTCTTGCAGATTTGTTTCTAAAATTTGATTTTTCTCCTGAAATTCTGTCATGATATTTCCTGATATTCTTGGTCATTTTTATTACATTTCAAATATTGGTATGAGCCATTGTAGACATAGTTTGAGACTCTGGCTGATGTTAGAGTCCTCACAGTAGGTTTGCTTTTGCACCAGGTAGCTCCTTAGGATAGACACAGGGCCCCTCGATCTGATCAGGAATTGAACTGCTCTCAGATTTGGGCTTCAGACCCTATGAGGGATGTCTTTTTCTAGTCTTCTTTCTTAAGTACAGCGTGTAAATGGTTGAGGCTCCCATCTGTCTTGGATAGATATCTTGAGATACCTACCAGGGTCTCTCCTCTTTACTGGACATTGCCCTACCCTCCCTTCCAGCCCCAGGAGATCTGAGAGCTTGTTCAGTCTCTCAGCTGCTCCTCTCATTTTAGCTTTAAAGCCTCCCCACTCTTGCTTTGAACCTGCAAATACCTGAAGAGTAACACGAACTGTTGGACTTACTGTCGTTCATCATATCCTCCACCCAGATATATCTTACCTCTTATTCAGCCTTTCTACCTGTAACGAACTTGTTTTCCAAAAATGGATGTGAAAATATCGCTTCATTTATTAAAAGAAATAGTAGTTCACTTCCCACAATACCATTTGGGCGTATTTGGGAGTGGGGAGATATACTGTTTATGTGTGCGTGGTCAGGAGTATTTATTGATACATCCACAGTTGTCAGGCCTTGAGAAACCACATCCATACCTGAGATTATGGCCTGCTGGTCCGAGATCCAGGGCTTGGAGTCATATGTTGGAAGTAGATGGGAGAGTAGGTTATATTATTTAAACAATTTTTTTTCTGCTCAGTATCCACTTTTTCTTTCCGTCAGTGTACCCTGACTTTATTTGGGGGGTCTCAGCCCACAAAATTTCTGAAAATGAACTTTACCCCTAAGTCACTGAATATGATACATGACTCAGATTAATTCCTTCAACACATTCCATCCTCTTGAGCACAGAGATTTGGTTCAAGGATGATGAGCCAAGGACCAAGACACACTGAGCAGGAGCAAAACATCTCAAAACTTGAGATTTAAAGGAAGTTTGGTCACAGTGTAGACCCTAATGATGAAGCTAGCACAGTGGAAGGATGAGCCCAGAAAACAGAGTCTGGGTTTTACTGATGTTGGTTGACTGAATACAGGTGCCTATGAAGTCAGCTCTGTCCCTGGGCATTTTGGTAATAAAAACCAATATATTCCTTTTTCATTTCTTAGATTTGTTGTAAATGCCATGCAAATTAAACAGACCTCACTGATGGAAGCTGTCTCTTTTTGGAGAAGGGAGAGGACAACTTACGTAGACCTGTGTATTTTGAAGGAGTGTGGATGGGAAGGAGAGGATTTGGATGTTTGGGAACAACAATACAGACTTTTTGCTTTCCCGGGAGTGTTGTGCATCCACTTACCTAGTCCTGATAACAGCCTCGGATGGCCATTTGTAGGTCAGTCACTCTTCACTTCAGTGTGTCTGGCTGGGGTGGGGATCGCCCAGCTCTGGATGAGGATCATGTGAGGCCACAGTGATTGAATCAGGAGTGAGTACAGGACTTCAGCCTCTCCAATCACAGGGAATCTCAGGATTTCTGTGGGAGCTATAGAAGATCAATCATTCCTGACGGTCTTGAACTTTAAAGCACATGAGATGGTGGTTGCTAACACACTCCTTCCCCATGAGTGAAGCACCTGCATGTGAGAAGTCAACAAATTAGAAGTCAGAGCAGAGAGTTAGACAGTAAAATTGGCAGAGAAGTCAGTTTTCACCCCAAGAATACAGCTGGGCCTGAAAGAGGGTTTTCTCCTGGACTATTCAGTTACGTGAACCAATAAAGTGATCTCTATTTGGGCCTGTTTAGGATTTTTTTTTCCCCTATCACTTTGTATAGAAGGAATCTTAACTGATGCTGCATGCGGCTTGCTGTCTCTGGTATAGTTGTATCCTGTAGGCGTAAGCATCTTTCATGGAGCATGTACTGGAGAAGATATGTGAGATCCTGGTCCATTATTCTTCACACATATCTGCTTTCACTCAATAAATACTGATCTGTGCTGCTCCTTTGTGAGCGGCAGGCAATGCAAAAAGACTTTCTGCCCCATGAGGAGCTTACAACAGAGTGTTTTTTTTGTTGTTGTTTTGTGTTGTTTTCAGAAGGGGCAGATGTATGAGCAACACAGGCGTGCTTACAGGCACGTATCAGGATGGGAAGGTCTACAACAGGTATTGTGCACCTGATGTGAATGATTCAGGATAGAGGTTTAGGAAGTCTGGGAACCCTGCAAAGTTGCAGGCAGAATATGGAGTGTATGAGTAGATAGAATCTCTTCTGGGGAGACTCTGCAGAGCTTTCGTTAGAGTATCAAAGAGATTCCTCACCCCCGAAATGGTTAATCAGTTAATAGTCACTGCTGTGGACATTATTGTGGAAACACCAGAAAGGAAGGTAGTCAGTAGTCAAATTGCAGCTATATTTAGGACATGTTGAGGACATGTTCACATTTATATTCCTAGAAAAGTAAACAGGGTATAACTCAATATATACTGGTTAAATAGATTAATGAACAAAGAGCTCTGGTATGGTCAAGCAGCACTTGGATGGTTCGGTGAGAATGTCACTGGGAAATATTGTACCAAACCCGAGAATCCATTTGTGTAATGGTGGGACTGTTCTTTTCTTTTAAAAGAAAAAAAAAGGGGCGCCTGGGTGGCTCAGTCGTTAAGCGTCTGCCTTCAGCTCAGGTCATGATCCCAGGGTCCTGGGATCGAGCCCCACATCGGGCTCCCTGCTCCGAGGGAAGCCTGCTTCTCCCTCTCCCACTCCCCCTGCTTGTGTTCCCTCTCTCGCTGTGTCTCTCTCTGTCAAATAAATAAAAAAAGAAAAAAAGAAAAAAAAATCCCTGAAAATGTATTCTTAACTGCTGCCACATGAACATTTATCATAATGTTTTCTACTGTGATCTTAAAAATCCTTATTTAGAATGACATCTAATACTTGCTATTGTGGAATCATTATCCCAGAAATAATCACTGAATTTACTTTCTTTAAAAAAAATTTCCTTAAACAGTAGGAAAAAACTGCCTGTGTCTAAATAGGAAGAAGATCTCTGGATCTCTGACCAATAGGCCATAATCTCAGGTATGGATGTGGTTTCTCAAGGCCTGACAACTGTGGATGTATCAATAAATACTCCTGACCACGCACACATAAACAGTATATCTCCCCACTCCCAAATACGCCCAAATGGTATTGTGGGAAGTGAACTACTATTTCTTTTAATAAATGAAGCGATATTTTCACATCCATTTTTGGAAAACAAGTTCGTTACAGGTAGAAAGGCTGAATAAGAGATAAGATATATCTGGGTGGAGGCTATGATGAACGACAGTAAGTCCAACAGTTCGTGTTACTCTTCAGGAATTTGCAGTAACAGCTTCATTGGGTAACCTTTTTAAGCATCTAAAACCAGCATTAGTGGATATTATTTTAGGGGAATGTGTCCTCCCAACAAGAAGTTTGAAGTAAAACAGAGCCCCCATAATATAAGAAATTTTGTAAGGATTCAAATAAAAGGTAGCTCCTTCTTTTACTTTTATGAGGGATGATTTCTTTCAGGAAAAATAATCTCACTTTTTTTCAGGTATATGTAAATTAACTTGGAGAGAATTTCCATATTTATAATGATCATCTTCCTATTTAGACACAGGCAGCTTTTTCCTACTGTTCAAATTTCTTATATTCCTCAGTAACTTCTGTTCATTTCTCCATATGGACCTTGCTCTGTGAATCTTGAAAGAAATGTTTTATCTTTGTCACTTTTTTACTTGCAGAACTGTGTGTGTGTTTACACACATACTCAGCACGGAGTTTGGGGAAAACTTAGTTTCTATGATGATGACCTTTTAATGTTATGTGTGTTGTAATATATTTGCATTGTATGTAAAGTGTTCACAAAAGCATATAACTCTGTATGTGCTAATTCTTAATCACAAATATTACTTAACATGACATTCTCCAACAGATGAATTTTGATTTGGTTTAGAGTACGTATTCTAATTTGACCAACACTGGCCACTCCATCCAGCGGGGCCTTCACCTTGGACAGAAGGGTTCAGTGGTTGTACCAAGTTACTGAGAGGGATCCTTTTAAAAATGCGGTTTCCCTAGACCTCATCTTAGTCCTACTGAAGCAGGTCTCTGGGGAGGGACCCAAGTTTACTAAGCCCTCACTTGATTCTGTGCCCACCAGCATTTGGAAACCACTGAGCTACAGCACGTTGGAAGTATACAGATAGAGAGCAAGTTCTAGTTTTGACCAATCAACCTAATCGAGTCAAGGTTATTTGAGGTTATCAAGAGACTCTGGCACATTTACCACTGCTAATTAACCAGAGTCCTCAGGCACCTGATGAGGCCAGAACCTGCCTTTTTCTTTAAAGAGAGGTTATATTAGTAAACTGTAGTAGGCCTAAAAGCTAAAGGTTTAATCTTATTTTCTTTATAAATAAACAGGCTATTCTTTATTAGTTCTTTGAGTTTAATTTGCTTTTAAAAATATAGATATGCTTGTCAAGCATTTGCACATTATCTATGAATTCCAAAAGCACAGCATTCCTTTCTAGATTAATAGATATTTAAGAGTCTAATTTATTTTCACTTATATGTGGCATATAAATAGTGTATAATAAAATCAAAGAGGATGTGACTATTTTTGGGCATCCAGAAGACATTCAAAATGAAAAAAAGAAAACATCTCAGAGTTGTGATATATTTGATTTTTGGAGTGGAAATATTCAAGTAGTGGTTCTCACTAGAAAAGAAGATGTTAGATTTCACTTTCCATGGTGAAATTATTTGGCAGATGTTAACTCTGAGGAATTGGGGCAAATGTTTGAGACGACAACAATGTATTATTTTATATATTTTATAATATAAGAACAGAGTAAGAAAACTGTCTCCCTTCCAATGCATGACAAATTTAGCCGTTTAAATAGGAATAAAAGTACAGATACCCATGAAAATAAGTCTAATCAAGTATTGTAACAACTTTTGAATTCTTTGAAAGACAGAAGCATAGATGATACCCTGAACAGAGCAAAAGTTGCTATGGTGTATGTGTAGATCATTTCTGCAGTGTTCTCTTGTAAAAAGCACATCCTGTTGCCAGATCCCTCAATATAATGTATTTGCAACTGTGTACTATTCAGCAACCTTCTGAAATGTGCTATTAAACTACTCTGTGCCATTAGTCACACTCTTAGGTGAAACCCACGTAGGAGTTTCTAGACTCCACAGCCTGCTTTTTCTGATAAATGAAACCTACATTCCAGCCAAGCTATTTGCTCTTCCTTTTTACTATGCTACATTTGAGCTGATAAGCTAACAAGAATCAACATTTACTAATCTGGTTAACACCTTCTCGGTACATATTTCTCATTTTGATTTTAGGGAACAGTGATGTTAATGAAAACGAACTTTCAAACCATTATCTACATTTCCTCAATGAATCCCAAGCACATTCAGAAGAGCCAATTTCCTTTGCTTATTATGCATTGTGATTCCTGATGGAGCTCCACCCCTTCTCTCTAATCTCTTCCTTGCACTTTCCCACATGCTCCCACACTCTAGCACAGCCCACTCACCCATAAATTCTTCCCCTGGGCTCCTTCAAGCACCAGAGTCCTTGAACATTGGAGGTCTTCTTCAAGAATACTTCCTAATGTCATTCAACAGCCCCCCCCCCCACACCATACCTTCCAATGATCCTGGTCCCTCTCAAAATCAGATGGGCTTTCACCCCTCCTCTCAAGTCTCTCAAATTGGTAATCCTTGAGCATTCCCCATTGTATTGTGGTTGCTGGACTTGTCATTTCCTCTACTCTGGGACTAAACTTCATGAGGTCAGACACGGTCTTTCATCTCCTCTCCCCGTAGAGAACCCATGTAGAGCAAGCAGAGGTGGGATTGGTTGTGAAGGTTTTATTTTCAGAGGGCATGCACCCTTGAAGTTGTTTTACTTTAGAGCATCTTAATTCATGGGAACTATTACAGGAAGGCAAGGTCCAGATTACTTACAAACAAAGAATTGACTATAGTCTATTGTAGAAAGAAAGTATTACTGTCTCAGTTATAAAAAAATCAGATAAAACAGGCTCCTAGCCTCTGTTATTTTAATGCAGTATATCAGACTTCTACTAAGCACCATTGAAATATTTTGTGAGGCATACTTTAACTAGATATGAATAACAGCAAGATAAAAACAACAGTGCCTGGTTTTGCTTCTTCCCCTTGTTGGAGAGTAATGGACCTTTAATTTTATATATTGTTCATTTTTTTTATTTCCTCATTCCCAGTCCTCTTTCTGATTCAATCACACACTTAGAGAAAAGAGAGAGAGGGTAATATTCTGACACCATTAGAATTCATGTGTCTCTGATTAAAATTAATGCAATACTGAAGTGAAATTTGCATTATCATCTAATAAATGTGGATATGTATGCTACGTCTTACTTCAATCCTCAAAAATCTGGTTTAGTAAATATCCTGAAATGGAACTTATGATATAAAATAACTGTTAGATACTGCAAAATGGAAATAATGACTGTATATGGGTGATGGGATTACTTATGACTTCTAAAATTGCTTATTTGTTTTAATTGTCTATAATGTGCATGCAATAGTTACATAACAGTATATATATGAACACACACAGATTTAGTTTAATTTATGATATATTGTGGCTGAGAGTCCACATACAAAGAACAGACAGTTGCCTGATTAATAAATAGTATGGTTAACAAATAACATTTTTTATCTGAATTATGAAGAAAAATTCTGACATTAATCAGACCTGAATGATAATTGTCAGTTACCCCCTTAACTTTGTATTGGGCAGAGAGGTTAAGAGATTTTCTAGAGAGTTCTCTAGTCTCTTGAAAATAATTCTGTAATGAGATGTATGATGAGGTGGTGATTCTAGGTGAGGAGTTTTGAGATTATAAATTCCTTGAATATAAAGAAAACATTATGGCTTTATCTCTGATGCCAGAGCTTCTCCCATACAGACATGAATTAAGTAACTATGACTTTGGTATGTTTCCAGAGCAGTGGTTCTCAACAGGGGCGATTTTGCTCCCAGGCATTTGGCAATGCTTGCAGACATTTCTAGGTGCCAGAACTGGGGAGAGGTGGGCGTGCTACTGGTGTTTCGTGAGTAGAGGCTTTGGAGCCCCCTGTACCTTGTCCAAAATATAGGACAGGCCCCCCATCCCCCAACAGAGAATGATCTGACCCTGAATGTCGATAGAAGTGATGCTGAGACCCACTGTGTGGAGTAACTGTAAATAGTTTGGTCTCAGTAGGTGTGTTGGTCCTTAGCTTTAAAATACCTCCCTTAGGAGTTTTTATGAGTCTGTCTGTGGATCACAGGAGCACTCACCAGAGCCCGGATCCAGGCTTGTACGTGAAATTTGAAGCTGAAAATAAATATGGAGTGGTTGGGTTGGGGAAGGGGGTTGGTAAAAAATTATAGTATACTGGATTTGGGAGAAGAAAGACAGAATATATATTTTAAGAACAAATAGGATAGTTCATTTCAGCATAACCTTTGCCCTTTTTTTTTCTTGGAAGAGGAACTTAAGGTCTTTTCATATTCAACCAAGGTGCTTTTAATGACTGTGAACAAGAGTATGTGTGACCTGAGTTTAAAGTGCCAAGACTGGAGGCATATGGGGTGCATAGGACGCTGGGTTGGGCAGTGGTAGGGTGCTGCATAGCTGGAGAGTTGCTGTCTGTTTAGGAATTTCAGCCTTGGATCCCTTACAACAGCTACTTTGCCCACCTTTTTCCTTTTGGGGTAGCAGAAGGACTCTGATAGATTTTCCATTTTCATGTGAAAAAGCCAGTAGCCCTCAGATCATATTTCTGTTTTGAAACTCAGTCTGGTCTGCCTGTAAGCTTTCTGTGTGAGCTTTTTAGCTCAGGGACCCTGTGCGCTTTTTCAAGCATTTTCTGAGCTTTGTATCTTGCACAGGAGGGATCAAGAGAAATATAAACCTGTCAAATTAGGAAGAAACAAAGTGAGGAAAAATGAAAGGGTAGATAAGAGAAAGCAGAGAAATTAAATCCTGTCACCCAGGTTTTAAACTGCTGAATGTAGAGATAGAGATAAAGACAGATAACAGAGATAATCAAGAAAAATTCCTTTTAACATTATCTAAAGTTTTTAAAAAATCCTTGCTTTGAATTTATAAAAAGAAAGGCCTTGGATTATTGCATTTCATCTATATTTTATCTCAAACGGCCAACCAGTTCAAAACAAAAAGGAGAGGGAATCATCTCAGGATTTAGAATATGATATATTCACTTTCATGTTCTGCACATCTTTTATTGAGTAACAGAAATGCAGACTTCTGATATTATCTTCCACATATATTTATTTATACAATAGAAAATGCCAGACCCTAAACTCATGTCCAAAAGCAGACTTTATGTTGTATTTAAATCTGATTTGGTTTAAGAGGGTTGGAGTTTTACATTTAAGAAAAGAGTAATCATGGTAAGAGGGTAGAAGAATGGTCTCTAAAATTTTAAGGGATTTTTCCAAGGATATCTTCATCTACATACATCACTGGTTGAGAAAAGAATATTTTATTCAATGTCAAGATACTTAAGCTATCAAAAGAGAGAAGAATTAAAAGACTATCTCCAAAGCTTAAGCTGGGTTCAGATAGAAAACTCAGAAAAAAGTTTTATTTCATGTTTAATCTTCAACAGAACCTCAATTTTTGCTTATTTAAAGATGCTTTGAGGTAAGGATAAACTTGCCATAAAACATATATCAGTTAGTTTCTAGATCTTATATGTAGTTAAAAAAGATTAGCATGTTGAAATCCAAGGTCCCGGAATGATATACCCACACAAATGGTCTTTTAAAAACATTACAGGACACCTAAAGATCAACCAGCTCTCAAACTGCACCAAGCTTTGATGGTCAGTGCATATAGTTTTTAGGAACTTAGGATTTCTGTGAGTAAAATTTAGTATATACCTTATTATGCTGAGGAAAGGGCTGGCTGGTTGAATCATGCCCATTATCTTTTTCGACTTGCCATTTTAAAAGATACCCCGTTCTCCCGTGTCCCAACACTCACGGCTCCTCGGAAAGGAAAATGAATACGGATGATGATCCATCCTTTTGGTTCCCCACGATATTGACTTAGAACGATGGCACCCTAGTATTGCCCATGTAAATGTGCACCGGACAGAGTATTTGGGTCATTAGAAAGCAGAGGAGGGACGTTGACACAGTGAGTGGCCGGGTGGAGCAAGTCGCTGCCCTACGCGACAGCTAGAGAGAGCTCGAGACAGCGCTGCGCTCCGGGTGCGCGCGCAGGGGAGCTGGCACTGGCGCAGGCTCCTGCTCCTGCCGCTGGAGTGCGAGGGAGGGGCGGAGTGGGCAGGGTCCTCGGGGAAAATGAGACCTTTGCTCACAGCATTGTCCGGCACGAGGCGGGATGGAGGGGACCCCAGATTTTCCCAGCGTGTCTGTTGCTTTCCATTCTCGGAACTCCGAGAGCCAACGCTAAGGGGCACCAGAGGCTCGGACTGCAGCGGCTGCTTCTCGGGCAGCCCGGTAGCCCGCTGCTGCGGAAGTCTTAGCGGTAGCAGAGCCCAGCTCAGTGGGGGCTGGGGCGCAGGCCGTCGGGGTGTGTGTGTGTGGGGGGGGGCGGTCACGGGAGTTTGGGATGCTCCACATCGGAGGAAGAAGCGGCGAGGTCAAGACGTCGAGCCCGGAGCCGATGGCTAGGCGGTGACCGCCCGGTAGCCTAGGTCTTCTTAGGTTTTTTTCCCCTAAGACTCTGTGAGGTTGCTTCTAATCTTTTACTCTGTAATGTGAAATATGTCGCTGTAAGATGTACAGCTACAGCTATAGATATAGACGCACACACACGCCATCCCTTCCAAACACTAAAATCATTTGACAAAATAATTTAACGCACTAGTAGCTGTTGATCTCTAGTTGTCTAGGGATCCCTAGGCACATGCAGAGACCAAATGTCACCTCCTGTCTTCTCTAGCCAATTCTTGTTTACTCTCCTGTGCCCTATCCTTTCATCTGAAGTCGATCATTCCTTAGTGAGGAAGGCAATACCCAGACCCTCGCCCCACTAGAAACCTCTAACCGCCCGCCCGCAGCTCGGACTTTTTCCGGAGGCAGAGCGGGAGCCGGGGAGGCTGTAGAGATTAGCCAGCATCCTCAGCCCTGCGGTCCGCATTCTGACTTTCATCAGTGGTAACAGAAAAGAAAAACCGAAAGGTGGGGAGGGCGCCGGGAGCCCAGAAGTCCAGGCGGGGCCCGCGGGCACAGCCGGCCCCCACCCCGCCGGCCCCCGTGCGTCCTCGCTCTCCTGCTGCGCCCGGGCCCAGCCCGGTGCCAATGCGCCAGGATGGAGAGATCTCGGCGCGGGAGGAGATGACGCAAAAGCCAGTGCTCCCCCCCAAAAAAGTGTTTCTCCAGGACGAAGATGGCGGCAACTTAGCCGGGGACTGAAGATGACTGTGGCTCTCGGGAGGCCCAGCCCAGGCGATTCGGCCCCGCGGTCCGGGGGAGGCGGCGTCAGCAGTCGGAGCCCGGCGGCGGCGGCGGCGGCGGCGCCCGCGGGCAGACCTGCGGCGGCGGCGGCGGCGGCAGTTCGAGCGCGGGGGGGGGGGTGGGGGGGAGGGAGAGCCCTGCCGGCGGCGGCTGCCCAGGCTCCGGACTCGGGGAGAGCGAGCGAGAAGTAGGAGCAGGCGGAGGAGGAGAGAAAGGAGAAGGAAAGGAAGGAGGAGGAAGAGGAGGAGGAGGAGAGGAGCTGGGGAGGCGCTCCGGTCGCCGTCAGTGGGCAGCGGAGACGCGGCATGCCCCTGGCGGGGGAGAGCGGGCTGTCCTCAGCAGGGCCATGGGGACCCGCGCTGTGACAATGCCTGGGTGAGAGGAGCAGCGCCAGCCAGCCCGCCACCTCCGCCAGCATCACCTCCTGCACTCAGCTCACCGCCGGCCACCAGCCCCAGCCTCCTCCGACTGCCTCTCCGTCTCCCTGTCTCTCCCTCTCTCTCTCTCCCCTTTCGCTCTCTCTCTCCATTATTGTTTTCCACTGTACAGAGGATGGGGTCGGCTTGTGATTAGGTCGGGAGCAAGTCAGATCTTCCTCCAAAGCCCGGTAATATTTATGTAGGCAAAGAAAGAGAACAGAGAGAGAGGGAGAGAGAGGGAGGGAGAGAGAGAGAACCGGGAGGAGGGGATAAGGAAATTAAACCCTTTAAGTCCATGCATATTGTGACGGCGGCACAGGAGCCCTCACGGTGGAGTCGGCCAGGGCTGTGCGTTCCCAAAATATGACCAGGGGTGCTTGGATGTGTCGGCAGTATGACGACGGCTTAAAAATCTGGTTGGCAGCACCCCGGGAGAACGAGAAACCGTTCATCGATTCGGAGAGGGCTCAGAAATGGCGACTGTCTCTGGCATCTCTCTTGTTCTTCACAGTCCTGCTCTCTGATCACTTGTGGTTCTGCGCCGAGGCCAAGCTGACCCGGACCCGCGACAAGGAGCAGCAGCAGCATCGGCAGCGGCGGCAGCAGCAGCAGCAGAGGCACCGACAGCACGAGCCCTCCTGGCCCGCGCTCCTGGCGAGCATGGGGGAGTCCTCGCCCGCCGCCCAGGCACACAGACTCCTCTCCGCCTCCTCGTCCCCCACGCTGCCCCCCTCCCCGGGAGACGGCGGCGGCGGCGGCGGCGGCAAGGGCAACCGAGGCAAAAACAACCGGAGCAAGGCGCTTTTTCTAGGAAACTCTGCCAAACCCGTGTGGCGCCTGGAGACTTGTTACCCCCAGGGCGCCTCCTCGGGCCAGTGCTTCACCGTGGAGAGCGCGGACGCCGTGTGCGCCAGGAACTGGAGTCGGGGGGTGGCGGCCGCGGGGGAGGAGCAGCCGGTGAGGGGGACGCATCCAGCTCCGCTCTGGAACTTGTCGGATTTTTACCTTTCGTTTTGTAATTCCTACACACTTTGGGAGTTGTTCTCGGGGTTGTCCAGTCCCAGCACTTTGAACTGTAGTCTGGATGTGGTGCTCAAGGAGGGCGGCGAGATGACCACTTGCAGGCAGTGCGTCGAGGCTTACCAAGACTACGACCACCACGCTCAGGAGAAATACGAAGAGTTTGAGAGTGTGCTCCATAAGTACTTACAGTCGGAGGAGTACTCGGTGAAATCGTGTCCTGAGGACTGTAAGGTAGGAACAGTGGATTTCCCCCACTCCCTTCTTGCGCTTTTCTGTCTTGTGTGTGTTTGGCTGAGATGTCTTGTAGAGTTTTAAAAGAGTTTTTTTTGTTTTCTTTCCTTTCCTGCTGGTTTTGTTACTTCTCTTGTTGCTTTTGTAGTAAGGGCTTGACTTGCTGCTTGAGTTGGGAATACCTCAAGGATTGCTTGTGGACCGGTGCCTTCTTCTGGGAGTCCTTGGAAGCTCAGGGAAGACCCTGGTGTTCTGAGATCATAAAGCTGATGCTTTAACTCTTGTGGCTGTGCGATTGGTTCAAACTCTGTTCCCCTTTTTAAAAAAAGAAAAATGGAATTTGAATGCAGCTTGCTGGGAAGACAGACATGGGACTGCATCCTGGTGACCCCAGATAAATCCAGAGTCGGTGACAGGCATGTGTGGTTTGGCTTATGGACCTGCACACATGATCTCTCTCATAGTGACATCATTAAGTTGGTTGACCAGAGGGACAATAGACAGTGTTTGTAGTTGTTTATGTAGGAAGAACGGAAAAGCATTTTGCCCGTTTTACAGGGGTAATTCTGGTTGTTTGCAAAGTATGGAGGCCTACCTAAGCATATTTATTCACCAGAAGTTTCCTGTTTTCTCTTAGACATTTGTATAATGATTGATCTGAGACTCACTATGAGTAGAAAGTTTTAATTAAATATCTGGTGATTGATGATCAGTGTTAACTTATTTATCAGACACCTTATGTAATTAGCTTTAATTTCCAGGATGCTCTTCAGAACGTCTAAATGGCAAGTGCTAGATGCTGTGAATGAAAAATACTGATCTCCTTAATCATGTGTATTATATTCAACCTCTTCCTGTTGAATATAATGATGGATATAATCCTTGCTGATCGACAAAGGAGAGGAGAATGCCAAGTTTCTCAAGAAATGGTCAAAGTAATCATGGGTGCCTATGCTAGTAGAAGTGTCCCTGTCCGTGGTGCTGAAATGAGATTTGCTTGACAGCTCTGTTGAAGATACTGCAGTGATCTCTTAGTAGGGAAGAAATGATGACAGAATTTCAATGAGCCTTTATGTTTCATTCCAAGGGTAATTCTTAACACAACAAAACAGTATTGCTTTTCAAAATAAATAATACACCACATTCTCTTCCTTTCTCCTCACTAGTCCCCCAGCCCCACACAGGGACCGAACAACTGTCTTCTGCCTCACTTACTTTGTACTGGGGAAGTGTAATCAAGGGTGGTGTGGATCAAAGGTTTCTGTGATACTTTGACAAGAGAACTGGGCTAAGAGATACCTGTTTAAAATGAACATAGTTCAAGGGCTTTTTTTTTTTTTTTTACTTTGGATTGATTGTGCTTTTGACAATTAAGCTAAACTCAAAGTAAACTTGCTTTGTCAACATTCTTTAAAAGACCAGAAACAGATCTTCTTTGCAAATAGTAATGTTGAGTTTACAACATTAACTTGGAATGCTACTTCACTAGATAAATGGCTCTTAAACTTTCTACCTATTTTTCTTAACCACCACGATAATTCATGCCTGGGGATCAAAATTATTCTTAATGGCAGAAGTTGGTGAATGACTAGCACATTTATTGCATAGTTGTTTATTTTGACAAGATATGTTGCATCAGAATTGTAAAGATAAGAACACTAATTCCACTACTAATGAAAAAGGTGCAAGGGCTTTAGTATAGTTAGGTTTAAAAGTGGTACCTTGTAATAATATGAATTTGCTTGCTTACCTGAATGCAAACTTTTATAGAAATTTCTAGTAATTCCAATTTGCATAGGTTCAGTATTTAAAAGATAGTTTTCATTGTCAATAGACTGCAGCATATTTTCAAATAAACATGTCAAATATATCTTTGTTCAAATACCCAGATTTTAAATATATATAAATGTTTATTTTCTCGCTGACCTGAACAAAATCCCAAATTGATATTTATATTATCATAGTAAGGTATAGTGTAGGTTAAACTAATTTGTCATGTTGTAAAGTACTTCTGGATTGTGTTTCTGTATAAAAGAGTCATAATTACCTGTATACACAAAAGTGTATCATAAAAATATTAATTGCTTCTTAGGAGGATTTCTTCCTCACATGGAAAAGTAAATACAGACATTTGAGTTTTTCATTACCACAACACAGAATTTATTACCCATGATGTCTTGTAGCTATGTCTTGGTTGTGTGATTTCAGTTAGATTTGTTAATTTGACATATTTATCCCACAGTAACTGTTTTCAAAAATTACAGTTTCAATTCTAAGGTGTCAGTGTTTTTGGGCTAATAACTCACAAGTTGAGTGCTTAGTTTCTTAGTTTAACATATGATTTCTTTATGGTTCTGCAAAAGTCACAAAAATATCCACATGCAAATTATATTACATGGCTTAACATGCTACTTGTACACATTTGAAGGATGTGTATGAGTTCTTTCTAAACATACTGATTTCAAACATACTTATAATTATGAAAAGGGGACTATCATCAGGGGCCTTGTTCTAAATATACATTCCATGCAAAATTTTCCAAATTTTAAGGTAGCCACAAAGTCCTAGGCTACATTAAAAGTAAATGCATTATATTTCTGGGATTGGTAATATATTCATGAAAAAGATCCAATTTTGATAGTTTATAAATATATTTATAGAATTATAGACAGAATATATTTAATCATATGAGCTAAACAAACTATTAGAATTCATATTTTAGGAGACATATATTTTTATTATACCCATATATAATCAAATGATTAATGCTATGATTTCTAACTTTTAAAAGTTAGGGCATGTATTATTATTACCTTCTAGTTTTATATTCTTCACTCCATTAAGAAAAATGCCACATAGCATATATGTATAAAATTAAAATAGATCAAATTTAATTTTTATTTAACTTTTTAAAAAGGCTTTTTTGGCCCATTATGCTGGAAAAAAAAAAAAGCTCTTAATATTGATCTAATACAATCATAATGTCTTGAGTCCGAAGTAATTGGAGATCAAATACAACTTAGATTTACTTTAACAAACCTTTGTATTACAACATATAATAGAAATAATTTGTATCCAAGAATATTTCCTAATATTCTAAGAAATAACTGGTTTAATTTTTTAAAAGGAAATATGCACATTTATCTAGGAAGTGATTTATGAAAAAATAAACAACAAAACCTTGCATGTATCATTTATATTATAGCATTCAAGCTGCTATATTACATAAATCAGGTAGCAAGAATTATGACAGTAATTCTCTGTAGTTTACGGTGTTATTCAAAATAATGTTTTTGATATATGCTTAATAAGAGTCTAACAAATCTGTAAAAAACTTCAAGTTGGGTGGTATTATTAAAAAATACACTATTCTAAAAAAAAGAGTACACTAGTCTAAGATACAAAATTACATATGCATATTATTAACATGCTGGATTTTTTAACGTAAAGATTTTCTGTTAAATATGCCATTCTTTAGCTCCTAAGCATTCTTGAAAATGTGTATTATAAAAACTTGTGATACTTAGGAAATATAAATTTCTGTGTGAACAGGTGAACTTCTGTTACTGCTAACTTTATTTATTTAGTATACCTTTAGACAGATGGTCAGTGAAAGCAGATTTGAGATTAGATTCTAACATAAATCATTACGTCATCTGTATTTTAGTTCTGTCAGCACAAAGTCTAATCTTTATACTCTCATGAACATATGCATTCTCATATTTTAATTTTTATAATCTCATATTAAAGCAGATTCTCTTGCTTATTTTTATTTAACAATCACTGACCAAAGAGATAACCCTGCCAGTGTTAGGCGTATACAACAGTTGTGATACCTGAAGCTTTCTGTATTGTTTGCAGGAAACACAAACAGTAACCAGTTTGATAACATAGAATTTAGATTACATAATGTGCAGTTTGAAAACAAGGCATTTCTTAGATTCTTATTTATTTTGGTGTCATGCACTATAGATTCTTAAAAAATAGTTTTTTTTTTTTAAAGAAAAATATCTAACAGTTCTTTCCACTAAAATACTATTTTGCTGTTGATGAAGTACTATTGTAAGTATTATGACACTGTCCAGAACTGTGGAATACATCTGCAAATACAGCTCTTTTATATTCTACCACTTTATTATTTTCAAATCTGCAAAATCAAACAGTCTAACCTTGCAGATGATCACTTTTGCCATTAATAAGGCCATTTATAAGGTCAAAGCCACGATCATAATCATTTTTATGACCCAGATTTTTTCTTTATTATATTTTTGCTCTATATGTGACTACTGATTTATGATTTGTGTTTTATTTTTATAAGGAAACACCCCAAATTTTATCTTAATATTAGATGCCTGTTGTTTTATAGACTAAAGAATGAATATTTTTACTTTGAACTTGTAACTGGGTCAAATTAGTAGCTATATAGGGCATAACCACAAAGTTTCAATAATTGCTGTTATACATTGGTTTAATCACTTTAATTAGGTGAAGATGGTGACTGCATATGCAAGGTGAATTAAAATATGAGGGAAAGGAGATCAAGCAATGCTTTCAGCCTCATGCTCCCCCACATATAAATCATAATACATTAAGATATCTTTTCTTGCTAGATTAAATATGCAAGAACAAATATACAGATAGCTATTTCAAACAAGGGAATGTTTTGGTTTGAATTGTCTGACCTATTGCCTTAATTTCAAGTCCTAGTTTCCTGCTTCATCTTCATCTTGTATATCAACATCACATTAATTCAGCACCAAACATTTTTGTTGTTTATTTTATATTGATTTATACTGCAAAGATGTTTCTTCAATATCGGTAAACATTTAGTCTAGATCAATGGTCCTTGGGGTCACACTGGATTATCCTGGGGGATCTTTGAAGAAATCCCCTAGCCCTGAAAGAGATTCTGATTTCATTGATCTGGTTTGTGTCATGGGCTTGGGATGTCCAGTTTCCCTGGTGACTCATGTGTGTGGCAAAGGTTGAGAACCACTGTTCTAGTTGTCAGGGGACAGCTCAGGTGCAAAGACCTTCCAGTTTCCGTGCCTCTGTAATACATAATAATCTCATTTGCTCAACTGTTGAGAATGGAACTCAAGATATTTTTAAAAAGTGGTAGCGGCAACAGGACATAGCCAGAGGGCAGGGGAGCAAATATGTAGTGACTAGACTGAGGAATTAGATGAAAAGTGAACCAACTGGATGTAAGGGTTAAGGGATATGGCCAAAGAGGACACGGAGAGAGGGAGGTGGATGCGGAAAAGACCAGAGTTTTGAATGTTTAAGAGTGGGCCCACTGGCTATGCCTATTCTTTCTTTTAGGTAGAACTGAGTCATTATACTAATGTTCAGTAATGGGCTGATGATATGAGTGCAGAAACTGAATGATTGTCTTTCTAAGACTGATCAATTACTTTATTAGAGGAGCCCCAGCCTCATTATTTTTGTCTCTGATTTTAGCCCATATAAATGGCCAAAATTTAGACTTTTTAAAAAAATACATGGTTGGTTTTAGAGAAGACCTTTTCGCTTTTTGTAATATTTTGCATGATTCTGGTCTATTCTTCATCTGTTCACTTTATTAATCCTAGGAAATCACTAATTCTTTTTCACTTTTCTTTCATTGTAATGATAAGCCATTTTTAAAACTTATTTCTATATTACTACAATAACTACTTGACATCCATACAGTTTTTTGAAGGTACAAATGCTAAGTAGTCACAGATTATGACAAAGCTTAATTTAGGCATTAGTTTCAAGAGGATCTTATTATTCTGTTTGGAAGTAATTATAATGTCAATAATATTTTATTTTTTAACATTTTAGATTATAAGTTGCTGTGAAACATTAAATCTAAGTTTTATCTAAGGAAAAAGGAAATACTAATATAGTCCAAATAATGGAATTTCTTTAAAGAAATGTAAATTTCCTCTGATTCTTTAAAACTGGAAACATTTGCCTTTTTTGTAATAAATGGTTACTGATTTATAGTATGTATTTTATTGGAATACAGGAAAATATTTCTTGGCTGTTTCAAGTGTTAAAAGGTAATAGTTGTCTCCCGCCGCCCCCCCGCCACCTCTTGGTAGTCTGTTTCTACATTCAGTCATTTATAAACAAAATGTTGTATAAGCTACCACAGATGGTTAAAAAAAAAAAAGTCTTGCAAAAATAAAAGTTTAATATCTGTTTATGTACTGTTAACTGATTTTAGCAGTGACAGTAGCATATCCACACATAATATGTGATGGGTGAATGCAACAATTAGTTCTGTGGAAATGCATGGGGATTCTGTATGTCACCAGCTCCACCCCTCCCAGGAGGGGAAATGGGCTCTAGTCAAAACTGTGTCTTCATGCCTTCTTATTATCCCCTGGCTGAGTCTTCTGGCATCTGGAAGTGGCATTTCCGGGGACTGTGTCCCATGGGAGACCCAAAGTTCAGGGGTCTTTCTTTGCGTCTCTACTGCCATCAGAAACGATCAGGCTCTTTCTTACTGCACTATCACTGACTTAGTTTATTTGAAAAGAAAATTGAACTGAGATGTAAATGAATGATCATGGCAATGTATTAGCTCTCACAGAAAATGATTTGAATCACTCATAGATTTAAGTGCTGGAACAGGCTTCAACACAAGCTGTTTAATAAGCTTTAGAGCTTATTAGAAGTCAGAAACTTGTCTAATTCATTTAATCTTTACATCATCTCTATATGAGGTAATTTTATCACAATTTTTATCAATGAGTAAAGCAAGGACAGGAAGTTAACTATTTCAAGGTCAAACAGCTGGGCAGTGTTAAAGATCAAGTTCACTTTGTCACTTTAATGTATTTTGTCTTTTTCTTTTATTATGAGCATTACTGACATACCAAAGAATGAAAAGATTAGTATAATAAGCCCACACATACTTTCACGTAGATTTAACAACTGTTAAAAAGTCTTGCTGTAGGAGATACCTCTGGGGAGGTGTTTGTGCTCAATTGTGAAGGATCATATATCCCATGCTAAGGCCTTCGAATTTTATTTTGTGGATGAAAAAATATCAGAGAGGAATTTTAATCAAGGGGGATTCATTTGGGATGCTTTGTTTTTCACAAAAATTATCTCTAATGGCAATGTGATAATAGGCTGGGATAGGGTGAAGTAATGCCAGAGAGACCAATTCAGAATCTGCTGTCTTCCTTTGGGGTAATATGATGGCTCTAAATCAGTACTCTTCAACAGAACTTTCTATGACAAAGGAAATGTTTTATACTCCACCCTGTCCAAAATGGTAGCTCCTAGCTATGTGTGGCTACTGAGCAGTTGAAATGTGGCTAGAGTGAATGAAGATCTGAATTTTAAATTTTATTTAACTTTAATTAGTCTAAATTTAAATAGCCTCAGTGTCTAGTGGCTACCATGTTGGGCAGAAAATTCTAAATGACTACAGTGGCTATGGAAGTGGAGAAGAAAAGCAAGATTCCAGGGACTTTTCTCAGTCCAAACTTACTGACTGTAGAGGAAGGATATGATTCAAGATTTGTAAAAGGTGAGATTATGGGAGTTGATACCATCGAAAGAGAAAAGAGACACAGGGAAGAGCAAGTTGGGACTGGCATTGTTGAAAGAAACAAGGAGTTCATTTTTGTAGAAAATGATAGCAGAAGATGTACAGTAGATAGCATGCCATGTGAGTTTGGTTGAGGGAGTTTGGTAGTGAAGTTCACTCTCTACATGTAGGTTTGATTTGGAAAGCTGTGGACAGAGATTAGATGACTTAACCACAACAAATTATGTGGAGAGAAGGCCAAAGATGAATCCTGAGGAGGAACAACATCTAAGCATTTGGGCAGAAAAGGGACCAGGGAAGGAGACAGAGAAGCACAAGGGATGAGAGTAAAAATATGAGGGGGTGGGGCATGAATGCGCAAGTGAGAGGAGGAAGAGGGAGAAGCAGAGGCAGAGGGAAGGGAGAAGGAATCACGAAAATGTGATCATCTGAAGGGTGTAGGGAAGGATTTTAAGAAAGATGCAGAATTAGTCAGGTCTGTTTTATCTTGCAGAAAGGACATGTGGGGTGAAGCCTAGGAATAGGTCATTGGATTTAGCAATTCGCTCTTGTCAACCTTACAAGAGTAGTTTCAATAGCTTGGTAGGGAGAGATGTCAAATTGTGATGGATTAATGAATGACTTGGAGCTGGGATAAAGACTAGTCTGAATGACTCTTCCTTAGGAGAGAAAAGAGAAAGAGAATGGAGCAGGTGGGAAGATGTGAATTTAAAGAAATAAGTATTTTATGATGAAATAAACTTTAGAATATTTGTAACTTTTGATCTAGGACTTGGATGAGAATATGAGATAGAAAGTACCAGATTCAGAAAAAAAATTAGTGAAGGCACCAGATCCCAAAGAAGAGGTGATGGCTCCCATCTATTCCCAGCCTTGGGGAGGAAGAGAGATTGTATCTGTGCATTTTCCTATACATCTCAGATCCTTTGTTTTATGTTTTAAATAGGAACAAAGTTTTAATTTCAGGATTTCAGAAAATAAACACATTTGTCACTTTGAATATGCTTAAATGAAGTAGAAAATTCATTTTCAAATAATACAAAATAATTATTGATTGTAAATATCAACAATTACATAACATGTGTTACTATACTTTATTAGGCATATGTTGCTCTGGGGTTTAATCGTATGGTTAGGGAACCCACTGAATTAAATATGGCTATCTCTTTATAGGATTTCTTTAAAAAATATTGAAATAGAAATTAATTTTAAGCCTAATAGAGAATATCATAAAATGGTTAAAAGAACAATTGAGGATAGCTTGGGTTTGGCCCTCAGATTCACCATTTATTAGTTACATGACATCACCCTAGTTACTTAAAGTAGGGATTTTAGTATCTCTTTCATGACATGGTTACAAGGAAGAAATCAGAAGACTCCCATGCATATAAATGTACCCAACCTAGGGCTTGATGATGCTCAATAAATGGGGACAATTCATTAAAAATCGCAGGGAAAAAACCATAAGAAAATCAGTAAAATTAACATAGTCTTCACTTGAGGTCTCATAGAAATTGTCTGGTGAACAACACTCACAAGGGTTTTATAAGCAGACTTTGTATCTTGCATGATAAAATTCTCAGTTTTATTACATCTACATGCTTCTCTAGAAAGGTGAATAAATTATTGAACAATGCTAAAATAAAGTAGAAAACATAAGTTCAGCTGGAGTGAAAATGTTCCATTCCTAAACCTCGAAGTTTTTCCCTATTTTAGATTAAAAATTTACATGTGCTGGGTTTTAGACTGAGTGGATCCCCTTAGGTTACCCCTGAGGGATTTGAGCCCTTTTGTGCACAGACCTTTTTGAGAGGACAAGTGGAGGAACCACTGTAATGATCTTCCATCTCCTGGAACCCTCTTGGTTAAAAAAATAAATCTTGGGGAAAGTAGTTTGTAAGGCATTGCAAAGTCGTGCCTTCACAGTCCATTTTAAAAGATGGGGCCCTTTGCCCTGCCCTCTAGATACTTGGCTTTGTTTTCATTTTCTGTGTCCCTGTTATTTTCTGCTCTGACCTGCATTTACCCACTCAGCCAAATTTAGTATTTTTATTGATTGGGGAGGGAGAGGAAGTCGGGTAAAAGTTTGCCTTGATATTGAACTAGAGCTAGCAGACAAGGCAAACATGGCAAGTGCCAAGACATAGAAGACTGAATGGGGAGAATAAAATATGAAACTGTGCTCCATGTGTGTCAACATGATTGCCTTCAGAAAGAGAAGACACGGGGACACACAGCAAGATTCTTTAATCAGATAAAAATCAGCATGTGGAAGGGGAGTCTTATTATCCAGTACTTGGAGTGGCTCTAGGGGTGAGAATGAGGATCTGTACATAGGTGTTTTATGCAAAAATATCTCTACTCTCTATAAGGAAGAGTGTTTTATTAATGGGTACAATGGCAGGAGTTGCTTGAGGCAATCAGCACATTGCTACAGGAGATGTACAAATGGGGTGGGAGCTATCTTCTGTGACCCTACAGGATGTCTTGCCTGGGTGTTGCAGGTTGACCAGATGATTATAAATATTACATCCAACAGCCTTTGGCATAAGATGAGGCCCCCAGAAATGATAAGCTTGCACAGTGAGATTGTACTTATTACTAATTCCTGCCAAAGAAAAATTTTCTTACACACAAAATATAACTAATTTCCTAGCCTAGCACCTCACTCATAGTAATACTTCCCTTTAAAAAATGAAAGTCTTGACAACATCAACTTTAAATTATTTCTCTGGTTCCTGTTTATATTGTTATCGGTCTGAATAACTTTTAAAAAGAATGAATCAATGACATATGCTTATCCTGAAGATGTATAGGAACAGAGTTAGACTAATCTATAAAGAAAATTTGTTTTTTGTTATTGCTGATTTGCAGAAATACTCATTATCTTCTGATCACAAACACCAATCACTACTATAGACTCTCACACAGGACTCAGCAACATGGTCAGACTGGGAAGGAGAAGGTGGATAACGACCTTTCCCTATTGGTTTTGTGGCACTTCTTTTCAGGCATTAACTCACCCCATATCCAGTTCTTTGGGGATATTATCACCAGGGACAAAATCACTGTATTAAATTCCCCACTCTCATGGAATTATACCCATTTATTAAGTTTTTACCATAAATAAGCCCTAGGCTGATGACTCTAGCATCCTTATCTTGTTTATTTCCCACAACAATCCAACATCATGGGCAAAACTAGCATTCTCAACAAACAGGGTGATGGTGACTGAGGTTTAGAGAAGTTAAAGAATGTGCTCAAGTTCTCACAGATAGCTGTGACGTAGCCAGAAGTTAAACCTGGTAGTATCTGGAGCTTAATCTCAGAGGCTGAATTTAGCTCTTAGATGACACTGTCCATTCTGTCACAAATTGTTGCTCCTGTCTAGTTGTTTTTGTTTTTGTCTTTGTTTTTTTTCTTCTTCTTTTTTTAAGGGTGGAGAATGTGGGAGGAAAGCAGCAGGAGTAGATGGAATATAAAGTTCTTTGGCACATCAAAAGAAACAACACACTTCATCCAGATTTCTTGTTGCTGCAGCAGCTTCGTGTGGGGAATAAACAGGGGCCTAAAAGAATGGCCGAGATACAAATTGCTGTTCCACCAGGTCCTGTGAGATCGGGGTGCTTCTATCCAGTTTGAGGAGTCACGGAGAGGAAGAGCGGAGCAGGTGGATAGTAAAATGTAACTGGCAAGTTGTCCTCTCAGCTCAAGCCACTCTGAAAGGAGGTGATTGCTTCGTACCGCATGCAACAACACTGTTTAGACACTGAGCTGGTAGGAAACATTGACAAGTTTGTCCTTCTCATCTAGTAATTAGCTTCTAATCAAAGCTGTCCTTCTAGTTCAGATCAGCTACCTAATAGAGATCTCGAACTTAGTTTCCATAGAGGCGTTTTTAGAAGCACTCTGATATATTTAACCTTGGGAATCACAGAGACACCCTACTAGATAAGCAGTGATCTTCTGCCTGAAGAGAAACAATTGTATTTTAAAAAGGTCGATCTGAATCTTAAACCATTTAAAAACAGGATTTCTCCTTCCCTGTAGGGAAAACTGGGCTGGCTGCTAGGAGCCATTGGGCATGAAGGTGTGGGGCACTGTGCTTTCTGGCGCTGGGGCTTCAGCCCAAGTCCAAGGGGAGTCGTGGGGAAAGAGACCACATGCAAATGCACATGATCTTGCTGCCCATTGGAGCTGCGAGTCTCTGGTTCCGATCTGCTCTGTGGAAGGTTGGCAAATTATGACAATTCAGATACGTTCTGTTTGTCCCACGAAGTGTCTCAATATATATTGAAATTTTAGAAGTCACTTAGGAAAAAACTAATCCTTCCATATCACTTCAGTTTAGAATTTTTAAACTTTTCATTTTTATTCAACGTGTCTGAAAAATTCCAGTAAAGAAGAGGGAATTCAAGTCTGAGTAAACAAAATCCTTGTGGGCGTAGTTTGATTTCAATGATGAATATAGATTATTTGTGTTTTTCACCTGCTCAACCATGGACTTAATTTCCCCCTTCAGTTCATTGGCTTTCCAATCTTTAGATATGTTGATATTTTTTATTCTTATGACTTAATGGATGAAACAGACCAATCATGTATAATATAGTTTTACCTCCCAGGAGTCAAAGGAGGCTATTTATCTACATTTTTGGCAAAAACAAGCATACCATAAGAGTACCTAAACTTTTTTGTTTGTTGACAAATAATTTTCTCAAATCTAAGTGCTTCCAAATCTGAGGAAAGTTAACAAAATCCCTTGATATTTATAGTCCCAAATCTTTAATCTTATATTTCATATGTGATATTAAGAACTTGAACTTCTTCATAATAAAAGTCTAAAATGTTTCCATAAAGCTTTGGGGATTAAAAAATTTTTGATGTTCCTCAATTATTTCATAAAGGTAGAGATGTTTGAAAGGTCTTAATCGCAGGAGCGAGTCTTCACATTGACGAAGGGGTCCGTCTTTGTCCCAGTCTCCTGGTCCAGATGGGCAGCACTGCAGATGTGTGGCTGGAGAGTTCACTGTCCTTTGGTTCCACCACGTGAGTGTTGGTGCTGTCAGCTTTTCCTAGCTTCCATTCGGCTGTGTCCACACAGGAAAAGAAAACTAAGACCAGTAAATAACTACAGTTAAGACAAATACAGATTCCCAAAGATTTGAAATGCTGTTTTGTTCCTCACCTTTTTGGCGAACGGTCTTTGTCAGAAATATGGTGCATCCCTGTGGAGGAAATGATGCTCACTTCTCCAATATTACATGTTAATTGGATGGATGTTTAATTTTCTCACGGTATCCACTTTAAACAGAAAAGTGCAAAAGCTAAGCAGTGCAAATTTGCATTTCCTTAATGACTTGACTGTATGAATAATACTAGAACAGTACAGCTAAGGTACTACGTAGCCCTCAGCAATTCCCTTTTTTTTTCCCCAAGTCAAGACTAGGGTAGATGAAGAATTGTAGAAAAATTAACTTGTGATAGATAGGGTTCAGGGAAAAAAATCTTATCTTCATCCAGATATATTAATTTATCTTAATGGCCTGACATTTGAAATGCATGGGTCCAGAGGAAGTAGCTGAATTCATGCTTCCAATAGAGCAAGGAAAACATGCAATGATATTTGAGAGTTCCCATTTTCTACCTTTGACCAAATTACTACAATTCACTCTTGCCTATGCAGTGCTGCCTCCGTTCTGAGTTACTTGAACCTATTCTTATCGTACACTTTTAAAAATACATGATAATATGTGATGCATTTAATGTGGTAAATTATTAAGCATGGTTTCCCAAGCAGCTGTCCAACCAAATTCTCCTGACTTCTCCAATTAATGGTTAAGGGTTGTCCTCTAGGGTTGCTGGTGCTTGTTGTGGACCGAGCAGGTGAATCAGAGGGGCCAAAGAAGTGTCAGCATTGAAGAGGATGCATGCGTTTTCTAAGAATGATCACAGTGATTATTAGCAGAGGATATGATAGTTGTCATCCAGATATGTTTAAGGATATTGTGTAAAGAACATTTTAATAATTTAATTTGTAATCATTGCCTCTGGGAATGCATTTTGTTATACAATTTTTGTGTACTATATAGGAAAAAAGTATATAGGGACAAGTGAATATTACTTTCTAAAAATGGATCTTTAGTGGAAACTGTTGGATAGTCTGAGCACTATTATTATATGGCAACAGTAATTTAGACATTGAGATAAAAGATATCCCACAGTGCACCTAGTTAAATAAAGAATAATCAGACATTTCATCATGTGTGACTCATAAATGGACATGCAAAAAAAAAAGTAGGAAATTTATATATAAACAGGGTAATTGTTAAAGCAAGGGAAGAAAGGAATATGAGAGAAAACCCAGGAAAATACTTGCTTTTTTTTTTTCCCTCCAAGATGCACGTAAATGAGAACAAGATTAAAGGCATGTAAATACCTTAATCCAAAAGCTTTTGTGCTCATAATGTTTTACTGACAAAAACAATCCTGGCAACAAATTTTCTTTTTCATACGGTCCCACTTTCACCCTATAGGTGAAAATTAGATTTTACTTTTCAAAGAGCCTTGAAATTAGGACCATGCTGCAACTCGCTTATGAAAACTTCATGGTTTTTCTCTTAAAATACAGGAGGCTGTAAGTCAGATAATTATAAAATACCAATTTTATAAAATATTTTGGTGTTTGATATCTTCGTTCCTGAACAACAGCTTTTTATACGGGAACCATAAACAGAGTATTTTATTTATATATGCTTCTTTATGGGTAATTATGGGTTTGAAAAGTCATAAACAGCAGTGTAATTACTCCATAGCTTGCAGTGGGGGATGTGTGTTTCCTTAAACTGGCCACTTAAAGAAGGAAATAACTATTCATCTCTGAACCTTTCCAGAGAAGCAATTTTTAAAATCCGATGTTGTTTCCCAAATTTAGAAGACTTTAGCAAAATATATCACTGTTTGGTTCTGCTGATTAGTTTATGAATTTTAAGAAACTGGACAGATACTGCACCTTGGTCATATTGTGCACAAAGTCAGGAAGAGATTGAAAGAGAAAACATTCCACTTAATAGAAAAAAGCAAAAGAGAGACTATTTGACAGCATAATAGAAGCTTTTTCATCAATCCAACCATAAAATGAAAGCTGTAGATATTTTTTTATTACAAGATTCTATTCAGGTACCTAACTAGGATGTTCACAGCAGCAAAATTATTTTATTACCTGAGAAATCACCCAGACAATTCAAATAGTTCCCAAAATTCAAATTGCTCATAGGCAAATGTTTTAAAATAATACTTTCCAAACATTGTTCTTATTACTTCACATTATGAAATGAGCTAGAGTGTTAGAAATAAAACAAGGAAGAAGCTCAACTCCGAATGGCCATTCAAAGGCTTTGGTGGAAAGTCTGTTCTGCAGATTCTTTGGTATTCCTCCAACAAAGAGGAATCTGGGCATGGTTGTGACTGCTTCATAGAAAAGACTGGGGCATAGGTAATGCTCTGGGACTTCCATGGGAGCTGATAGATGGACATGCATTTTTAGCCCTGTTTGCTGGGACGTGTATTCTGGAAGGTTTGAGCAGTCACATAAGATGTTTAAGTAACCCAAGACCACCCTACTGTAAGGAAGCCCAAGGCACAGAGAGAGGCTAGGGTAGGCTTTCTTGTAGACGGTTTCAGTTGAACCCAGACTTCGAGTTGTTCCAGGCCAGGTTCAGACATGTGGGTGGAACCTCCAGATGAGTCAGATGCCAGCCATTTAGGTCACCCTGAGCCCCTCAGATCTTCTCAAAGCACCAGACTCTTTAAAGGAGAGAAAAGCTACCCCCTTTATGTAGTTTAGCTTCCTGATCCACAGACTCTTAGACTGTAATAAAAAGGTTGTTGTTTTAAACTACATTTTTGAGTGGTTTGTTAGGCAGCAATAAACTAAGTGTTGATCAGTAGTTGTTGAATGATTCTCCATTGTGTGAGAGGTTCCACTGAATAAAACTAGTGAAAATTGAAAAAAAACCCCAAAACTACACAACTGATATAGCCTCATATATTTTATTGAATTCTTTCCCTCTCTGGTTAGTAATGCTGGTAAGTAGTTTCTTGAAGCTTTTATTGTGACATTTTCCCCTGCCAGTTCATTTAATTCATTTAGCAGCAAATATTCATGCATTGACTCTTGTGCACAGTTCATCATCTGAGGAGTTAGGAGATGTTTGAAAAGGTACAATGCCTGTGAGCAGGTTGTGTAAAATATACCTGAAAAGACACAGTTTGACACCACATACATGAGTGCCATGGAGGGATATAGCACACTCCTCTGGGAATTCAGGATAGAACAGCTTCTTACTTCTTTCCCTGGATTTTTTACTATGTTTCACTGTGTATCCATATGTGGCAGATAAAATGGAAATTAATGTAACTGTTCAATTAAAATATATCTGCTGAAATTTTTGAGAGAAGCAATTTTAAAGACTGCATTATTTGGGATGAGGTGAAATCCTCATCCTCATATTTTAATTTTTTTTAAAAACTAAGAAACCATAGTGAGTCCTCTTGAAATTGAATTATTTACTGTGCATTTATAACATGAAGCATTTTCAAGTGGGCGATTACCCTGATTTTCTGGTAGCCACCAAGTTTCTACTGTTCTTTAGGAGAAAGTAGTTACAGTTTCATGCATGTGTAACAATATCACCTCTTTGGGGCGCCTGGGTGGCTCAGTTGGTTAAGTGACTGCCTTCAACTCAGGTCATGATCTTGGAGTCCCTGGATCGAGTCCCGCATCAGGCTCCCTGCTTGTCAGGGAGTATGCTTCTCCCTCTGACCCTCCCCCCTCTCATGTGCTTTCTCTCTCTCTCAAATAAATAAATAAATAAAATCTTTAAAAAACAAAACAAAACAAAACAAAAAAACAAAAAACAATATCACCTCTTTTCTCCTGCACCTTAGGCATAACTTCAGAATATTGTAAACAGTGCTTGCACAAATTTGCACATTCAATTTATCTGATATATTTTGGGAAGCATTAGAGGCTAATATTCACAGAAATCACAAAAGAAAACTGGGTATGGTCCAATCATTAGCAAGTAACATCGTCTAACCATTAGGTAGACTATGAAGAGGTGAGCAATTGTAATGAAAGCACCAACTAGTTTTCTGAAGGACTTACTAGGCTTTTTATTCAACGGAGTGGTTGCTATTTTTTTCATGGGCATGTATTAGATTTCCAAAATCATGAAAATGAAATCATGTATTAGATTTCTTTTCAAAGTGTAGATCGAAGTGAAGCAGCCTGAGTTTATTTCCTTTGCTTTGCAAAAAGGAAAAAAAAAAAAAAAGTAGAGAATTCTGTTGTATCAGTTATCTATTGCTGTGTAACAAATTACTGCAAACTTAGAGATTTAAAGCAATGCTTGTTTATTATCTCACAACATCTGTGAGCCAGAAGTCCGGACATGGCTTAGATATGTCCTCAGCAAACGCACAGTCAAGGTGTGGTCCAGGCTGGGGCCTCATCTGAGACTCGACTCTACTCTTTATCTGAAAAGATCAGATAAAGCCCATGGGTTGGCAGAATATGTGCCTTGCAGACTGTGGAACCAAGAACTTCAGACACTTGCTGGTCGCCTGCCCACTGGTTCTCTGCCATGTGACCCTCTGTGGGGCAGTTTACTTCTTTAAAGCCACAAAGGGAAGGATTCTCAGCAAGACAGATTTATAATTGTAGGTCATGTCATCATGAAATTACATCCTTCTTTGTTCTATTCTGTTTGTTGGAAGCAAGTCCAGTGGAGTCTACACAAGAACACAGTGACCATAAGGGGAGATGATGGGGCCACCTTAGAGACTATTTGCACATCCATTCCTTTTAAAGGTCCCTCAAATACATTATTCTTTAGATAATCAAAGACAGTTTCACATATTATTTAACCATCTCAGGCAAGATAAATGTTTGTTTTTGTTTTATGTTGCTACTAAATCAAGAAATATTTGATAAATCTTTAATTGTAAATGTAGGAAACCATCAGCATTATTAAGTACAAATATGTTTTACTGTAGGAACATAGGTAAGTAAAAATTTATTAGGCATGATCCGCATAGGGAAAATGGTATTTTAACTAAAGAAATTGAAAATAGTCATTTTCAAGCCTTCTTACTTCTCCCAAAATTGTTTCTGTATAAAATTAAATTCTAAATTTGCCTTGAAATGTTTCCTTAACATTTAAAAATTTTGCTATGATTATGGAATAATAAATGTCACATAATTGCTTTAGAAGAATACAGTCTGTTTCCTAAAAATGTATTTTAGGGTCAATTAATCTTTAGAACCTGTAGTTCCTAAGTGGTGACTTATAATTCTCATAAAAATATTGAATTATTTAGACGAATACAGCAATCACATATGCCAATTTATTCATCTGTATAAATCTCATTTGTCTGGAATGCTGCCCATAATGCTAACTTAACATTAAAGGTTTCAGCAGTGGGATTTGAAATAAACATGAAGGCATGTTAGGGCAACTGCCTTTATGAACAGAGGCCAGGAAACTCTCTCTTTTCAACTCTTCTGACCCTATTAGAAGATTTTTTTTCTTTTTACGCATTCTAGAGAGACAGATATTCTTCTGGGGGCTGCATTTTTGTCTTTAGATCTTGATCCTCATTAAAGTAGTGGCTTAGCACATAGAAAATGAAAAACACAGTTTGGAGATAAGGTTCTAATTTCTGGGTTCCTACTCATTGAGGAACTGGTATGTTTCTGTATGGAGGGGAAGTAAATTAGATTGGTTTATTGGGCAGACAGGGTAAGAGTCAAGTTTACTGCTGCCCTCTGCACCTCAACTTCCAACTATTCCTTGACATCAGGTAGCTCAATTCCACAGCACAGACTGATCTGTCTGTTTAAGGAAGTTGAAATGGACCACTGCAATACCTCATTACTATTTGAGAAATGGTTCCAAGCATATGCCACCCAATAGCATTATCTTAGTATTTAAGGAAAAATGGAATTAGCAGTCCTTCGTCTGGCCTTGGGTCATGCCAAAGCGATGAAAATGTGCAAAGTTAAGGATTAAAAAATATATATTTCTGGGTTTTCTCTGGCCATAAATGGAACCATCTTCTGGACATTCTGAACTGACTATTAAGCTATATGTGTATTGTTCTTTTTTTTCCCCCTATGTATAATTGCTGACTTAGAAATTATGTGCTATGTAAAATTAGGTCCAGGACTCTATTATTTATCCTCGCGCCACACTTGGTACATTTGGTACTGTTCACTAAATATTCATTGATTAGATATTATTCATTTGGAGAAAATCTACTTTTAATGCCATAAACATATAAAAAAGCTGGGTAGCCAAATCTGTTGTGATCCCAGAAATCCCTATCCATATGCTACACTCTTGAGGAAATTTGGCACAATTCAGTTATGGTCTTTTTCTCTGTAGGTTTTAGATGAAGTCATTCTGGATCACAATGTCAAAATCTTGTTTGAATTAGGGAAAAGAAGTTAAATAAACCATCTTTTCATTTCAAAGTATATTCATTCCACTGTCAAACTATCAGTAGTTGTTGGAATTCTTCAAATCAAAGGATGATTCATATAATTACTGTATTATGATTCACTTTATTAAAGGGATGAAGGTATTTTAATGGTTTGTGACAAATGAAGAGAAGATGAAATATGAAGAACTTGTCTGAGTGAGAACTGCTGGATATTGAATTTAGTTATAGTTATTGTTGAATATTCTCTTATTATGATTGAATCCAGACTCAAGACATTTTGTTCCTTAAAATTCCACTGAAGTAGATTTTAAGAATGACCTACATAATAATGAATTTTTAAATTCTTATTAACATCCTGCAAAAAAGACAAAAAAAAAGAACTCTGGCATAACGACCTGACTTTTCAGTTTAAATTCATGCTTGTTATTATGTTTTCTTCCAGTCATTTTGTAAGAATCTGTTGAAAAGTTATTGATTTTGTAGATTTTTAAAAAAATCTATATATTATTTTAGCTACTTACAACTTGCTACTCAACAGACTGCAGTTTTTCCCAGTGATTAATATTAGAGGAGGGAATGTTAAGTTATTCTATTTGATAATTTTTAGAACCCTTCAAGAAAGACACTCCTTTAGAAATTTGGTAAGAGGAGAGTGAGTTTTAAAATCCATTATTTGCTAATTCACATCAGGTTTAATTATGCAGAAAGTAAAGACCAAGCCTGTTTTGGTGCTTCAGTACTTGAGTGGAAGATAAGGCAATACTTTTGCAGTACTTTGTTTCTTTGGAAACAATAGCATTTGATGTTAAGGAACAGTGTCTGTTTTATAAAATAAGATTTTGATCATCAGTTAGTATGTAGTTTCTCTCCAAACATCTATAAAGTGCTATTCAGTTTTTTTCTTTATTTTCTTTCTTTATTTTTTTGATTGATTCCACCCCCAGATGACTTCAGTTTCTGCTAGCTGTCTTCAGTGACTTTGGGGTCAATCCGGCTCTATCCCAGGAAGGCAGCACAGAGGTCTTCCATATGCGCATTGGAAGTTTAAACCCAAACAAGGAGTTGGACTGATTAGGCTTACTCACTTGTGGATTTCACGTACCTTTACCAGGTGAACCACTTGGGGATCTTATTAAAACATCAAGCTTGATTAGTAGCCTTGGGGTGGGGCCTGAGCTTCTGCATTTCCGAGTTTTCGGGTCATTGCTATGAAACAAGTGCATGGAATGGACCATATTTTGTGCTGCAGTGGTGTGGTATTTAAGATGATAATACCGATGAGAAGGCTTCCATCCCGCCCTCCTTTGTTTTAGCAGACCCTTGACAATTCTGATGTAACATCCAGAGTTTGACAGCTCATTACCTGTAGGTTTAATTTATACTACCACTGAGGTTCAATTTTGAATTGTACACTATAAGAATAAATCATTCATCGATTAAACAAATATGTACTGATATCCTACTATGTGCTAGACATTCTCTTAGGAGCTGGGTCACAAAGGCACAAAAGACTCAGACAAGTAAAGAGATCATTGTAATACAGTGTGATAATGGCTACGTATGGAATGTCCGGGTAGTATGTGAGGCTTTGGAAAGTCTGCTCAGAGGAACGGAGGGGTAGGCTGAAACCTGAAGGCAGCAGGGGCATAGGTGGGACAGGGCAGAGAGATGCATCCCAGATGCCCTGCTTCCCAGAGTGTGCTCCATAGATCAACAACACAGACCTGAATGCAGAGCTTGGTAGAGATAGAGTTGCGGGCCCCTCCCCAGACCTCCCGCATCCCAGAATCAGAATCTGCGTTTTCACAAGGTGCTCGGGAACTTAGTCACGGGAACACTGGCTGCAGGAGAGAGAGCAGGGACATTGACCTCACTGGAGGAGACTGCTAATAGTACCTTGAAGGCCAGTTAGTGAAAGAGATTATTCTTGAGTTTCTTTGTTAGTTTATCACAAAGTGTACTTTCTTTGTATTATTTTTAATTAACTGATAAAAACGTCTGGAAAGGCTGGGTACAAAGTCCATTGTTAGCCGGGAGCCCTACCACTGTCTGAAATGGGGCTTGTTATCAGAGTTGGACTTCTCTGGCTTCAAGTGCTTTACTAAAGTCTCTGTACCGGGTCATTCAGGGAACAATCTCTGTTCGAAAAACCTTTCATTCTTATGCCAGCCATAAGGACTATTGCTTATGCCAATACTCCAAGAAAAGCCTTTTTCTTACAGACCCTCCCTCATAGTCCATGTGCTGCACTTCATGTGGGCATTCATTTCCAGGGATGCAGGTGATGCTTTGGTTCTCCCTAACAGATGCGCCCTATTTAATTTCAGCTTCAAACTAAATAGGCTAGGATCTCAGAAATATAAGAGTCATCATGTAAAAGCACAAAGCAGACATAGTCTTTCTAAATTCAGCCATATTTGTTGGTTGCCTACTGCAAAGATAGTTATTTGCTTTAAGTTATCTATATTGTGACTTTCATAAGTCCATCCAGTTTACTTTTGGTAAAAAGTTGCCTCTCACAGATCCACTTTATATTCCATCCAACCATCCAGTATCCTTGGATCATAACTGATGTATTCAAGGATACTGTTTTTCATTAGACTCATTAGACAGTTTGTATTTAATACATGATCTATAAAAAGTGAATAAAAGGAAGAGGATAGACACTTGCACATAATAATGAAGAAAGTAAATTTCATATGCTGTAAGGTCCATAGTTAAGAATTTGTTTTAAAAGTAACTGGTAAAAAAAATTAAAAAAATAAAAATTAAAAAAAAATAAAAGTAACTGAGATTGGGGGCACCTGGGTGGTTAAAGCATCTGACTCTTGATTTCAGCTCAGGTCATGGTCTCACGGTTGTGAGACCCAGCCCCGCCTTGGGCTCCACACCAGGCATGGAGCCTGCTTAGGATTCTCTCTCTCCCTCTGCCCCTCCCCCTGCTCTAAAAAACAAACAAAAAATTAAAAGTAACTGAGGTTTTACTTGTCAAGTTTAGCATCCTGAGCGTTTTATTTTCAATTACTTTATTTTAAAAAAAGTTCTATACATTTAGCTTATGTGATGGTAAACATTTCCCTCCTTCCTTCCTCTCTCCCTTCCTCACTCTTTCCCTGCATCTCTCTCTCTCTCCTTCTCTTTCTTTTACCTGATGCTATGTAAGAAATGTATCTTATTCCACTTAGATGTATGACTTTTCTTCTCTGTGACCTGAAATGTTAATTATTACCATAACTTTGAAATATCTCAATGTGAGAAGCCTAATTTGTTAAACGAGTCATCCATAATTTGTAAAAGTTGTCAAGCTCTATTGGATTGTTTGCATAAAAGTCCATTTTAGATGGGGAATCTCCTAAAAATAGCCATATTTAGACTGAGAGATTGCTCATTTGTTATGACAATAATGTGAAAGACCCTAGCATCCGTAATATTTTTCCATTTTTAACTTAGGGCTTTCTATGATGGTTTGGAGCAGTTTAGGCTCATTGAATATAATGTGTTTCATTTTCAATGTCAACATCTGAATCCGATGCTGAATCATGGGTCTGATATGGTACTGGGCCAGACCATGATGTCTCCCAGGAACTTCTGACTTGGACTTGGATCAAGGTAGATTTTGCTCTTGGGTATCAGGAAAGAAGCAGTTTGAAAATATAAATAAGGTGGAGACATGGGT